>NC_032016.1:9096568-9337265 GCF_001865875.1 Lupinus angustifolius
TATATATATATTTATTTATTTATTGGTAACTACTCACAGAAGATTATGAAGAAATGAGAATATTTAGTATGGACTACTGTAAATTTTGATTGAATGATTAAGATTAAAATATACATTTACATGACTATCATATGACCTATAACTAACTTTTAATCTATTGTTTTCACAATTTTTATATGATATCTGTTCTCATTTGAGTCGCTCCCATATATATATAGTCATAAGGTGGTCTCATCTTGATGATGAAAGACTTAAAGAATAAAGTACAAAAGATTGTGGGTTTGAGTCTCATCAGCAATAAAAAAAAGTTATAAAATGGTTTGATAGTTAAGGTAAAATATGTGAGGGAAGGAAATTAAAGGTTCAAGTTTTACACACTACAAAAATATTAACAAACTAACAATTATCATCAAAATTTTAGATATACATACATTTAGTGCTTAATTAATTAGTAGTACATATATATATATATATTATAAAAAATGTCCAGGTGACATTGTAATATATTTGATCCATTGAAGTGATGAGAATGTGATATGAAGGAGAGGAGAACGATGATGGTGGCCTTTCTTTGTTGTCAGAATGTAAACAGAGAAAATGTCACATGCAACATTTTAATGATTAGTCCTTTTGTTCTTATCAATGTCCTATCTTTGTCTTGCCAGCTTTTCATCTCTTCTGCTACTACCAAAATTTGTTTATTTAATTTCCTCCTAATTCCAATATATTTGGATAAGTCTAGCTCTAATTTCAATCCAAAAATATGTATAATCGTTCTATAGCTAGATTTTAGACTCTTTCCATTGTCATGGTGATGTTTGTTATTAAAAAATCAATACCCTAAATATCACATTTAGACCTAATGAGACCAACAAGTTGTTGTGCTCTCATAATTTGTTTGGGTGTTGCACAATTCATGATATGAATGGTGTGGCAAAAAATCGGAGTACGACAACTGACCTGACTCTCTTAAAAAAGATTCTTAATAGAGTCGCAAGTTGGCGTATCCCGATTTTCAGCCACACGACTATATGAGTTGGTGCTTATTGTAGGGAAATCTATCTCTTCCTTGGGTGTATAAGCATATCATAATCTTGCTCTTTGTTATCCAGTTTAAAGGCATTTATTCTCAAGCTTTTTAATAAAATAAATTATTCTCTTTTCCTTTCAAAAATAAAAAAGGAAAAAGACCAGCAAAATTGCATGATATATTACATATATGGTTTGTATATTAAATAAGTTGTTAGTATAAAGGAACACACCATATGATCTTATACAAATTTAAGAATGAATTTAGTAAATAAAAACTTCACTAGAAAAGTGTATGTAAAGAGCAATTGATATGTAAAATTCATAAGGGCAATTAGGCCTAATTTTTTTCTTTGGCGAATGGGATATATTGCCAAGTATCAAGATAAAAAATGTGTTTGGGAAAGGTTATTACGTAGAAGAAGATAGATGAGGATATCACATGCGAATGGGTACAGCTATACAAAAAAAACAAATAATACTAAAAATGGATGTTAATGTAGTAAAGTAGTAATTACTCTTACCTAAAAAAGAAGTAGCAATTAATTATCTAATTTTTAAATCTAATAAACAAAATTCTAGCATTTTTTAAAATTAGCCAAAAAAATCATTGGTGGAAGATGTTAACCCCCTTTGCAATTGATCAAATTAATCCCAATAACCAACAAAATATTGGTCTAGTGGTATAAAACTCCGCTAGATCAATCTCAGGATGACCAAAATGTCAATGATTCGATTTATGTGAGTGACATTTGTTGATAGTACAAACAAAAATTAATAGCAATAATCTTAAATTTAAATGTGAAATATATTGGTTGATATGATGGTGGAGCTTGTGATTTTTTAACTATTTGTATAATAATTTGGTCAAGTCTTTGTCCAGATAGCGAATGATGGAGATTGCCAAGGCTTCATATCCCTAGTTTTTGTCTCAATGTTAGTGTACTGTGAAGTAGGAAAAATCATTATATTGTCCTAGATCAATGGTCTTAGTCTTATCTGTTTGAAATATATTAATGTATCATCAAGATTTGATTATCACTATTGATCATGAGTGATGTAACAATTTATCACTAACTAGGCCATTATTATTTCAAGCTCAGAAATTTACCCAAAGTATTTTTGTGATTGGAAATTCTAAATTGTAGCCCGTGAGGCCACTACGTGATTGTAATTACCAAACGTATTACAAACCACAGTGCATGCTGTTCTATATATGGGGTCCCTTGGACTAATCTCTTGGTAAAAAGGAAGAAAAAATTATTCACCAAAAGCTTATCTTTTCATAGGAAAATATTTTAAATTATTAGAAGGATATAATAGAGTGGTACACCTTGACCGAAAAATTACGGTCTTGGTGTACTTTTTAAGAAAATTATAAACCTAGTATAACTTTTTTGGAATCGGCAATGGAAATGCTGATTTTAATTTTTTTTCTGACTCCCCCCAAAATCGGTATTAGGAGGGAGTTTTACTTAATTATATTTTTTTCCTCCTCCCCTAAATCGGCAATGGGGGAGTTTTTCGTTTTTTTAATTATTTTTTTCTCTCTTCTCCCTAAATCGGCAATGGGCATTTCTTTTGCTGATTCCATGAAATTTACACTACGTTTGTAATTTTCCTAAAAGGTATACCAAGACCATAATTTTTCGATCAAGGTGCATCATATGTGAATTTGCCAATTTGGGTAGACAAGTTAAGGAAAAAAAGCACTTCTAGACACATGCATGTGTTCATTCATAGCAAAATCTATTTTACTTCATCCCATTTCAAACAAAGACTGCAAAATCTTAAACCAACTATGGTTTAACAACTTTTGGTATGCTGGGGCTAGCCACATTTATTGTCCAAAGCATTAACCAAATTCACTTTTTCTTTTGAGGGTTGAAGAGTTTTAAAAATGGAACCTTTTACAAAGAGGAATCACTGAGCAAAGGATTATAAGCATGAGTTAAAAGGTAAACTAAGTTTATGGTGTATGTGTATTTGTGTAGAGTGTGATAGTGGTCCGGGTTACATATGGTGGTAATCAATTAAAAGGAAAAGAGAAAAGAAAAGAAAATAAAGGGTAAAATGTCAACTATTATGGAAAAAATTGATGGGTATATTTGCTTTGAAAGTTTGAATTACAATATTCCTTAGCCTTCTTTTTGTGAACCCTTTATCAAATTTTGTGCACACCCCCACATCTTATAGTTGGCAACTAAATTCATAAATGCAATTCAACATTAGCTAAAGTCAATATAGTGAATGTTTAACTACTTACCAAACTTTGCATGAACCAATCATTTGTTAAGTGTTAACAATGATCCTAAGTGGGAATGAATAATAGACACAGAAACACATGGGCCCATAAATTTTGCTATTACATATATTACACGCGTATGATTAGTTGAAAAAATATTTTCAAGTTAAAAAATTAATAATTAATTATTTTTCTGATTAACCATAACTAATGGTATATACAATGACACAAGTTAGGTGACAATAGATGTCTACCAGAAACACACCCACATAGAAAAGAAACTATCATAATTAGGTGTGTATAATTTTCCAAATATTCAACACCAAGACACATAATTCACAATTTGGCATACTTTACCTTATATTTTCATAGGTTCTTCAAAATGGAATGCCATGAAATATACAAAAGGAGAAAGTGTGTAATAAAAGGCCCCCAAGAAATATACATAATTATGGGAAATTATAAGGTTGTCATTAAAGTTTCACTTCCATGCTCAGCATATAAACTATAACAAAAAGAATGGAAAAAGTTCCTTATGACTAAAAACTGAGTATATAATATTCACAGCAAAAGAGAGCATGGGGATTAACAAAAGAAGATGATGTGGGGTTTTATGGTATATAAAGATTTTTGGGTATTGTGGTATATCCAAGGTTTTAGAAAGTATATTTGTAAGGTGCAGGATTAAGGTACAATACATCTTATTTGTCTACTAAAAAAGACTGACTCTTTTCATATCCCTCTGCAGCACATGGAAACAAACCAAAAGCCTCTTCTATTCTCTCTCAACATATTTGCATGTGTCATCTTCCACTAAGGAATCTCATTTCAATGACCCTTCCCTTTTTTTTTCTCTTTTTCTTCCTTACAATCCTACTCATAATTACCTAAACTTTCTTTCTCGTGCTATTCTCTCCCTTTTTCCTTCTGCTGCAAATCCTAACACAATTACCAATTTACCATCCACTCCACACATATCACAAATATAAATGTTGCAATTTAAATGGCAATGTTAGATAAATATACCCTCTTGCACTGTTATACTCTATGTCTACCCACTTCAAAAAACAAAACTTGCTTAAATTTTAGAGTATAGTCCCTCATATTTTTTGACCTTACTGGTTTAGTCGTTCAAAAAAGAAAAGACATAAAATGGTTTGAAATATTTTTAAATGTGGGTTAAGTTAGTCACTACCAAGTGTTATAAAATATGCTAAAAAAGACTAATTTGACCCACATTTAAAAAATTTGGAACCATTTTAGGTCTTTTATTCTTTAAAGGACTAAACGATAAAGTCGAAAAAATATCAACAACTAAAATGAGTATTTACAATTTAATGAAATCTATGTTCACGGGAGCCCAACTTAGTGGGGTATGTGACAATATATGTATGTAACCTTGTTAGTGCAAGTGAAGAGTTGTAGAATTGAAACTTCAGGTCAAAATATTCATTAAGCATCGAAAATTAAATTTCTAACTAGATTATAATAATTGAAATAGAACTCTCATGGTTTTGATTTAGGTACCATGTTTCTGTTTCAAACTCCTAAGTTTCAATGCCATCAAAGTCAACCTAGCTTTCAAGTACATCTCAGTGCATAACTGCATATACTAGTGATACCTGCTTGACTTTCTGTATAAGCAGTTAGCCTATGCAAAGAGAATAATGCTGCAGAGCCTATATATTAATGTCTGACAACAAATATAACTAAAAAATGAATATGCACAGTAACATAATCTTTGCACTCGATGGTAGAGATTCTTCCTCAACTGGTTTTACTACCAATAATTTATCCAACTTGGCTACCTAACGCATTTTTATGATTTTATCATTGTTTTAAATCAATAAAAATATTAATATACTAATATTTGTCGATAAAAAAAATTAGATTGTGCTTCACAATAGAGTTTGAATTTGTTAAGTTAATTCAAAGTATTAATCTGGTAGCGTATATACAATTTATGTTACCTATGAAACACACTGAGAGTAACACTGTTCTAATTTGTGATAATTATATGCTTAAATGTAAATAACTGATAAATAGTACATACCCAGACCAAGAAAAATAATGCTATCTTAATGGTTTTTGAAACTTAGAAAACCTTAATGTTTTTTACTATTGTGGATATTTGAGGTCGATGTGGCCACAATCATAGTTATGATGGGCTCTCTGGATATCATAAGCCCAAAAGAGTTATTTACCCACCTAAAGAATTCAAGGATTATGAATGAAAGGGAAACAAATGAATTGCTTAGTACTTTGTAATCAAATGGGCCAAGTATTAGACCCATAGTACCACATTATAATACTTAAAGTGTAGTTTTCTTACGGCTTGTTTGGGAGTTGGATTTTGGAGGGGAAGGAAAGGCTTGAGAGTTATATCATAAGTGTATTTCATGGCTCTCAAGCCTTCCCTTTCCATTCATTCCCCTTCAAAATTCAACTCCCAAACAAACCCTTAAGGATATGCAATGAAAAATGAGAAGTTTTATTTCATTTCTTCTTTATCTACAGATTGTTTGTCTACACAAAATTCCCAAAAGTTTCTCTACTAGGTTGCACCTATTAAATGAAATGTAAGAAATGAAAAGAAAAGAAGATTGTCAATTCCATGCGCTTCAAAATTATGCACATATTTCCTAAGTCATTCAACATGTTATATAATTAACTTTGGTTTACAATAATTAAAACATTACATTTAAATGACTCTATTTGTCTGAAAACTAAGAAAATCTAACCCAAATAGCATATCCTCTCTCATTTATAAAAGTGAAACTAAAGTCTCAATGCACATGCAGGGCAACCAAAGGCAGAGACTCATGCACTGAAATAATGATGAGGATAGAGAGAATGGAAAAGAGAAAAGATGCCGAGAAATCAAACACAAGTTGTTTGGTCAAAAAACCATAATGAGTTCGAATCCAAATTGAAAATGACACATACAAATGAACATGATGAAAGTACATAATGCTAGAAAAGAAGTTAGAATAACAAAATGTGAAATGAGATAACATATTAAGGTTTAAATAATGCAGTTATTAACATAGATGAAGGCATGCCCAATTATTTTTAGTGATTAGTGTGGCAGTAAACTTTGCTGCAATTGCTTTTTCATATAATGAACTACCAAAGAAAACATTAATATAGTATATACACAAAAACCTGTCTGATAAAAGTTATCAAAATGACATCACAAATTAAAGGGTGCGGTCCAGCATCCCTTGACATGTGTTAAGTTTTATTATAGGTCATATCCGAGCACTGTTATTGTATGATTCAATTAATGTAGCCGACCTTATCTGATGAGATAAATGCTTGATTGTTGTTGTCATATCTTAACAATGTTAGACACTCATGATAATAGTAATAAAAACAAAAGAGATGATATTTCACAAAATTAAAACAAATAATATGGGTGACAATCCATTGTTAACTTTCATTCTCACAAATAAACTAATTACATGAACCATGTAGACAGAAAAGAAACACATGCACTTCCCCATCAAGCACCTTCATAGCCTGAGATTTTTCACATCTTCATGGTCTCAAAATAGAGTATGTAAATAGAAATGCTTGACTAGCTTACTAGCCAAATTCCTAACCAAGCAGAATTTTCTAAGGGGTGTTGAACCTAACAAAAAAGACAACACTAAGTATCAATCAAAGTAAAGGGCAACCTAGTGCTATAAAGCTCCTCCTACAGGTAGAGTTCATGGAAGGGTCAAACCCACTATTATTTTTTTCATTGTGCTAGAAGGGTAAATTCAGAGCATTAAATTCCACAAGACAAAGCTACAGCACAACAATTATCTATTGAGTTGTGAATAAAAAAACAAAAAATAATAAAAAATCACATTTTGATCGGCTTACGATATGAAACGAGACACCGTTCGTAACGGGTGATCCCACTCTACTGCAGATTGGTCATCAAATGCACTGTAGAAAACCTCATAGAATCTACTCCTATAAAGGCTGTAATTAAAGAGTTAGGCAAAAAAACTGGATGCTATATTCTTGATAAACAATCACATGAAACACAGACTAAGATATTACTAATAGTAAGTACCACTCTTCACTATCTATCTGGTGCAACCTTCAGCATAGAACACTAATGAAATTAATCATATGTAGAAATCAAGACAGACAATTAAACAAATTAGAGTAATGGACAACTGTACCGACAGTTGCAACGACCACAATCACATTAACCACGATAATGCGTCATTTTTGTTATATATGTAATTGAGCAGTATTAGTGAATGAAATAGTAGTTATTCTTTTTGCAGGTTTCTAGTTTTTTTTACTGCACTTTCTTCTTTTATATTATTTTAGGATCAAATTCTCATTTATCTTATCCAAACCAACGCCACACTAATTGCATGAGATCTTTGATCAAGTGCGGCGCATTGCACCTTCTCCCATGCACCCACTCTACCATGTCCACTTCAATCTCACAACACTGTTACTTCAACACCGCTTTCACCTTCCACCACCAACGTCCAATCTCATCAAAACTTCACTTACCAAGCTTCTCTTTAAAGACCCATTCTAATTCTCTTACGCTGAGGGATACCCTTAAGCTAGGGTCCCTCAAAGAAGCTTTTCAATCCTTAAAGATCATTTTTTTCAACGACCCATTTGCAATTCAGTTCAATCTTGAAGAGGCTTGTTCTCTGCTTCTTCAGCTCTCTGCAAATGAGAACGCTTTGTTACAAGGGCAACAACTGCATGCCCTTTTAGTAAAAACTTATGGATTGCATTGTTCAGTGTTTTTGGATACCAAGCTTGTGCATATGTATGGGAAATGTGGCTCCTTTATTGATGCGCAGAAACTGTTTGATAGAATGCGTGAGAGAACTATTTTTACCTGGAATGCTATGATAGGTGCGTGTATATCTAATGGGAACTATGTTGGAGCTGTTGAATTGTATAAGGAAATGCGAATTCTTGGAGTGCCACTAGATGCTTTTACTTTTCCTCTTGTGCTTAAAGCATGCGGCACTCTTAATGAGCGCAGCGTAGGGGCTGAAATTCATGGCATGGCTTTGAAGTCTGGATATGGTGCGGTTGTGTTTGTGTGTAATGCGCTTATTGCTATGTATGCAAAATGTCTTTATCTTGATAGAGCTATAATGTTGTTTGACAGTATGAAGGAAAAAGAGGATCCAGTTTCATGGAATTCTATTATTTCGTCACATGTAGCAGCAGGTTTGTCCTTAGAGGCATTGTCACTCTTGAGAAGAATGTTGGAGGCTGGTGTTTCCAGTAATACATATACATTTGTTGCAGCTCTTCAAGCTTGTGAAAATCCGTCCTTTATTAGCCTGGGTATGGAGATACATGCTTTTATCTTGAAATCTAACCATTGTGCTGATGTCTATGTAGCAAATGCTTTGATTGCTATGTATGCAAAATGTGGTAGAGTGGAAGATGCTAAAAGAGCTTTTAAAAATATGATTGGCAAGGATTATATATCGTGGAATACATTGCTTTCTGGTCTGGTCCAAAATGATCTATATAATGATGCTCTAAAACACTTCCGGGATATGCAGAATTCTGGTCAAAAGCCTGACCAGGTCTCAGTGCTAAATATGATTGCAGCATCAGGCCGTTTAGGGAATTTATTGAATGGCATGGAAGTTCATGCCTATGCAATAAGACATGGAATGGATTCTGATCTACAGATCAGGAACACCATGATAGATATGTATGCTAAGTGTTGTTGTGTAAAATATATGAGTCATGTTTTTGAAAATATGCATGAAAAAGATTTGATTTCTTGGACAACAATCATTGCTGGCTGCGCACAAAATGAATGTCATCTTAGAGCTTTAGATTTGTTCCGGAAGGTTCAATTAGAAGAGATGAATGTTGATCCCATGATGATTGGAAGCATTTTGCAGGCTTGTGGGTTGAAATCCGAAACCATTAAAGAAATCCATGGCTATGTTTTGAAAAGAGATCTAGCTGACACCTTGCTACAAAATGCCATTGTCAATGTATACGGAGAGGTTGGGAATGTAGATTATGCAAGAAGCGTGTTTGAATCAATTGAATCCAAGGATATTGTGTCTTGGACAAGTATGATTACAGGTTACATTCATAATGGACTTGCGACTGAGGCTCTTGAGCTTTTCTACTCTCTTAAAGAAACTAATATTCAACCTGATTCTATTGCTCTTGTCAGTGTACTCTCTGCAGCTGCTACTTTATCTTCATTGGATAAAGGGAAGGAGATTCATGGATTTCTGATTAGGAAGGGTTTCTTCCTGGAGGGACCCGTTGCTAGCTCCCTGGTGGACATGTATGCTCGCTGTGGAACTGTGGAGAACTCAAGAAAGATATTTAATATTGTAAAACAGAGAGATATAATTTTATGGACATCTATGATTAACGCAAATGGAATGCATGGGCGTGGAAATGAGGCCATTGATTTATTCAAGAAAATGACCAATGAAAATGTTAGGCCCGATCATATAACCTTCTTGGCTTTGTTATATGCTTGCAGCCATTCAGGGTTGATAGCTGAAGGCAAGAGGTTTTTTGAAATTATGAAAGATGAATATCATTTGGAGCCCTGGCCAGAGCATTATGCCTGCCTGGTTGATCTCCTAGGCCGTTCCAATTCCCTCGAAGAGGCTTACCATTTTGTGAGAAACATGCCTATCAAACCTTCTGCAGAGATCTGGTGTTCTCTTCTTGGGGCTTGCCGTATTCATTCGAATAAAGAAATAGGAGAGGCTGCTGCAAAGAACCTTTTACAAATGGATACACAGAACTCAGGAAATTATGTACTGATATCTAATGTTTTTGCAGCAGATGGAAGATGGGATGATGTTGAAGAAGTGAGGTTGAGAATGAAGGGAAATGGGTTGAAGAAGAAACCGGGATGTAGTTGGGTTGAGATTGAGAATAAGATTCACACCTTCATGGCAAGAGACAAGTCTCATCCACAGTCTAATGACATTTATGTCAAGTTAGCTCAGTTTACAAAACTTTTGGAGGAAAAAGGTGGCTATAGGGCTCAAACTAAGTTTGTATTCCACAACGTTAGCGAAGAAGAGAAAAAACAAATGCTATATGGACATAGTGAAAGGTTAGCTCTTGGTTATGGTCTGCTTCTTACCCCAAAGGGTACTCCTATCCGGATTGCGAAGAACCTTCGCATTTGTGATGACTGTCATACATTCTTTAAGATAGCAGCTGAAGTCTCTCAACGAACCCTCATTGTAAGGGATGCCAATAGGTTCCATCATTTTGAAAGAGGGCACTGTTCATGTGGAAATTTCTGGTGAACTATGTGAAGTGAAAATATGTTATAGCACACTTCTCTGGTTCCTTCTGTTTCTGGCGTTTAGCGTTCATTAAAATTGCCCTTCAAATTTGTAGTAGTTTCTTTATGACATCTCAATCAGCAGAGCATGAGAATTGGTGATGGATGGCAATCACCTGATTCGAGCTTAGGAAACATGGTAGATAGTGTTAGAATATCATTATATAGGGTTATTATTCTGCATTTTTAGTGTAGATATTCATTGACCTTCAATTATGTGGGGTTATTATTTTGTACTTAAAGCAAGAAGCACAGATTTCTGACAGTTAGTAACTAACTTTTAAAGATTACACTTCTTGAAGATGACTTGTTACTCATATGGAAGATGGTCAATCTTCTGCCGCTTTACCGCCACGACGAATAAGACTTTATTTCCAAGAGATTGGTTGTCCATGTAGTGCAGAGGAGAATGCAGAGATGTAAACCTGTCTTTGAATTGTTTCAATCTTAACAAGTAATAAGTTGATGAGAGATAGATTTAAGAAGAGAAAGAAATGCTTTAGTAAAATCTTGCTAATCTAATCAGCACATGATAACACTAGTTAAAAAATCAATACTTTAAGTTTTCAATAATCTGAATATATCGCCCACCAACACATGTCTATCCAACAAAAACGTGGTGACGACTTCAATAAGTCTTGTCATTAGTGTTCAACTGAAAATTGGGTGCGACATCCAACATCCTTCTATTTGGTTGCTGATTAGCACATAGTTATGTATATATTGCATTAGTATTAATTAACCATAAAAGAAATTATTAGAACATGGTTAGACCATGGAGTCAGAGCTTGACCAAAAAGAAAACTCTACAACATTAAAACATTGTAATAATAGAACAATTTACACATAATGTCAATGAACTTATGTGTTACTTTGTCCTTAGACTTCAAACTTCAAATCAATTTAGCATCATAATCCTTACAAATTCTTCAAAACTAACTTGGCCATCACCATCTAAATCTGCCTCTCTAATCATTTGTTCAACTTCTTCATCTGTCAATCTCTCTCCCAATTTCATCATCACATGTCTCAGCTGCAAAATATCAAAAATATCTAGCTCTTTTTAGTCATTATCAAATTATACCAAAGCATGAGTTTAGAAGAAAAAAAACTAACTGAGTCTTGTTATATATAATCTTGCACTTATATATTACACTACTAAATTGTTATATAGAGCAAGATTATATATAACAAGTGCATAACATGTTGTTTACCTCAGTGGCCGATATATATCCATCATTATCTCTGTCAAATACTTTAAACGAGTCTTTTAGTTCCTCAGCTAAACTTTCCTATTACAATTGAAAACTAACATCATTAGCATAAAAAAAACTAATCTTTTATCAACTATTGTAAGCAATGACAAA
Source organism: Lupinus angustifolius (assembly GCF_001865875.1). Classification (NCBI taxonomy): domain Eukaryota; kingdom Viridiplantae; phylum Streptophyta; class Magnoliopsida; order Fabales; family Fabaceae; genus Lupinus; species Lupinus angustifolius. The sequence continues at coordinate 9,108,546 of NC_032016.1, forward strand.
GTTTTTGTTCCTTACCTTCATTTTAATTCCCATGATATTCAAGAACTCTACAAAATCTATGCTCCCTTTACCATCAATATCCACTTCACTAATCATATCTTGGATTTCTTTTTTAATTGGATTTACATCTAATGTTTGGATAATTGTTAAGAGTTCATCCACAGAAATGAATCCTATACATAACCAACATTTTTTAGCAAATCAAAATCAGTATAAAAAAATGCTCTTTTCAAACCAATTCCATTAATGAATCATAATCATTAAGGTGAAGGTGCAAAAGAACAAACCATCAGAATCCTTGTCAATAAGGCAAAAAGCTTCTCTGAATTCAGTAATCTGATCTTCATTCAATGCATCACCCATTTTTTTTGCTGCTGAAAGTGGAAACTTTGTAAAATGTAATAGAGGATTAATTGCTTGTTGCTTAAGGCAAAGGTGAAAAAGAACAAGTTTTTATTGTGTTATAGTGCTATTTTGATCCATGCTTCATTTTTGGTTTTATAGATTCTTGACTGCATTAGAGGGACCATTTTTGTTAATTATTGAAAAGGTCAAAACACGGTTGTGGAGAATTTTCAATTCAAAAAGAAGGAAATTTTCCAGAAGAGTGTTATGGATCCTTGTTGAATGTGGGAAAGTTTCAACCAGTGAACATTTTTGTTTAGTTACATAATTGTCTGCATCTATTTATTTACATAGTTTGTTCTGATTTTCTTGTACTTTGGGATAGTTATAGATCAAATTGTTATTTACATAATTGTCCCTCCATTTCTAACATTCCAATTCATGATGAAAAACTTGCAGGGGATGTTTTCTTGACATGTGTGTATACATAAAAAGATTAAAAATACTAATAAAAAATTAGTGAAAGATACTTATAACTTCATTTATTGGAGAAGAAAGGTGTCAAATTTTGATTTTCAAATAATGCAACTCTATTGAAAACCATATTCATGTATTATAACAAGTTAACATAATATATGATACAAGGGGGATATATATTCAGAGAAAAAAGATGTGATGTAAGAGGCTTGATTTTATTCATCAATAAGACATATAATTTATACATGAATAGTATAATGAGTCACATAAATGCTCCAACGTAATAGATGAAATATTTCTTACTACCATATTGACTCTTTATTGCCTAATGAATACAGACGTTATAGATTCTAAGTCATATTAATGAGACTATTGAAATGATGGTAATCCACTAGCAAATGAAATTCCATAGGTTTATAGTGGTATTGGACCACTTATCTGTTGTACTAATAATGAGAGAAAGAGAAAGATGGTTGATGAGTCTCAGCTTTGGCAGCATAATAGGTGGGAGACACTCTTGTAATATTGTTCCCTCCACTCCTTAATGACTTGAAAAAAGCATACAAAGATTCTTCAGTCAAAACCACTTTTCACAAATAATATAAGCTATTTGATCAAATCTCATTGCATGAGAAATAAAGGACACTAGTTATGTCATTCCAAATCCAATCCTCATCACACATTTAAGACTTTTCCAAGGCTCTATTATGACTAAAATACTTAATACAAGTATGAAAATGGATTGAAATTTAGCATTTTTTTCAACTTGACTGATATTTCTAACCAGAATTCAATGCTTCATTGATTCATCAAGTAGCTGCCACTAATAATTCATAGTGGAATTTCTCAAGCAGATACCAATATATCCCAGTTTTCTATTGGAATCTCAATAAACATGTTAATTTTTCCATAGACAAAACAAAGTAGATTCATTTTACTATTAGTGTTTGGTATAGAATGCATTTTTTCTTCCTGAAATTACTCTTCTCTACCTGCTCTGTTAACTGAGGCAATTCGTCGCATGATTTTTCTTTGCCTTGCCTGCATGATATATGAACACACAATTTTAGTGACATTTTATTTTCTGGAATTCTAAATTATTTTTGAAGTTTCTTAAACCAGTGTTACTTTGACAGAATGCAACCAAATTTGGTGCTGATATGCTACTAGCATGTTACATGTCTCTAATCAAATGCAATAATCAGGAGGCACTTTTTCTTCATTTTGCACATTTGGCATGTAAATTAATGTAAGCAATGTGATAGTAAGTTTATTACATAGTTTATAGCATGGTTGCTTCAATGCTGGATCATCATTTGATTCTGGGGGATCCTGCCCAAATATCATCTCACAACTCATGTCTTCAAAATCTGCAAATCAAAAGAGAGAAAAACGAACAATAAGACTCTAAAGGGATATACTCAATCATTTAACTATAAGAATTTCCCTTGTTTACTATTGTCCATTATCAATCAAAGTCCTGTGTCATGATGATGTAATTTCAATGCTTTTGGTGAACTGAAATCATATTTTTTGTGGTGGGTTCATGACAAATAAGTTGCTAGCAGGTCCCTTATGGAAAAATGCACTATAAAGCTTAACCTATGGCTATTATTTAGGTGTCAAATTCTTTATGACAAACATGCAATGTGTGTAACATTTATCAGTATTTTAGAAAGCCTCAACTGAGTTTTGGACTGGCCTACATGCAATTTGGCACCCTAAGTGGGTACATGAGGGGACCCATTGAATTGGTGAGGCTGAAGTATCCACCTTTAGTTTTTTTATGAGTTGCATAATTCATTTTTTTGCCAATTTGAGAAACATACACATAAAGAATGTAGCTTTCTTTACTAATTTTCATAGCATAAATATTAAATTAAGCCTCTCAAAGTGGGTTCCATAATAATATAAAACCAGAAGTTTCTGCAAAGTAATTAAATTATATTGGTGTTGGAAAAAATAGAAGTGAGGTTGAATATGCATTTGCAATAAAATTATGTAGCTATACTTACTAGGGACCATGTTTAGTGGCATACCCAGAGAGTCCTTTACAAATGATTGAGATGGCATTTTGCAGAGATTAATACACATGCCTATACAATTTGACTCTTCTAAAAACCTGCACATATTGTTTGAATAAATTTTGGTATTTGCAATGACTTTGATAGTGATAAATGAAAGTTAGCTAGACTTACCTGCATTTTTTTATGTGGACTACATTTTTTTCTCTTCTCCCATTGATCTCTGATTCTCTAACCTTTACATGATGAAATTAATGGGGTTAACATTTTTAGGGTCATGAATAATATGTTTGGAAGTAAAATGACATCCACATACACTTGTTGATTAGGTTATCTATTTGTGTATGGACACTAATGGACCTAGGAATTTGAGTCTATCCACAAGATCATACCTAGTTTGATAACATTTCTAACATGTAACATGCATGTATCTTTTAATCACTTTTTCTGATATACAGTTTCACAAATCTTTCCCATTTTTAAAAAAGTAAGGTTCTCAGGTTAGACCGGAGTTGAACAAGAATACTTTCTATTAATAGAGAGATAAGTACTAATTACCTCGGAGGGCCCGACTAACCAAGCAAAGAACAAAGTTGTGAATACGGCAAAATATTCCCTTGCAAATTTAGATTGTGGTAGCAGTGTCCTTATCTGCCCTTGCTCATTCATGCATAACAACATCATTCCAAATGAGAATGAAACAAATAAGACAACTTCAACAATGAATACAAAACACTAATGAAGTTACCAGTAAAAGTATTGGCCTAGGGAAAGCTCTGTCAAGTGCTTGAATAACAACTTGTTGTTGTTGAATATGATTAAATTCCTTTGAAGCCATAGTAGATGCTTCAACCAAGCTCTCATATCCACTCTTACTGTTACTGAGTCCTGCATATATATGACTCAAAACTCAGAACAAAGATAAATGAAAATATACAAACCTACTTCAAATGCTCACTTGCAACAGAATAGTTATATATAAAAGCAAAGGAAGGAGGAACCTGTTGCTGCTTGAACACTTTTTGATAAATGGTTTATGGCTATATGATCAAACCAGCTATCTTTGTAAACATTAGTTTCTGCTGCTTCACCTGTTACAGGCCTCGTGAGAACTCCAACCACACATGGTTGCTTCGATTTACGTCCGAGTTTCCATTGAGCTAAACATAGTGTTGGAATCCTGCTTTGTGCTAAAATATTTGCCTCCATTATCTATTTCTTAGTATTATTATGACTGAGTTTCATGTGAAACAGACTTATATAAGAACAAAGAGTGCATGAACAAGGAACACATATTCAAATAACACTCATGCTTTATAGATTATGGTCTTGATGCAGGTTTGGCAACTAGATGCTTTCTTTTGTGGGCTTATGGTAATTATCATAATCAAGATTACACGTTTCAAAAAAAATTGTCTCTTATTTCAAACCAATTACATTCTATCAAATAATATAATTTTTTATGATTTTTCTTTTTAATTAGATATCAATTTTCAATTGGATTAAGACACAAATTAGACACTAAAAGTCGGACATGTGATTTTCATTGAATTATCATAAGATGATGCAATCTATCACCTCATAAATGTGAACCATCTATCTTTGTTTTAAAATGAAACAAATAATGAGGCACCATTGGGATATGATTGATATTTGAGTGGCTTTGGAATTATTGTAGGTCCACTTTTCTACTTGCCAATAAAAAATTTACACTAAAGAAACCATAGCTTGATGTCTGTAAATTGCAATACAAGTAGTGGTCAGAGCTTGGTAGTATGAAGACATGAAGTGACAAAAAATTTCAATATGCTAACTTCTTTGCCATTTGGCTGTGTATAGTGTCAAAATTTGTCATTCTATGCAAGGGAATATTTCTCATTGTGAGCAATGGCTATGTTGTTGTTATGCATAGTAATTTACTTTTCACAATCATGAAATATTTCATTGATTATATCATCAGTGCCTCGTTATTTTTTATTGGGCAACTATAAAATTCTTCATTCCAATTATAAAACTATTAAAATTTTATCAAATAAGTAAAATTTGTTGGTTCTTGTTATAATTACGAAATAATCAATTGAGTTTTGAAACAAATATAATAATTAAATCTCAAGAAATTATTTTATTCAGAAGCTTGGCTGTACAACTCCTGCATAAAGTTTTGCATTACTTTTGTATTGTCATCATGGATAGCATATCTTGAAGAACATAACAAACTAGGTTCCGTAAAGAGTTACTAGTATTATGGGACAAAATAGACAGTGTCTCATTCCCTACCCCAAATCAATTACAAAAATATTAAAAAGTAACATTCTGATTAGTTTTGAAACATGAAGTAAAACACTATTTAAGATAAATGATCTCTTTATACCCAAAAGAAAGCATTGTCTGTGAATATGATAGATCAACCAACTCAAACAGTTATAAGAACACATAAAATTATTACCAATTTATATGCCAACATCTAATTCTGAAAACAAACATTAGTTGGAACAAAAAGATGATGATGATGATGTTATTCTTTGGTGGTTTTATTGATCAATGACTTATGAATGTGAGGGATAACACCACCACCAGCAATAGTCCCTTTGATGAGAGTATCAAGTTCTTCATCTCCTCTGATAGCAAGTTGCAAATGCCGTGGTGTAATCCTCTTCACTTTCAGATCTTTGCTTGCATTCCCAGCAAGTTCAAGAACCTCAGCAGTTAAATACTCCAGAATAGAAGCCAAATACACTGCAGCAGTTGCACCTACACGACCATTCGCTTGGGCTCGTTGTTTCACCTGTCTGTGGATTCGACCCACTGGAAACTGCATCCAAACCCGACATTTAAATATAAATAATAACTCAGTGTACGAGACTCTCGGCTAGTCCTCCGAGAAGGACAGATGTAAAGAGACAGGTTTAGGTTTAACTCAAGTGAAAAGGTTGTTTCCGGGATATTGAATTAAAATATATCAAATTGAAGGTGAACCTGAATTCAGGCACGTGAGGAGCGAGAAGTGGGTCTTTTCTTATCTTTATCTTTGTCCTTGTTTCAGATTTGATCACTTTAGAAAATTACCCCTCTTTGTTTCAGATTTGATCACATTTTTACATGCTCCCGAAAAATCCATTGACCCACACAATTATGATATGATTGTCAAGGAAGAGAAAGACTTCAAAGTCAGATGATAGTAAATAAAATCATACTCGTCAACCGAGGAGGATATATATATACTACTTGGAAGAAGAATTGAAGATACATTTGCCTAAAAATGTAATAATTTATAGAAAAATTAGTATTTTTGTAAAGTTAATGCTAACGTTAATGATTATTTTTACAATTTATGTCTACCTAATTAATAATAGTCATAATAGGTAGAAATAAATTATTATATAAAAATAAATGATAAAATAATAAAATATTACATAAATTACTATAAAAATACATAAATTATATTTCTTAAATTGTATACTTCAAGCTTAAAATATATAATAAAAACAAACGTGATGTACTTTATCTTGTGGATGGTACATTTTGACATGGCATAAAGTTTGAGACATGTGATGTGATCTCTTTCATCTAAGAGTGTTACATGATCATTTAATGTAATGTTGTTATGTGATGCTCTATACAAATAAGGATAAAGATTCGGTGTCTGAAAGACTCAAACTGTATATCATATCATGTTGAAGCAGAAATAATGAATATTTAATTTTTTTTAATTAAAATGACATATTTTTATTGGCTCACACATGCTTTGGATTACCCTTTGGATTACCAGGGCAACAAATCATTGATATATAAATAATGATATATTTTCTATTAAGTTTATCATAATTGTAATTTTTTGTACTATCAATTGTATCTCCTCAACCTTTGGACAAGAAACTAACTCATATTGAGATGCATGATTGTCTCTCCGAACAAACATGGCTCTCATGAATTAAATATTTGACATTTCGATCATCTTAGAAATTTAACAAGGTATTAGCAATATCATATTAGTTACCAAAATTGTAATTGATTCAAGGTAATTAAACATTTAAGATATTATTAATATTTTATATCAACCATAAATATGTGAGATTAAATGTGATTCAGAGAATCTTAATCTCCCTTATGCTATTGGATTGCTCACAAGTCTTTTTAATTCAAATGATTTTTCTTGTTTAAAAAAAAATTATATGGGATAAATCATGCTAGAAGTTCGAATGTAATGGGATGGACAATTTCTAGGCTTATGGATAATTCTATACACGGTCTTTTATATCAATTTCCAGGCTTATATCAATTTATTTAATCAATATATGGTTTTTAGTAACACAATACAAATGATAATAGGTTTATTTAAAAAAAATACAAAAGCTAAAGACATTTTTATTTTTAAGAGTATCCTTCAATATGATACATGAGAGAGCCCAATTAGAGACCCTTCAAATAATATTAGAAATTTAAATCATATTTTTTTATATAATTAAAGATACACACGTTGGATATCCTTTTAGAGTGTGTATCTATCTCGTATAAAAACGTTGTTCACATGAACCAAATCATTAATCTTTGACCTGATACGATTCCTGAGTTAAATTATATATTTTGCATGAATAAGTTAACTTTTATATTTGAGAATTTATTTATAAAAACACAACAAACTTTGTATCTTTTACAAATAGGTATCATAAACTATTTTCTCGTCCTAACTATCCATTAAATTTTAACTATGAGTAAAATTGATCTCTATATAAAGATAATATTAAATTAAAAGCAATGAAAATTTTAACTCATGTACTTTTTTAATCTCGACTGCTAATTTTTTGTTGTTGGGTATATATAACAATATTATTTTATTAACCACTTTTAATTATATGATTTACTTCTTTTATTCTTCTCAATCAATTTTGTATTTCAATTGTGGTTTCCTCCGGATTTTAATGTTGACTAACATGCATTATGATATTCATGCTATTGTGAGCCTGATTGTAGCAATTTCTCTATTATCTATAAATATTTTAACAAATAAATTTATACATAGATCAATTTCACCAAATGATAAAGTTTAAGAGGTAATTAGGAAGAAAAAAAATAGTTCATGATACCTATTTATAAAAGGTAGAAAGTTCATTGAGCTTTATACATTATTGCCCTTATATTTTTAATAGTTTTACAATTAACATTTAAGCGTGCATAGTGAAAATATCTCACATTATCAATTAGAAAATATAGAAAAATGGAAAAAATATTCGAAAATATGCAAGACATATTGACAAATTTTAATTTCATTACTCGAATCGGATAAGTTTTCACAAACAAAAAATTTGTTTTGGTAAAAACTTGATGTTTATATTAAAAAACTGCCATATTATTTTTAAAATTGATATTGTTTTTATATGATTAAGAAAATAACTAAGGAAATTGCTCTAATAATGGGAATAGGAGTACATTACTAAAAAGTATTGAGCTCAATCAAATTTTGGAACGTGTATAAGCATTGGACGAAGATAAATATTAGACACAATCATGATCTAGATGTGGATAAGCACTGACATCAATGAAACTTAGAGTCATTGGACACTTTTTTATAAAGCAAATAAACTTTAATGAGCATAGTTTGAAGATAAAAGTTTAATGAGCATAGTTTGAAGAGAAAAGTTTAATGAGCATAGTTTGAAGAGAAAAGTGTAACTCCACTTTAAGCTCAATTGATTCCAGCCCCCATAAGTTTTAGGATTTAATATGTGTACACTAATAATGTAAGTGATTTTTATACTGTCAGCAAATCTTCACCATTTCATTTATTTGTTAGTATTGACTTTCAAACAAAAGTATTACAAATCAATAGTAGATGATGTGTTAATAGTGTAAAAAACTTATATAGATAAGGGTAATATCTCCTGAGTATTGCCTGAGATATCTCCCAATAGTATTTGAAAATTTAAATTTATATAATTTTCACACTAAGTTTTTTAAACAGATTTTCACAAATAAGTTAACCTTTATATTTTCTGTAGTTCTATAATTAACAGGTAAACGTAATGGGAAAATATCTTACCGAGTTAATTAGAAAAGATAAACAAAAAGGAAAATCATTCAAACACCTACAATTTATATTGACAAAATTTAATAACATTACTCAAATTGTATTTTTTAAAGGATTACTTAAATCGGATAGATTTTAAGTAAAAAACAATAGGATACATTGCATCCAAAATCAATTTTGTTTTGGTAAAAAGGTAGAAGTTTAATTTTCATGAACGTAGATGCATGCATTCTAATTCATATGTGATCCGAATAAATGTAAAATGATAAACAAATGTCAAAATATTTAATATTTATGTGCTTGCACTATATCATGATTTGACCAAAATATTTCCTTCCCACTCCTAACCACACCAAAGATTGTCTATTCCATTTTGTAATTTTATTTACCAACTTTAAATGGTATTTGATATTTCAATGTATAAAAATAAAAAAAAACATAAAAAAAACTAGTCTTTTATTTGTTTTATATATAACTTTATAGCTGGAATGTTAAAGGCACAAGAAGTTATACAAACCGTGTCCAATGTGTAATGTTATCACCTAGTATGTACGAGGATAATAAATATATACAGTTTTATTTTTACAAACAATGATTTTATTTTCAGAATTTAAATTCATAACTTTAGGATCATAAAGTAAATAAACTTATCATTGCCTCTACAAGATATCCAATAAAATAAATAGGAAAAATGCATAAAAACGACCCTATAAATTTTATGCATATGGAATTAGCAACCTTGCACTACTTCTAATTTTAGTTCCTCCTTAAATTTTATCAATTTGTGAAATTGGTCCATATACATATAAAAATATTTTTAAATTGCTAATATCCCAACAAAGAAACAATTATCATGAGACACATAATAGTAACAATGCAAGTTAGACAATGTTAATAGTAGAAGGAAACTTGTATCAAAATACAAATTGATTGAGAAGAAGAAAATAAGTAAAATTTAAAGTTAAAAGTAATTAATGCACCAACATTATATAAAAAAGAATAAGTTAAATAATAATGATTTATAAGTTGTTGTTAAAGTAAAATGCATGAGTTAGAATTATTCATTGATATTACTTCAATATTTAGACTGATTTTACTAATATTTAAAGTTTAAAGGAGTAATTAGGAAGAAAAAATAATTTATGATCTTCACTTACAAAAAAACATAAAATTTAGAGTATTTTTATATATATTTTTAGAAATAAACTTAAAAAGGCAGTTACAATTTAGGAGTTATTTAAAAACGATAATAAAGTATATTCTAGTATAAGGAGATAGATTAAATCATTTGGTTACTAAAGTCATTAAATGTGTCCAATTTAATCATTTTTTAGAAAAATATTTCTTAAATTAAACAAAATAATACGCATAATATATTTTTATTGGTTGAAGGAGATAAGTTATCTCCTAATATGAAGAGATATTGTTTTCACTATAAAAAAATATATCACAAAATTTTAATTGCTGTGAGAAAATAATCTATTTTTTTAATGCATTACATCTAAGTGAATTTGAATTCTAACAAATATGCATTGTATTGTAACTTTATTATTACTAAACAAATTGTGAACTTTTTCTATTCTCCCCGTCTGTCACCTAACCCCTCTGCCCTCTATTATTTTCTCTCTCCCCCTTATAAAAAAGCTCAGTCCTCACCAAATATTCATTTTCAAAGTTAGATTTATTGTTCTCTCAACATTTAGCTGGATCTGTGGTAAGATAAATCTAGGGAATTTTAATAGTTTTCTTTCTCTTGAAATTTGTTTTGAGATTTTAAATTTTACTTGATCATATCTAACTGTCCAATTGATCTAGATTTTTTTTTCAATTCTTGTCTGGGTATTTGATTAGGACTTAAGAGCCTCGCATAAAAATGAGCAACCATGAAAATAGTCAACAATCCTTTGACGTCGCAGGTAAATCATCTTTTAATTTAATCTAGTAGAGAATTGTTGTACCCTGTATTTCAATTTTTCTTTATCTCCTAACAATTTTTATGCTATACATTTTTATTTATCTAGTTAGATATATAAGTTACATGAGTTCACTATTTGTTTTTAGGTTTTTTTTTTCATTTGATGATATGATTCTTGTCCGTGATTCAATATATGATTATTGTGACATCAAAATGTTGATTTTTTAATAAAATTGAGGGAGGGTTGAGAAATTGTGAGAAATCATAACAAACTCGGTTGGCCTATTGATAAAAGTAAATGGGTAAATTAATCAAAGAAAACTTTTGGATTGAGAAGTATATAAGAAATTAAAATTGATGAGAATGGAATGCTTTAGAAGTTAAGATCAATGTTTTGGAAAATAAAATGAAGATGGTGAAAAATTATAATTTTATCTTTGAAATTCGTATATTTGTTTTCTTAGATCTGTGAACATATTAAACTTCCACAAATTTGGATCAAACTAAACATTTAAGTGAAGGAAAAGAATCATATTAAACAACCATAGGTCCTATAATTCTACCATTTAATTTGTAATAATAAGTCTTCGCTATTTGGTTGATCTTTTAAACAATGCTTGTAATAATAAGATTATTATCAACTAATTATATTAATTAAGAATTGTTACATCATGAGGGAGATTTCTTAGAAATCACATCATTTGATTCAAGGATCACACTACTAGGGTATGTATATATATTAATTTCATTCAACTATTTTCTTACCTTTACTTCTTTTGCAGATGAAGATTTTGCTTCTCCAAGAGTTACCAAAGAGAGTGCTCCAAATGAGAACAAAAAAAAAGCAAAACCTAAAGCTGTTAGAAAGACTGTATGTATAATTTTGATGAAATCTAACCATTACACTATAAGTCCATTGATGGAATTATATATTTCATGTTTAGATTTGGATTAATATATAGTGATTATATATATGCAAGTAATTTTATATGTTTGATATTGTTTCTTTGCAGAAGAAAAGAAGGGCTTCTAAAAACAAGCCTTGTCCACGCCAAGGACTCCATGTATATTTGGATTTTGAGGGTATTAAAACCATAGGAAGCATTTGTTCCTATGATTCCAAAACGAATTTGTATCAAGTATGAGTTCTTTGATTTTGATTAATTTCAGTGAATCCATTAATTAATATGTGCATCTTTCTTCATATCCTTATTTTTATTTCCCTCTGGTATATTAGAATTACTTCCAACAATTTTATTATATAGCCAGATTATGTTGAATGTTACTCTTTGTTGTAAATTGTGATTTTTCTCAACTACATAGTTTATGAAACCCTAGCTAATAATTACTATCCAGATTCTTTTATGACTAAGTAATTTGTGATCTTACCTAAGCAAGCCTTGAAAATTCATAGAACACATTTCCAACGTAGTTAAAATGAAATTGTTCAAACACCACTTCTTTAATTTACCCAATTGATTACCAACAATCCATTGATCTAGTGATGTGAGGCTCCACTAAATCCCTAAGGTCGAAGATTCGATTTCTGTGAGCAACACTTTTTGATAGGGGCAATCACGAAACCCGAAAAAGATTAATTTCTTACCAAAATAGGTGAGAGGGGAGACCATTGGTAGTACCATCTTTTTACCCAATTGATTCATTCTTACTTATCATAGGTTAACTAGTGTATCTTCCCTCATGTCTTTCTAACACCACTTATTCTGTTTAGCTATTCATTACAATTACAAGTTATTTGAATGTAGGTGGAGTTCATGCTTGAGGGGAAACCAACAAGGTATGCAACGGAGGAGGAAATCTTGCGCAATAAGGCAACACCAGAACAAGTTATGATTCACAATGCAGGGTATATAATAAAATTTAGTTAGAACAATACTTGAATAATCTACTACAACATCTAAAAAATATAGATATATTTAGGTTGAAATTGAATATCCTTCAATCTCTTTGTTAGATTGAGCACTAATCATCATACTGTATATATTTACTGTTTTTTTTATAATCTTCTTATGAGTGTATTAAATTTGCAATGAACTATGTACACCAGTTGTGTTACTGTTCGAAAGATGAGGGTGAAAAGGTGTGCAATAAAAAATGCATCAACTCGAGAAAGTGATGAAGAAAGTGATAAAGAAAGTTCTTCCCAACAAAACAAAAAGACTCGTTAGGGCGCTTCATGCAATAATGCTAGGTATGATAATTAGACAATCTTTTGCTTTATGGTGGTTTTAAATTTGGATGGCATAAATTCACTACTACTATTGGATAAATTGCTACCAAATTTAGTTTGATGAAAAGGAAACTCGTGATGAAATATTAGTAAGTGGTTTGTGTTCTTCTGTAATAAGCAAATTGAACGCACTTATATATATTTCTGTCTTGGAACTTTGCTAATTACTATGTGATGCGGTCTTATGTTTTATTTATAGTATTGCATAATGGTACAATGTTTCTCATTTTGTTCTTCATTACTGTGGTTTAACTAATGGGGGCACAGTAAATTAAAAATAAAATATGTAGTAGGTTTTACTTTCGATTTAACCAGGAAGTTCCTATTTTTCTTTTGGTTTAAAGGAACATTAAAATTAGACCTTGGTATAGGTTTTATACAAGAAGTGTTCGATGTTTTTGTGGTGGTGAACAAGAGTATTCTTCTATGTTTTTATTAGAAAAAATACAATTTTAATAAGGATGTACTAAAGGTACAAATTAAAATTTATAAAATTAAAATTTATAAAAGTGAGGATGCAAGAATTAAACAAGAAATACAGGGAAGTGTGTTTATGAGAGGAATGAAATGAAGACAATTTTAGAAGACATTCGTGAGGGTTAGCAACCTAATCAGAATATGATATTGTTGATTTGTCATTTTTTTTCAATAATCCATAGCCAATATTTCATATTTGTTGTTTCTATAATCAGTTGCACTAATGTTGGGTTGAGTTGAAGATAATATTATTGCTTATTAGTCATATCAATGAGATTACTACTAATCAAATTATACTTCAAAACTTTTGATATTGTCTGTTGATTGGTTTACTCATGTGAATGATAAAATTGTTTACTAGTTCTTAAGGTAATGCGATGCAAAATCACAGCCAATTGTATATCAATTGTCAAACTAAATAGGTAAACATGCGAAAAAATAGTAAGTGTTGAGAAAGTTTTGGTTGATCATTACATAGTCTGATCTACTATGTGATGGTGTGATCCTCCTTCTAAGTAAGACATACATAGTTAACATTATTTCCTAAAAGAGCCTCTACACAAATGCAATGTGGTGCTTTTGAGTTCCAAAGAAGGTTGATGGTGTTGTTAGTGTATTCCTATTGGCATGTCAGTTTGACCTGAAACTTGTAAGCTAATTTGATTGAGTATAGGTTTGTTTTATCATGAGCTCATACCTATGAGTCTAATGTTGTATAAGAGTATAAATTAACTCAAGTTCCTAGGTAAAAGGTTATTTTCACCATATTAGATTACATTCTCATTTCTCTGTTGGGAGCAAAAAACACAAACCGTATCAGTTTCTGATTGAATGATCAACCTTTTATGAAGTTCAAACTTGATTGTTATCTTTCCTCTTATAATTTTCCAAACAAAATAGCCAACCTTAGAAGGACAACAATTTAATAGTTCAAACTTCATTGTTATCTTTCCTCATTTTTACATACATCCTAGTCCTTAAACCTGTTCCTCCATCTGTTGTAAATTGTTCTTCCTATAAGATCTAATTGGTGGCCATCCCAATACTTCTGCCCTCCAACCCAAGCAATGTTTTATATATAATACAACACTTTATTTAACATTCATATCAAACTAATATATATATATACTATATTTTTTCTATCAGCACAATAAAAATTCATTAGAAAAAAATAAAGAGAAATTAGGAAAACAAGTGGTACTCATATTCACTTTGTTAGAAACAAAACAATGAAAGATACAATTTGAAGGATGCATTACCCACTCCACAAATAGGAAGCTAGGAAAGGGAACAATAAGCAAATTTCAGTTATGCAGAAAGATTAATTCTAAAATCTCGTCAACAAAGAATCTAGAGTTTTCAAAAATGATCTTATTCTTAACAAGGCATAAAGTCCATATCATAGCAAACGAAAGAGACATTCATTATTACTTTTTCTTTGTTGTTCTCCATAAGGAATGTGAAAAGAAATGTATATAAAATTATTGATGATTAATTACTTTGATGGTGGGGCATAATTGTGTTGGTCATCACTTGTGAAATGAGAGCCATTCTTGCTTATGGATTCCTCTTTATCACTGGATTCTGGTGAAGATATCTTGCTGCTTCTAACAACAGAATAATTGCATCAACTTTTCTATATGTCACTGGTTCCGGGCAATTCCAATCTCAACTCCAGGTCCTTGAGATTCATCTTTTTTTCATATCATCCAAATGAGTTCTGATTCATGAGTAGGGAGAGATATAATTGAGATGATACAAGATGTGATGTGGTGCCCTAGTAAGCTTAGAATCAAGTTTGGGGCTCATGAATTATATGGGACCATATCCGCTGTCTCACTTTTTGTATCATTCCATATAATATTAACTTTGATTGGTTAAAAGAGATTATTTAAGTTAAAATTATAATCATTAAATATTTTTCTGATTAATCACACCTCCCGGCACATGAAATGACACAAAGCTATGAATGTTGTCCCGAATTATATAATAACACATAAGTGAGAGGGACAATAACCAAGGTTACTTATATTCTTTAGGTGCATGAATTTTTAACACAATGAATGATAAAACAATCGCACGTGCTTGGTTACATTAATTCATATTGATGAACAGTGACACAGTATTTAAAGACAAATAAAAACCCTAAAAGTAACTAGAACCATACAGCAAGTTGCACTATCCTATTTAAGAACTATGACAATTATTAAATTATCCCAGTATCATCTATCTTACAATTACCCTAATAATATTATATTTCTTGGCTCAACATGCATACTATCAGATTGATACTTTGATAGTAGTCATAGATGTGAGACCCACACAATATTGGCTGTGAGAATATGAACATATACAACAACATATATACAAATTTTGAGATGTACATTAACATTATGGGCAAGTGACATTACTTTCTGATCGATAAAAGATAAGAGAATTGCATTAAGATAGCACAAGGGTGCTAACCTAATACAACCAAAAAATAGATCAACAAGTTTCAATACAAGAAAACAGATACACACCAAGTAGCTAGCAAAAACTACATTCTTATTTCCTACTGCAACAGAAAACCACAGTCAAGACTAATTAATCAACTCCATAATTTTCAACCAAGTCATTTCTCATTAACCACATAGACCACAAACTGTATATATAATATAATCGTTTATAACATTTAAAGGTCAAAGTCGTTGCAGTGTATAAGCGGGTGAAGTGAGAGAGTTGTGTAGCAGATTCTGTGGTATCTAACTTGAAACCAAAGTCTGCAACATCATAGCATCATCCACGTTAGTTTTGACGATCCAGCATATGATCTACTTGGACTTGGGTGCAATTTAAGATAAAGTTTAAATGTTCTTCTTTGTGAGAGTACAATATATTAACATGGACAACAGAAGATGATAGATATCCTCAATTTCTTCCTTTAAGACATAAGTTGTGATACATAAAGTCATTTTATTTTATATCTGCAATAATGATAGGTCCTTGGATCTGGTGGTGCATGCTCTTTCTGCATAATTTAAACCCATAAATCTTGTCAAGAAGATTCTCGTCATTTTTTTCTTCAATCACTGATTCACTGACCTCATAGTGAAAAGTTAATCTTGCAGTATAATTTATACCTTGTAAAGTACTTCATGATTTCACTCCACTCTATGGACATATACGCAAAGACAAAGAAGAAGGTGAAATCTAGTTTATTGCTCTCAAGGCATTAGTTAATCGCAGTAACAACCACAAATGGAGATTTCAAACAGCTCTAAAAGTCCACATTCTTGCACAGAAAGATCTACTCCATCAGTTATGGCTTTTATCTTTTGTTGTTTTTTAATGCTCGTGTGCTTTTCTCTGTAGACATTTACAAATTGCTATAATTTTCACACCATAAATGGATAGTTTAACAATTTTGCAAAGTACCCATTTCAAGAGTTTTGCCCTAATAATTTACAGTGGAGATTGGGAATGTGAGTTTTGCCCTAATAATTTATGACAACTTATTAGACATCATATCCTAGTTTATAGGGTTTAAGTGCTTTGGAAACGTCCTAAAAAGGTTGGGTGTGGGTTGGGTTCTATTTGGGTTAAAAGGGGTACTTTATGTAGTTATGATTAATTTATTAAAACATATGATGCATATAGACTTTTGTAAGGTGTATGTAGAATCCTGATAAAAACTATTCTGGGGACTCCCAATATTACACTTTAACCTTCTGTAGAACATCAAAACTCCATAATCCAGAAGAAGAAAAATGTTGTAAATTGTAATGTGGAACACTCTTCTTAATCTTCTCTCTAGTGACACTCGTCTAATGATTTGCCTAACTTACGACACATTCAATGATAGAAACCCTAAATTTCTCAACTGTGATTTGAATAGATCAGTCTATTGCATAGTGTCTTTCATAATTTCACAAATAAACCAAACCCTAGGACTATAATGAACCAAGGTTGCCAAAACTTAAAGGAGTTTCTTTCGATGATATATATTAGATCTGCCTAAAGTCCAAGCCTTATAGGGTTGTGAGCAATGAAATACACTTTTGGGCTAATTATAAAGCCTTCCATTTCTTTCATTTCTCCTCTAAAACTGAACTAATATACCTTATGGAACCAAATATAACGACATAAGCACTTTGGTGGCATAAATTTGAGAACTTCATAAAGAATTCAATATTATTGAAAATTTGAGGGAGTCATCCAACAAAGTTCATACAACAAAAATGCTAAACATAAACCTCCCTTTATTGTAAGATAGAGAGTTGGAGGGCACAAACTTGAGGGTTTAATTTAAAAACTATGACCTGTTTGGTAGGGTATCAACGGATAGTGTCTCCGGAATTTCAATAACATACAATATATTTCACTGGTATACATTAGAACTGGTCCTCTGCACTGAAAAACGATGTTCAGTCCACAAGCACATTACAAATGGGCCTCTCAATCTTCCTCCGCTTTTTTGCAGGCTCAGGGAACTGCAGAAACAAAATATATACTAAATTTCAGATTTATGATTTAACTATCTTCATGTGTAACAGTGTAAATAATAGCACAAATTCAGAAAACTGCGCTAGTTCTAAATCCAATTTTCCATATCCATTTTTGTGTTGGGTGTTACAACAAAAACCAATTGACTTAAGAAGCATGACCCTATTACCAGTTCCTATATTATTTCCTTAAACTTTACCTCGCAATCAAGTAAATGAGGAACTCGGATCCTTTTGGAGCCATCAGGAAGATGTTTAGAAGGAGAGTGATTATCCATGGCACTAAAAGCATTGCAGACCTACAAACAAATGGTGAAGTAAATTCGATATTAGTACCAGAGTCATGGAGACTATAAGCACAAGGTCAGAGTGTATATGAATTATTCATGAGCTGGAGATTTGGTCACAGTATCTAGCTCTTCAGATCCAAAACCAACTCATAAAGCTAGTATCTCAGAGCACATCATTTCAGGAAAATGTGGAAGATAATATCTGAAGAACTGATTTGTTACCTGACTTTGGATGGCCCCAATCAACATATTCTGACAACTGGATGCATGCACATTTTCTAAAGCGGGGCACTGAAGCAACAGTCTCTCTGGAAATAATTTCAGTTAATGAAAATAATCAGCCTTAGTATTTAGAAGGAAAGCCTGAAAAGTTTCATCAAAATTTTGCTGATAATTACTAAACAGGGACATGAAATGACCACCTGGATGCAAATTTCTACAAGAATTTAGATTCAGATCATTGAGCCTTGGACAGTTTAAATATAGAGCCTGCATAAATTTTAAAAAGGTATATAAATATTAAAAGCCTGAGAAAGAATATGCAATAAACTGCTTTGGTCTAATAAAACTCACATCCAAGCCAGAGCAACCCCATAAACTGAGTGTCCTTAAACGGCCATGTTTGATAATTAACTTTTGGTTTACGAGATGCAGATTAGCACTGGATACTTTCTCTGATTTGCAGTTATTTTCGCCAGTAGTTAGATCTTCAGAATTAGGATCACATATGGTCATGCCGCAGTCCATAAGTTCAAGAAATGGCAGCTGAGCTGTAGCGAATTGAATGCCACCTGGAACATGTTACAGCAGATAAGTAGGCAAAAACTTGTGCAAATAAGAGTACTTTGTGAAGTAATTAAATACATAAAAGGGAATTACTTGAAGTCACGTTGGGGCAAAGAGCAAGAAGGAGTCTTGACAATGTTTCAGATAACACATTGCAAATCATTCCAATGCCACTGTCACTTATGCCAGAACTGTGATAAAAGTTAACTGCTCAATATAATTTCTTAAAAGAGATAGCTAAGGAAATTGTGGGCAATAAGTGCAAAATTGAATTATTAGTTCTCATAATTAATTTTCCTTTATTGTGTTTGTCTTGTATGTATTAAGTTCAATCAGTTTTTTTTTCATTGAGGTGAATATATTTCATAGTTCCTAGCAAAGTAGCAAATAATCCAATGCAATCAGAATGGGCACAGATACATACCCACTGAGATCAAGCAATTCTAGATTTGGATAGCTTGAGGCAATTGCAGCGACAGATGCATCAGTAATTTCAGATCCAAGAACAAGAGAAAGCATTCGCAGCTCCCTGATTAATTGCATGTTTAACGGTTAATAAGAGGAAAAGAAGCATAAAGAAAACACCTAAGAATTTCACTTTAGTTGATTATATAACAGGCATACCCATTATATAACCTGTTTATCAGTTATAGATGTGGGAGTTCAGAAATATATAAGATATGCACGTTAGGAATAGAATTAATATTTACATTTTGTTGAAAAGTTCAAAGCACTACGGATTACAAACTTGAAAAATAGAGATGAGGGCCAAAATGACAAACCTAAACTGAGCAGTCGAAAGAGCAAGCACAACTGCATGAGAAAGCCGCATTGAAGCTACATGTATGTTTTGCAATCTCAAACAACTTCTTCCCAGATTTTCAATCATAGCAATGAGATCTGTATCATCATTTTCTTGGTGTGAAAACTCCAAGGAAATTTCTCTCAACTTGGGACAGTTAAACACCTACCATTTGAAAGTGTCTGTTAGTAACTACAGTTCGACCTAAACGAAAGCTCAGAGGGTAATATCAATTTAAAAATTAACCACATCATTCATTTTAAAATGAGAAAAGAAGCATAATAATCACCATCTTAGAAAGATATTGCAGATCTGATAGCCAAAGTGTACAGAGACTAGACGAACATAGGACAAAACCTCCAAGATTAGAACAACCTTCCATCTTGAGGCTCTTGAGGCTTTTTTTATCAGCAATAAACCGGCCCAATTCATCCCTGCATTTTCATATTTCAACAAAATATATACTAATCAGCAAAAAGAAGGAAAAAACAGCATTCTTTGGCTAGGCTTATATATGCTAATGTTATCTTCAGAAGCATATAAGGGGCTGAAGAAACCGTAAGTCTACAATGAGTTTAAGTACTAAATATCAACCCAATATAGTTTAAATACATGTTATTATTAATTCCACCAAGAAAAGAGAATAAAAATTAACTTCTCAAGTGTGAAGCTGAGATGGGGCAAAAGTTACCCCCACTGATAAAAGCAAAATTACAATATATAAACAACAATATGCCATCAACATTTGTTTTTTTCTCCATATGTTTCATACACATTACACATGATACAAGGTGCCTAAGCAAGAGCCTTCCTAATAGATGTTTTTCATACACATAATTGTGATATCACACAAAAGATTACAATCTTAGATGTAGAACTATAAATCTGGAATCACATCTGAAATCATGTATCGATTGTGTACTAAGGTGATCAAGAACAGAAAAATCATTTTCTATAATAAAAACATTCAAAATTAAAAGATAAGACCATCTGTAATACCCATTGATCCGATTGACTGAAGTATCAAATGTAGTGATCTCCAGATGTTCCAGGTTAGGGCATGAGAAAGCAATGCAGGCTAGCACTGCTGAATCAATATCACTGCAACATCAACATTATTAGATTTTAAATATAAATATAGCCACAGAACTTTTTTTTACATGAAAAAAATTCAGCCAATGCAAGTTGATAAACTAGTAATGTTATCATAATTCATAATATCGTTTTCAAGATCCATTTTTTCTTAATTTACGATGATCAAGCTTCTCGTCATCATTTTCAAAAGCATCGAAACAGTTTTAGAATAAATTACGATTCGGATTGCAACAGCTTTCTTCATTATTGATCCGCACTTTATGCAATATACACAAGCATTGCATTTTTGTCTTCTTATATTTCAGAAAAAATTTCCAATTAAAAGCTTCAATGTTTCAGATTTATTTGCTTAATGATTAATCTTATTCGTTCAATAAAAAATTGAATGAATCAGCAACATAGAACAGTAGATCTGAAAGCTTCGAGCGTATCAAAAGAATCCCCACACACCTTTCCATTCTAAGCGATAACCTCAAGATCCCAGGGCACTTCTGCAACATCGACGCAACAAGCCCAACGTGAACGCTCGACGGAACCCTAAGCTTCAACTCCTCCGCCGCTTTCCACAACCTCCTCGCCGTCTCCCTCCATCCCTTACACACTTTCGCCGCCGAAAGAAGCCCAGCCGGCGGCAACCTCCTCATCACCTCCCAGAGCAGGTTCACCGGCAAACCACACGAATCAATATCCAGATCCAACGGATCCAACGATTCCTCAACGTAATCACTATCTCCCATTTCGTCACGCTCCGCCGGATCGAAATCGGTCCCGCCGGTATGATCATCGAAATCATCGAACGATAACGCACGGCGAGGATGCGACGGCGCATGGCGAGACACCGTTAATGGCGTGTGAGCAGAAGCGACGGA
Source organism: Lupinus angustifolius (assembly GCF_001865875.1). Classification (NCBI taxonomy): domain Eukaryota; kingdom Viridiplantae; phylum Streptophyta; class Magnoliopsida; order Fabales; family Fabaceae; genus Lupinus; species Lupinus angustifolius. The sequence continues at coordinate 9,130,386 of NC_032016.1, forward strand.
AACAGCAGTTAGAGGTGGATCAACACGGGTGACTTTGGCGGAGGTAGGGGTTTTGAAATTACAGTTATGTCCCTTCTTAGGTTGGCCACAACGGCCGCAATTATAACTGCCTCGCTTCTTACTGCGATTTGAATCATAGGAGGAAGCCACGGCGGAGTGTGCGGCGGGGGAGACGGCGGCGGAATTAGGGTGACGGCGTTGCATAGTGAGAGAGAGAGAGAGAGAGAGAAAGAATGCGGGGATTGAAACGAAGAATGAAAATTATATAAGAGGCAGCGCGGGAGACTTGGCGCGCTTTTTTATTCTCTTCCCTCTGTTCCCTTTTTATTTATTTATTTTATTCTTTCAATTTTAAAAAATGTTACCTTTATATATAGGGAGAGGTAGGTGAGATTGTTGACTTGGGTGTAAAAAGATGCTTTTTAAATAGTAGAACTGAATCAAACTAAATCATAAAATATGATTTAATTTGATAAAATTATACCGCATATTAAAGAAATACATATTCGAAAATAATGTTATATTGAATTTTGTAGTTTAAATTAAGAAGTGAGTTGAAATGTTATATATGTTATTAAATTATTATTATATTAATGTTACATAGTTATTACTTAATAAATTAATATATATGTGTGATATTTTTTCTACTGTCATGATTATTTGTAAATAAATTCTAAATTTATTGTATTCGATTTAAAACTAATGTATATCATAAATTATTGTATATGTATTGTTATAGATGTTACTAATTATGATTTATAATGTTATATATGTTCAAATATGTATTATATATATGTTACTTGTTATGTATGCTATGAATCATAAATATATTGTTATATATGGTACTTATATATACTAGTGTGTTGACATGCACTCTCGTGTCTGTCAACCCGTTTTCCTATTTTTTGTAATGTAGTTTGTATTTTATAAATTCAAATATAATTTTTTGCACTAAATTTATGGTTGAATTTATTCAATTGGTCTAATATTCAATTTTTTAAATACACTTTTAAAATAAGAAGATAATAAAGATAAAATAAGAAAAGAATATTATATGGTTTTTTTGGTAGAAATAAAAAGATATTGAGAGCAAAATAGGAAAACACAAATTACGCCATGATATGTAGTTATTTGGTGTTTTCCCTTTATTAATAGTATAGATATTATTAATATGAATTGTAATATTATATATGTGACTATTTGTTTTTTCTTTTTAAATTATATAATTGTTATATAGGTTACTAACAAGTAATTATGATTTTCGATCTTTTAATAATCTAAATGTTTTTTATTTTACAGAAAAATAATGTCACTTATAATATATTTTGAAATTTAAATTGATTCAAAAAAACACTATTAAAACTGTGTAATTGACTAAACCACTCATGAGTACTTGTTATAAAATTTTTGATCAATTAATATGAACTAAATAATATCTTTATTTTCAATTCTATTAATGAATTGGACAATAAATTAAACTGAACTCGATTTTTATACCCCTATTGTTAACTCATTAGACTTGTGAAGTGAGAAAAAAGGAAAAACTTAAGATTCTCTAATTAATGTTTTTAGAAAAATATATTTCTTAATTGAATGCTATTTATTTGTTACCTTGTCTTTCAATACTTTTTATGACCACGTATGTGATTAAAATTTAAAATACTTTTTTTAATTATATTGTAAATAAAAAATTAAGAGATGAGGAGAAAAGAAATATATGTTCGAAAAGTAGTTTTTCAAGAAATAAACTATTTTTTTGTTAAAAGTTGCTGTATGTTGTTTATACAACGATCAAATATATTCTGGATAGGAATGAAATAGTTTTCATGTATTTATTTATATCTATACTATATATAAAGATAAAAATTGAAATAATTTTTCTCATGGTATAATTTTCATTTTCTATTTTACCCTTTATATTATTTATTTTTACAAAAAAAACTATACAATCCTAAGCAACTACCACCAATACATTAATTAACCACATATCTCACCTTAAATTAAACATTATCATAAACACAAAAAATATAATATAAAGTATACCGAACACAATAAATACATTATAATTCAAAAAAATGAAATATATAAAAATTGAATATGTAATACTAGTAATTAGTAAAGACAAAATTATGAAGCAATATTAAAATATAAAAAATGATTTCTTATACAAAATTTTAAAAAGGAAATAGTGATTAAATATTTAATTTATAATTAAAAGCTTCCTCTTCTGTTTTTATTTTTTATTTTGATATCCATTCCTTATTGGATGAGATATTAAAAAAAACAATTAAAATACTTCTTACCAAATGAGGTTTAAAATGATAAAGGTGGGGGTAGATACTTGGAATGATGTTTCAATGATTAATGAATACTAACCGGTAAATAAAAAAAATGGAAGAAAAATGTATTAATAAAAATTAAAATATTGCCGAAAAAATAAACAACTACAAATTTGCACACATGAGGTGCTTATTTTTTGTGTGTCATTGATGGAGCATCAAGTCCTCTAATTTTTGTGTTCCTATAAATTGGAGTCAATGATAAATCAAAGAAATAAACATTCTCTCAAATATCATATAATACATACTATTATATCAATCTAATCCATGTGCATATAGTATGATGACTAAAATTATATAATACATACAATTATATCAATCAAATTTAATTAAAATTAATAAATACAATTATACGAGTCAGAATTAGTTTGTCTTATATTTTATAGTTATTTATAATATAATTAACTATTGAATAATTTAATTAATTAAGTTGCATATCACAAATAAAAATATTTATATTCATAGTTTTTTATTATAAAATATATAACTTAACTAATATAGAATTTAAATATTAATGTATCATTATTCTAAAAGATATAATAATAGATATGAAATTAATAGGTCTCCCTCATTCCTAGGTGGGCACAGCATGGCAACAAATTACATGTAGTGAAATCATGTTGGCCCAGTTGAATCTTCAACCATGGCCCAATTACTTCTTTTTTTAGTTTATATTTTAACCCTAACCTGTTACTTTTACTAAAAGAAAGTATATATTTTGGTCTAATGACATAAATTATATTCTACAATTATTAAAATTAGGATATATATATTCTATTTAATTATTTTCTGCAAAAATATTTTTAAAACTAAAAACAATACATGTATCATACTCTTACTGATTAAATGAAATAAGTTATGTTCCCATAGAAATAGATACTTTATTCTCTACTTCTAGATCTCACTCTTAAAATCTGAAAACTACCTTTTCTTTTCTACAACTCTCACTTCATTATTTTCACCCATTCCTTCCATCATTGTGTTCTTTCTCATATTCCACTCAAACACAAACTCATCAAATAATACCATGTTTAAACCAAACTTTATTCAAATCTTACACCATTACATATTAAAAAAGTTACATAAATTTAAAAAATATGTAAAACAACAATATGTAACCTTCCACGCATGCAATTCAACAAACACGACATGATTATATAGAGCTTTAAGGTCGTGAATCAATAACCTAGTAACATATTTATGAATCAGATTTAGGGACTTTAGTGTTTATATTTGATGAGTCTTAGTAGTAGCAGGTTATACACTATGTAGATACTTGTGTGCTTTAAAAAAGCTTAAAGTTACCATTATAAAGTTTAATATTATATTAATAGTCGTTCAATATTCCTTAAACCTCCCTAATAAGTTTTCATATGTTAGTTTATCTATTATTCTTATCTTTCATTTAATTATTATTTGTTCCCAATTGTGGCACTAGATATCAAAAACCCAAATCAGGGTCAAGTTCATGGAACCTTTAAGATTGAGAGGCTCAGATACGTTGTTGTATGACACTGGCCAAGGGCTAAACACTAGTTAATTTGAGTCGAATAAGAGTTTAACTCAATTTAGTTTGACAAAGAAGTTCAGCTCGAAACTCAACTCGAGTTATTTTTTTGAGCTCGAGTTCGGCTCAATTAAAGTTCATTAACTTTTCGGTCCAATTAAAATTGGTTCATTTTTACAACTCAAATAATTAATTCATCTTTAAAAAAATAAGCACAAGGTTATATATATACTCTAATTTTTATGATGGTCACTATTATATATATATATTTATATAGATATGTTAATAAAATATCTTTAGATATAAGTCTTATTCGCTAATAAAAATATGCATTTGTCATATTTAACTATTTTTTACAAAAATATTTCTAAAACTAAACAGAATAGTACATGTCATATTTTAGTGGCGAGAGGAAATAAATTATCTTATATATATATATATTATATATACATATATCTATATATATATATATATCGAGTTAACTCATGAACCTAACGAGTATAACTGTATCAAGCTCAAGTTCGGCTCATTTATAAATGAGTTCAAATTCGTCTCATTTGGTTCATGAACAATATTTATCAAACAAAATAACGAATCAAATTTCGAAAGAATTCCAAGTTAGTTCAGTTTATTATTAGCTCTATATAAGACTAACTTTAGGGTTATAATTTATGTTGGCAAAGATGTATTGATCGATTCTTCTAAGGCCTGAGTGGGATTTTGGGAACCTTTATAGATGGTGGTTCATTTGAATCATGTTTCCTACCTTAAGAGGGTGTAAAAAAATTTAGTCTTCAATATATATTACTATTCAGATTCAAATAATAATTTATAACTCGTGTTTCATATTTTGTGGTTTTTAAAAATAAAATAAAAGTTGACAGATGAGTTTTGATTCAGAAAACTTTCCACATGAAATCAGAGACGTGCTGATAAAGTATATATTCAGAAAAATTAGTAGTAGAAAGTTCCATTACATTATCACAAACCTATATTAAATGAGATCTTAGACAATCCAACTCTAATGTAATCAAAGAGCAATCTTTTTAGAGTAAACCCCAATCTTTTATAGGATAAATTATTGTATGGTCCATAAAAAATGGTGTCAAACACATAGATAAGTAATTATGCATTATTCAACTAAATTAATATATATAACTAAAGATATAGATGTGTATGAGAGTATGAAACTATTAATCCTAGAAAGAAACAAATGCATGAACTAATCTATTTTAGTACAAATTGGGCATCTACCAAGAGATCCAAAAAACTGGAATATCATCCAAAATTGATGTAAACATGCATTGCATTTTTATTTTTATTTTTTATTTTTTATTTTTTTATTTTTGATGTATCAACCATCTCAGTTTTTTTTTTTTTTTTTTTTAAGCAAAAGTAGATGAATCTGTAGCTTGGTAAACCAAGCATATTTCTAACAACCTCCCTTTTAATAAAAGGAGGAGAATGAGACCAAGAGGAATTTGTTCTAGATGAGATGCCATGATTTGCCAATTTGTCCGCACAAGAGTTTCCTTCCCTATAAATGTGAGAGACTCTGCAGATCATGGAAGTCATAGTTGATTTGCATCTAATCCAATTGTTGAGCAACTTCCAAGGAGGCAAGTGTTTACCCTTAAATATGTCCACTACTAAGGAAGAATCAGTTTCTAACCACACTGAATTCCAACCCTTAGAATAAGCAAAGTTAATTGCAGAAATTGCAGCATTGAATCACGCATTGAATCACGATAGCTACAAGAAACTAAATTGTTTGTATTAAATCAGGTAAAGAGATTTATTGCATTAATTTTGTCTCATATTAATAAAAATAAAGCAAAAACAATATAAAAATAAAATTTTAATTTTTTTAATTAACATGACATATTTTTATTGACTTATATAAAAGATAATTTTTAATTTTTTAATTAACATGACATTTTTTTATGAACTGAGTCCGACCCATTTCCATGTGCTTTCATTACTATTATACCAACCATTATTTTCCTAATAATCTGGTCATTGGATCGATTTGCTATATTTGCTCAATAATAAGCTAGCTCTCTAATGAAAAATATTTGGCGTGATGTGCTTATAACTTGTATGATTATTTCTATATACATAACAAATGAAGATGTCAAATTGTAATGTCCACAACTTAATATGAAAGGTTATTAATTACCAACCCTTGGAACATCACCCACAACAAAATATTAACATACTAACAACTAACATACTAATAATTGCCGATAAAAAAAAACCTTCCAACATGACCCTAGCTTTTAATTAAGTGTTTCAATTGCCACTGATGATGACATTTAACTCCAAAATCGGTATTTTTGTTGGTCCAACATAACGACAAAATACCATTACCTCTCCTTAAGTTCCTTTTAGGTGATTAGGAGAAAATAAAACAAAACAAATTAAAGCTTTAGTTCATCATTATCCTCTAAAGCTAAACTTTAGAGAATAAAGATATGATGTTGTAAAGCATATTCTAAATCTTCTTCTACATTATTAATAATAATAAAGTAAAAATAAAAAATAAAAAATATTTAAAATTTTAATTAACATTATATGTTTTTATTTGTGTAAGAAAGAATTTGAACCTCATTTAGGAATAATGGCCGGTGGCCTGTCTATTTATATTATTATATACAACCATTCACAATTAAAATGTGATTTTATTAAAATAGTGATTTTTCGGGGATCATGTATTCATATGTGAAGATTAAAGGAAATTTTTGTTTGATTTTTTTAAATTATATTTTATTAAGTTTTCTGTGTGCCATAAGGATTACAATAAAGAATTCATTAATTTTTTATTGGGAAATAGTATAATTATTCTTAAAATATGAGATACTTATTTTTTTATTATCGAAACTATTTTTAATGAATTGATTAACACATGTCTTAAAAGTATATAGTGAAAAATTCATATTTAAATAATCAGTGCGCTCATCAAGCTTAAATCATCCTCTTATGATAATACCAAGGCATCTTAGATTATTTATCTAACGGGACAGTAAAGTTTATTTGTAAGTTGGATTTTGGAGGGGAAATACAGGAAAATGAAGACTTGTGAATCATATCACAAGTGTATTTCATGACTTCCAAATATTCCCTTATCATTCGTTCTCTTCTAAAATTCAACTCTTAAACTGACCAAACGACCAAACGTAATACAACTTAAGTTATGTGCAGCAATATTTTGAGGCGACTCTAATATATGTGATGGTAGATTAACAGAGTTTTTAATTAGCTTAGATTAAGATATTCGAGTAACCCATTAGAGACTATCAACTTGATTTAATTAGTAAAAAATCCAGCTCATTGTCTATCTCCACCTACTACTTTATGGCACACAAAAAAAGATAAAGATATATAATTATTGGGGACACAAATCAGATACATGATACTCAAATAATAATATTATGAGGAAGGTACAACAATAATTTTTGTGGTAGAGATGAGGATCGGAAGGTATATCATTGATTATTGGAGTAGAGATGAGGCCACATTCGGTGCATATTTTAAGATCTTATGTATCCTCATTAATTCAAAATTGAGTATTAAGTTTTATCTTTTTTTTCCATCTTTTGATTAATAAAGTTATTATTGGTGATCAAAATCTTTTTTTATAAGCAAATTAATTTTATTAGAGGTGTACTAAGAGTACTAATAATTTTCAAGGAATTAGAAAATTACAAGAAAAAAATAATAAACTAAATCACGGGACAAGTTTATGGGTTAGCATCTCAATCAAAATAGCTAGAAGTATATTTATTGTTGACTCCTTTAATTCAAAGCTAAACTTTTATTTTTATTTAATTAACAATATATTGAGGTAACAATATATTGAGGAAATGACTCTTCAAATTTGAAGACAACATCTTTTCTAGCTAATAAAATCACTAGATTGTTACTAACCAAAATATGCTCTCGATTCTCTTTGCACCGTTTGATATGGATTAGGATCATCCAAGTGTTAAAAGGACTGATTATTTATACTATACTTGTATTCTTCTTCTTTGTAAGTTGTAATTGGGTTGGCACCCATTGTACCTGTTTTTAATATTTTTACTTATAAAAAAAATACGAGGTATAAGGATAAACACAAATGGATTGTAGAACAATTGCCAAATAAAATAGGTGATGGAGCACCTATTGTATGTGCTTCCTCAAATTGATAAAACCTATCTTATAATAATAATAATTATTATTAATGCTTACTGTATTTCTATTTTGTTATTGTTATTTTTATACATAGACAAATTTAGAAAATACCTAGCAAAAATTATACATATTGTGTCATGTTTTATGTGTTGAGAATAAAGTAATGATATACCTAATTTTGTATAGTTGTCATAGTGGTGAGACCTACATATATATCTGTAAAAGTTTGGACATTTCTCTCATTATGAAATGAAGGTTGGAGTTAACCTTCCCTTGCCCTAACATCAACTTCAATGGCAGCTTCAACCTTAAACATGCTTAATACAATTCCTTTCTCCAAATCCCAACTCGAATCTATTACTCACACCAAATTTCCAACAACACCACCATCATTATCTCTCACCCAAAATTCTCTATCCACAATAAGAAAACTCATATCATGCAAAACCAACTTGCACGAAACTAGTTCCTCCTTTTCATCACTTAACCAAGAAGTAGTGGAAAAAGAAGAAGAAGAACAAAAGTTAGAGGATCATCTACAACTACCTCAGGCATGGCGCGAAATCCATGGCGAGAATGATTGGATCGGGCTTCTTGACCCAATGAATCCACTCCTACGATCAGAGCTAATCCGCTATGGTGAAATGGCTCAGTCATGCTACGATGCCTTCGACTTTGACCCTTTCTCTAAGTACTGTGGAAGTTGCAGGTTCACACCGCCGAATTTCTTCGACTCGCTAGGGATGCACCACCACGGTTACAACGTCACGCGCTACCTCTACGCCACCGCGAATATTAATCTGCCAAATTTCTTTAAGCATTCAAGGTGGTCTAAGATGTGGAGCAAGAATGCTAACTGGGCTGGATATATAGCAGTTTCGAATGATTATACAAGTAAGAGAATTGGACGTAGGGATATCACAATAGCATGGCGTGGAACGGTGACGTATTTGGAGTGGATCGCTGATCTTATGGATATCCTCAAACCTATCTCTGCAAACAACATCCCTTGCCCTGATCAATCAGTTAAGGTAACCTTCTATCATCAATTATATCGGAACAGAGAACTGTTGTCTCAGATTTTATTTCACACTCTATTCTGAATCAAAAATAATAAACTGCTTTTATTTGCGCCGTCAAGTGGTAAGTGAAATAGACTTATGCCATATACACTTTTCGAGTGGTAGGTGAAATAGACCCCAAACATGTTGGTGTATTTTTCCATGGCGTTGTGGGCAAATCGACCGAGTCACCTTCCACGCCGAATCCCGGTCCACGTGGCCAGGTGCATGCTAAGACTAGGACGATATCTGATCGTCTTCGAGGCCCCATAATTAATATAACATGGATGATAATTAATTATGTGCTACTATCATTTAAAACTTGAAACTTTGTTATAGAGTAATAATATGTGATATTGTAACATCCTGTAACAATTATTGTTTGTGCTGCCATGTTTATACATCAATTTTGTCTTGGAAAGAAGGAAATGCCTTTCAGTTTTTCTTTTTGTTGACTTTTACTACCTCTTTCACAAAAGGAATAGTAGCCACCCACTCTTTACACACACCTAATTAATGGGAATATGATTGATGTTTATATATACTTTATAGAGTAGTTGTACCCTTTCAAATTATTTTACATTTATTTTGTAATTATTGATAAACAGTATGGTATATGATAAAATAAATTGCTGAGATGAATGTTTTCCATGACTAAACTATAAGGTCTTGTTTTTATTCATCAAATTTTGAATGCAAGTGACACTTATTGGTTTGTTTTATTTTATTTGTTATCACGTGATTTTTGTCCTTTCCTTATTAACATATTTCACAATTACAATATCAAAAAAATTCTAATTAAAAAGCATAATATGTTGTCCTATTTTTTTTAAATACTTTCCTGAAAGCATATGGTTGTTCTATTATAAGGACATGAAACATTAATATTAATTGTTACCCAATAAATGCTTTTGATCATTGACCCAAATTATAATCTTTAATTTCTCTGCTGTTTGCAATGTTTTTGAATAGGTTGAATCTGGGTTCTTGGAACTCTACACGGACAAGGAAGAGAGTTGTGGTTACTGCAAATACTCAGCAAGAGAACAAATTCTCACAGAGGTGAAGAGGTTATTAGAAATGTACCCTAATGAAGAACTAAGCATAACCATCACAGGACACAGCCTAGGGAGTGCATTGGCTATATTGAGTGCATATGACATTGTAGAAACAGGTTTGAACGTGTTAAATGATTGCCGCGCCGTGCCGGTTTCGGTGCTATCATTTTCAGGTCCCAGGGTGGGAAACGTGAGGTTCAAGGAGAGGTTGGAGAAGCTAGGGTTGAAGGTGTTGAGGGTAGTGAACGTGCATGATATGGTGCCTAAGTCACCGGGGTTTGTGTTGAATGAGAAGCTGCCACCGTCGGTGATGAAGCTGGTGGAGGGTTCACCGTGGAGTTATTCACATGTTGGGGCGGAATTGGTGTTGGATCATAAGAACTCACCGTTCTTGAATCCAAATGCTGATGCTGTATGTGCCCATAACTTGGAGGCTCTTTTGCATTTACTTGACGGGTAAGTAATAATATTCATTTAGTTCCCATTATTATGCATGTATTAATATATCTACTTTGTTTTGGTACATGCATTAAATTCTACTTTATTAAGTGGTGAGTTGGTTTATTATTATTATTATTATTATTATTATTATTATTATTATTATTATTATTATTATTATTATTATTATTATTATTATTATTATTATTATTATTATTATTATTATTATTATTATTATTATTATTATTATTATTATTATTATTATTATTATTATTATTATTATTATTATTATTATTATTATTATTATTATTATTATTATTATTATTATTATTATTATTATTATTATTATTATTATTATTATTATGTTTTATTACTTTATTACTTGGTTAGTTGGCATTCTTAGGTCACTTAGGCCTCAAACTTTTATTTTTAAGTTACGAAACCAAATGTCAACCAAATCTAATGTAACATTATTTATAAGAAAGATTTGTCTAAGTTATTATGTTTCTTTTTCTACAAGTTACGAAAAGAAAAATTCTACTTTTCTAGAGTATTATTGTGAATGATTTACAAATGTAGATTGGTGGGATATAGTATAGTTGTAATTAAAATATTCTCTTTTAATGGTTAAGATTCCAAAATTTCATTAAATTAACAACATAGGTTATTATAGAGATGGGATGTGCATTGAAGTAGTAGGAAGATTACAATAACACCCTAAGATTTGAAAGTATTGTCTTCTTGTCCCAAGATAAAAAACATTTGTTTAGATTGTCTTGAAATATTGTTGTGAAGATTTCTTTATTTCCTTAATAGTATGTTCATCAAGACAACAATATTTTAAGACAATCTAAACAAATCGGTTATCAAGCAATCATATTAATAAAAATCGGTTATCCTAGTCTATTTCAAATAAAATTATAAAACTAACTTAATTTTTATTAAAATGTTATCGTGAATGATCAAACATTATCATTATCTTTTTTTTTTATATTTCTAAAACATGATCTATCTCAAAATGACACATTTTATTTTAATAAATAATGTAAATAAAATTATTTATCATATTCTTATTAGTTTTTCAACATTAACCTTCGTATATAATATATGTATATCTAATTTTACTAATATGTTATAGGTTAGTTTAATTAGTAAACCCGATTAATTATTATATCATCCTACCAATCCCATATCATTATATGAAAGATCACAATAAATAACAAACTATATTTTGCTATAAGCTTCTGCCATAGAACCATAGAACTCATGGTAAGCATTGATTATTATATATAACCATAGAACTCATGGGATGAGCCACCTACTATTAATACTATAATGCTAGTTACACATATAAAATGAAAGACAATCGATTTAATTAGTGCACCGAAAGGGATGGATGGTTGTATGACTCGGATCTCTTGAATTCAATACTAATCATTTATATTTTAGCAAGTGATTGTGACAATATATGTATAATAATAGACATTGGCATGTAAGAATGATAATATATAATAATTTCTTTTCAAATTGGAGTTCATATTACATTTTTTTTACAAGTCAAATTTAATAAACAAGCACCAGTCAAATACAAAAATACAATTAATATCATGTAACTAGAGCTTATGTTTGTCCTACCTTTGTGCCTGCATCATTTATGTCCCGAATTGTCACTTCATAATTGCCTGATTTTTTTGGAACATGTGATCTTTGTTCGTAATTCGTAAGATATACTAACCTAAGAGACAACGTATTCCATATAATAATGAGAAATGATATAACTAGCTATAACGTTGATGACGTGCAGATACCATGGAAAGGGTGAAAGGTTCATGTTAGCGAGTGGGAGAGACCCTGCTCTAGTGAACAAGGGTTGTGATTTCTTGAAAGATGATTACATGGTTCCACCAAACTGGAGGCAAGATGAGAACAAAGGCATGATTAAGAGCAATGATGGACGTTGGATTCAGCCTGAGCGACCCAAACTTGATGATCACCCTCAAGATATTCATCACCATCTCATGCAACTTGGTCTTGTTTCATATGATACTTCAATGGTGGACATTCAAGACAAATATATATAGCCATATAGGGGTTTTCAGACTAACTTTGTGGTTGGCACGTAAATATTGTATGCATGAAGTTATCATAGGTAATACTAGATACTAACTTTGTGGTTGGGTAGTAAATATTATAAAGTAATTGAAGTGCTTACAAAATTTAAATGAATCATATAAACATTACCAAAAGAGGTTGGATATTTAAGCTAGTGGTGATACGTTTAGTATATTCATGGACCTGAGAGTTCGCATATCAAAACTGAGGTGTTACAAATGTGAAATCCAGGATTACAGGACTAGAACTGTATTTAACTTTTAAGAGTAACAATTCCTGAATTATGGGTTTAATGGATGGCATTGGGAAATTAATCTGCCAAGTAGCTTCTATATGTAGGAATTTGTATATTTGTTACTTCTATATTTTATTTTAAAGTATATAATAGCATATACTCATAAGTCATAAGGTTTTCTCTCCTTTATATTGTATGAATTCTTATTCCTTATACTAAGAATGTGATATTGAGGGCTATAAGAATGATGCTATCTCTAGGAATCTGCAGTGTTCTCAACTAGTGAAGGAATTAATTCAGTGGCACTGGTTTACTGAAGCACTATAAATCTTTATATTCCTCTTCCCTTTGGAATTTGGTGATGGATGACAAGTAATTCAGTCTTGGTGGTTCTGCATGTTCATTTCTGTAGAGGTACCAGAGGAAAGTACTTACCAAATATATATAATTCTTAGGTTGCAATTCAAAGTTGCATTTTTGTAAACTTGCTTTCTTTTATATAGAGGCTTTGTTTGTAAGCATGATTTGACTCCTTGCATCAATGATTTTTGTGTTGACTACACTTTTTTTGCTGAACCATTTTCTTGAATAGAATATAGTTTTTGTCACTGGTATAAAAAGCCCATGCATGCAGTGATGTGCAATAAGCATATTCCTTGCAATTGAGGAAAAAAATTATTCCACTCTGCACATTGTTGTCTCAGTCACATCTAATGTATATATAAATGTTCGGGGTTCGGGGCTGCCAATCCTAAGAATCGAACTCTTGACCTTTTGGTCATCCTGTGATCTAGCGGTACCTTACACACTAGACCAACACATTGTCGGTGTATTATTGACAAGTTGGCATTACCTTTGCATTCCTACTTTTATTAAATATTAGCATGAGAACATTGGCTAGCAGGCTCTTGTTTCTTCCTGAAGTCCAATTTAAAAATCCTTCATCCTATCATATGGGCTTCTGTATGAAATTGTTTAGAAATAGACCCAACATTGCTACATGCACTCAAGTTTGCATGGCTTTTGGTTTCTTTCAATCCCTTTCAAGAGTAGCTACTAGAAACATTAACTTATTAGTAATTAATTGACACTTTGAAAGTGACACAGACAATGTATGGGGCTCTAGGAGAATGATTTCTAAGCAACAAAGACATTTTCAGTTTAATGTAAATCCAAAATGCATGGATCAAGAATGTTCCCTAGTGAAAATATACTCTGGTGAATCAAATTGTAAAGCATACAACTCCAAGAGCTAAACTTGAGGCCATGATATCAGTGAATAGTATACCAAGAATTATACAATTATCTTACAACATTTTCATGTTCCAATTATGGCCATACTTGAATAATAGTATAGTCCTAAAACTGTTCAACCAGATCCCAATGCTGCATATTTGCTTTTATCTGCTTTGTTGGTCCATTAAAAAGTTAAAGTGTTTAATCCATGTGCCATGAGAAAAAGCTAGTAAACCAGTACCCTTTCCCCCTCCCATGAAAGATTGTAAAGAAACAAAGGCAATTTGTGAAATATTCTTCAATCAAATAAAGGGAACACTGATGGACAGAATGTTTTTTTGGTGGGTAATGTTCCAGGACAAAGTGTATTGCTTTGCTTTAATTTTTACTGTGATTTGTTCCAAGATCAATGGGGACCTAGTCTCGGTTAAGGTTCATCTCAAAACCAAATGATAATGAGGGGAATATCCAACATGTATTTAAATCATGCCTAGGAGAACGAGTCATGCAATGCGAGACTTACAAAAGCCAGTTGGACGAGACGAAAGTTTAACTTTGACCGATGATTAAAGGGCATCTTTTGACCCATATGACATTGAGAAAGTTGGGCTTTAACTATGATAGAATGTTAAAGTTTCATCTCAAAACCAATTGGCAATAAGAGAAGTAGTTCAACAAGTACTTAAATCATGCTTAGAAGAATGAGACACACGATGTCGGACTTACTTCCCAACAGTGTTCAAGGTGACCAGTATTTGCAGCTTAGTATTATGCACTGTTGCTTCTTTGTTTGAAGGGGCATAGGTGTAAAAGCTTTAGTATGACTGCACAAGTAAGTTTCATGATCCTACAACAAGAATGCAATCACAAGAGAGAATTACATCTCAGAATCAAAGCTTTTAGGATTCTTTCCAAGGGATAAAATCATAAAAATATGTAAGAAAAAGGAAAAGACTGAGAAGAAGCTATGATTATGATTAGTAGTTGAAGGAGAATATAAGAGATGCTCATTGATTTTGAAAAAAGAATGTTGAACAGGATAATATATGAATAACTAAGCATGTAGTGATGCTTAAAGGTAAAAAAATAACATGTTTATGTCAGTACAAATGGTGAAGTATGAAAGATCTCAATCTTTAATCACTGTACTTTTTAAAGTAAAGTTGTCTTTTGGATTTTATATAGCTAATGTTGTTATCTTTTTTCTCACAACCCTTTTAATATTTTCTTTTGTAATTCTATGTGTTATTCTATGGATCTACCTTTGAATGTACTTGGTTAAAAAGTTTAAAAATAAATAATTGGATGAATGAGAGGAAGTAACATAAGAATGAAAGTATCATAACATAACATAAGAATAATTGGATCCACCTTTTTTTGTTTATTGTTTGATAGGTTGAATCATGTAACTAACCTGTCCTTGGTGTAAATTTGAAAGACCGTGATAAGTAATCTCCTTCAACCAGTAAGAGTATAATACATATTTCTTGATTAAGTATAACAAATGTCATGATTTTAATGGTCGTAAAAGATAATTTATCTCTTTATACAAGAAAATACTTTATTCTCTAAAATTATAGATTTTCACAAGTTTTCAGTTTAATTCTATTCTGGAATAATAAACATGTATAAAAATTAAGAAGCAATGAAAATTAAATATTTGGTATGTGGTAATTATCTAGTATGCTGTACCAATATATTGTATGTGATTTATACAATTTGTTATTTTTTACATTATTATAGAATTTTCTTTATGACAAACTTAATATTTGATATGTGGTACAATAAATTAGATATATGTTAAATTAGAGAAGTATGTAATTATAGTGTGATTTTATTTAAATAAGACACAATGGAACATGCTTTGGTTGGAAGAGATTTTGCAATACATTATGTGGAGGAGTGTATTATATTACTTGGTGGACAATGCCAATGAGTATTAAAATTATGAAAGCTATCACAGGAATGTGATACTTGATTCCTTTCAAAGGCCCATTGTATGTGTTTCTCTAAATTTGGATGATAATCCAAGTGATTGTGACAATATTTTCAAATTGGTCATAAATATCTTATAAAATATATTTTTAATGTATTGATATTCATTGAGTTATAATAATATTCATACAATAATTTATTTAAACATATTAATCCCTCATGTTTAATAATCATTTTTTGTAGTTTAGGGCATAACCTATTTTAAATCAATTTTTTATTAGTCTTGATTTGGCTCAATTAATAAATGGGTTAAACCTAACTCTAATCTATACTAATGATATGTATTTGATAGATAATCTAGTTTATAACTATGTACCCCAAAAAATAGACAATCTAGTTTATTTTCATCTTATCTCTAACCAAATAAATTATACACCTTTTATATTTATTTTATCATTGGTCAATATTGGTATATATAATATAATTCACAAGCATTCCAAGAAGGTATACACACTTTAAATTATACAAAAGAGATTCATTTTTATTACTATTTATAAGAGGAAAGAACAAACTGAAAAAATGACTCTCTCACTAATGAGAACTCTACTCATCACTTCAATCAATGATCTTGAGAGGGAGATCTCACCCTGATAAAGTGAATTAGGGTAATGATAATTTGTAATAGAGTCTAATATATATATATATATACTTATTCACAACCAATAATAGTTATATATTATTTATTTGTAATGACAACATAAAAATTCTTATACTATTAATATATATATATATATTTATAATATGACATCTCTATTTCTTATAAGTTATTTTAACTAAATTATATATACCAATATTTTTTTAATTTGAAAATATTATATAGATAAATTACATTTTTACTCTTAATATTTTATAATTAATTGTCTTATTGGAAACAATAAAATAAATATGGTCAAATATTTTAATAAGAGTAAATAGAAAAGGATAATAAATAATACATAAAAATATAAAATATCTCAAATAAAAATTGTATAAATAATCTCTTATATTAATGAATATTTGCAATAATACCATGGAATAACAAGAAGAAAAAAATCACCTATTTGCAATACCAAAGAGGTTGAAATCTAGCTTCCAAATGCAACTTATGCAATTGCCATGTTGAAACAGAAGATCATCTATTTTTCAACTGCTCTGCTGCCAAAGATATATGGAATTGGGTTTCTGAAAAATTCTCAATAAAAATCAACCATTCTTCTATTCACTCAATCATAAAGGATTGTGCCACTATTAAAGGAAGTCAACTAAGAGAGGTTAGCATAGCTTGTGTTGTGCATAGCATTAACACTATATGGTTCTGCAGGAATCAGAAAAGATTCGAAGACAGAATGATTTCCTCTACCAATGCTCTATCTAGAATAAGAAGAGAGACCTCTTATTCGGGTTCTTACACTTCTTCAGCAGTGGCTTCAGGAAGTCTTCAAGAGCTTCAAACTTTAAAATTCTTCAACGTTACTCTCAAGCTTAGTAAAGCTCCTAACTACATTGAAGTCCTATGGAAGTCTCCTCAATGGAATTGGACAAAAGCTAACACTGATGGTGCTGCTCACGGGAATCCTGGTCCAGCAGGTGGAGGAGGCATTTTTCGTGATCATAATGCAAACTTCATCTATGCTTTTGCCAACTTTCTAAATGTGCATAATGCAATCCATGCTGAACTGCATTCAGCAATGAAGGCAGTGGACATAGCTTTTAAAAAGGGTTGGCATAACCTTTGGCTTGAGAGTGACTCCATGCTGGTTCTGGAAATTTTCAGTGGGAATTCTAATGCTCCTTGGAAGCTATCTAATGATTGGGAAATTTGTAAATCTAAGATTGCTCAAATGAATTTCAGAATTTCCCACATTTATAGAGAAGGCAATGCTTGTGCCGACAAACTTGCTTCTTATGGCATTTCTTCTCACACTAATTCCATTTGGATCTCTACTCCTCCCTTCATAATTGAGGATTTTGCTAGGAATAGGCATGATCTCCCGAACTATAGATTTCGGAACTTGTAACATGCTTATTGCCTTTGTTTGTATCTCCTTTCATCTATATATTTCGGTGCTATTGCACCTTGCTTAAAAAAAACAAGAAGAAAAAAAAGTTGAGATTTTCTCCACTACTGGAGAGACCACTGTACTATGGAGTATAAAAGAAAAAAAATAATTTTCTTAATTTTTAAATTTATTTTATGGAAATATAATTTTAAATTAAGACTATTAAATATTATTTCTTGATATATGTCGTCATCCTCATTTAATACTAAATCTTTTAGTATTGGAGATATATAAAGAAAAAAGAAGGTAGGAGGATAGCTTAAAAAACCATTGGACATGCATATATTAACAAGAAACCAAAGTAACAAAATACACAAAATCCGAACCAAACAAAACTTAATACAAGCATGAGTCAAATATTACAAGGTGGGAACATATTTCTTTGTTCTCTTATGGATAAATTTTTTAATTGATTGTATGAGTGCATCTACTTAAATACTGATTGCAATATTAATTATATGTTCAAAATTTGCATGAATTGCACATTGACACAGGATAACTAATAATCAATTAATAATATATAATAACACAAATAAAGCAATCTAGAATTTATTCTCTGCCATGATAGAAATAAGAATTAAACTAAGGTTGCGTATGTTTTAGTGATCGAATGAGCAAAATATTATGTCCAAAAAGAAATATGCTTTTTAGGTTCAGTGCTACTATTTTTTAGATAATAACATGCATCGAAATGCCAAGGGGGAACATATTTTGTTGATGTAAACATGAAATACATTTTGATGTCAACTAACATTAATATTTAATAATTAATGAGAGTAAGGAGTCATAAGGTGATTTGATGGTAGAATGTAGGAGGTTGAGGGTTGGAGTTTCACCAACAACAAAATACTAATATACTAACAATTACCGATCAAAAAAATAAAATAATTAACGAGAGTAAATAGAAAGTAATATTGAATTTTTAGCCAATCATAATATTTGTGACACATATTAGTGATGATTGTAGATGTTGTTTGGGAGTCATAGGTGGTAACATTGTTGGTGTGAAAAATGAAATGATAAGAAGATTGATAGTTCGAATATCACTTACAATAGATATTAATATATTAGTATTTGTCTATTAAAAAAGATAGCAAATATTACTAAGGATGACAATGAGTTAGGACGAACGAGAGTAATGTTTTCCTATTTCCATACTCATTATATGCATGTACTTATATGAATAACGGATACCTAATGAATTTTGAACTTTATGTATATATCTTTTTATTTTATATTAATTAATATATATATAATATAAGACATGAATAATATAATTTATGTATATTTTAAATTTATCATTACATGTTAATATTAAAATTCATTACAAAATAAAAACATATATTACAAAATAAATTTTAAACATGCATGTATGAGGAGGCAAATATCATATTACTTATTCTCACCGGTAACCTATTTATACGTGTTACTCATATTATAGGATATATTAAAAACATATTTTATTAATGGTTGTAGTTTGAGCATTAAAAAGAGTCAACGAGTGGGACCTGGCTTTAGTTCAGTGTTACTAGTCACCTGTAATTGAGTCAAAGTGAAGCATTAACTTGTGAGTGGGGATCAGATTAAAACATGCGGCAAATTTTTTATTAAAAAATAAATAAAATTTCTTTAAAAAAATATCATCCTCATATTTCAGTACTGATTTTTTCAGTATTGGAGAGGAGTTGAACTCTTAACTTATTGACTACCTTAACTGCTGCTTTGCTTATGTCTCATTCGCTGCTTCTTCTTTCAATGCCTATTTTTTAACCAAAATTTTCGCCCAATAATTCATCACTCTTGCTTCAACAAGATCTTTCATTATTTAATTGCTTCTGAAATTTTTACACAAATTTAATGATGCTCATCTTTCTGAAGGAAGATTGTGATTACATACGAGCTTCTCATTTTGGTTAACACAAATTTTTTGCATTATTATTAGTTTGTACAATCTTGAGCACAATTATCTTGAACAACATAATTCTTGCATCTAAATTCACGTTGCTAAAATAAAACAATTAAAGAGCATGGCAATGATCTATTGAATATAAAATACTTAAAAATAAATAGGAGGACGAGAATAAATATAAGAATATATAATGAGAGATATAAACTTCATTTAGATAAATATCTTTGAAATAATTTTCATTATTCCTTTTTCTTAAAGTATAAGGTAGGTGAGTGATGGATTTTCTATAGTATGATGCCTAATCAAATTAAAGACTCTCGTAATGGCACTTTTTCATACACATGAATCTCACAATCAACCCTAAAACCATACTTACTTAAAACAGAGTTGATTAATTTAAGCAACCTTCCACAATTTATAAATTATATGTTAATTTCATATATTTGTTTGCTTTCTTATATTATCATCTTACCTATATATGTGAAAGCTTAATCTTTCATCATATGCCAAATGCAAAATTGTTTTCAATAATATTTTTTCATACACATGAATTGTAGGTTAAACCTAATATCACATAAAAGATCCAAGCATATATATTTTACACTAAACATAAACCACTCATTTACTCCAATCTTTTAGGTCATATAGGAAAATTAATAGGAGTTGGGTAACTTTTTGAAAAAACAAACTGAGCAACAACAAAAAATGCAACACTCATTAATTCCCCCCTCAAAACTATTATTCAACTCACCAATTAATATATAATAAATTGTTTACCATAACCCAACTTCAAAGTAAATCAACTTCACAGATTTTAGAAACTATGAATTGAAAACAACAACATAGCAAAATAAGTATCATAGATACATTTTCACATACAAAGTAAACAATAACATTACATAAACATTAAACTCAAATAATACTATTAATAATAATAATCTAACAATAAATCAACCATAGAAAAACTTTTGATTGGGAAATTAGGCTAAATATAATTGAATTATGAAGTATGAGTAAGTTACACTTGATACTCTCTGAGTTTTAGTGAAATTATACAAACCACTTTTCACTTTTCTACATCTACACAAACCCCATAATTTTTATACTTTCATAATACTAACCACCCGTGAATGAGAAATGAGTGTAATCTTTTAAACAAAAAATGTGATAAATGTAATTAAGTTAAATAAAACATGGTATAATGTGGAGATAAATCCAAATAATATACAAAATCAATGTGTTTTCGTTATTTTTTGTTACAAAATACATCAACAATTCTAAAGAGATATTGTTTAAATCGCTTTTATACTATATCGTAACGAACCAAAAATAATAAAATGGTATTGACTCATATATTATTTGGATCTGTTTCCACAATATACTATGTTTTGTTTAAAATATTACACTTACTTATTTATCATGCAAGAGTGATTAGTATAATGAAAGTTAAAAATTAAGGTTGTATAAGTATAGAAAAAATGAGAGATGATTTATATAATTTTATTAAAAGTTATTAGTGTAATTTACGGAAGAAGTATTTAACCTGAAGTTGTTGTTGTTGTTGTGATTATAAAAATAATTAAGGCAAAGTCGATTGAAAGTGAGTAAAAATTGAATGAAGTAGTAAAAGTGAAGCTGAAATTGGTAGGTCCAAGAAAAGATTAATTAAAGCTGAAAATAAGGAAGAAAAAGAATAACAAAGGTTTTCAAGTGGGACCCACTCTCAAATCTGTGACAGAGACATTAGTTTCATTTCTCACCGCTTCCCTCTTTTCTTCTCTCTCTCCCTCTCTTCACTGAACTATTCAAATATAATAATTTTTATTTTTTATTACTATTTTATGTTTAATATATAAATATATATATATATATAGAGTCTAAAGTTGGAAACTTTGTATTGTTATGTATGATGGGTGTGTGAATTCGTAAGTGAAGCAAAGTCTTCTCTTTCATACCTTTCAATTCTAAACCCATGGATGAAGAAGAATCTAGGGTTTGACAGTACCAAGTTCAATTAAGGTCTGTGCTTTGGTTTTTTTTCTTGTTTTTTTTTGTCACTGCAAAATTGGATCCATTTTTTCCCCTTTCTAATTGCAGATATGCTGCAATCTTTTACGTTCAGTTGGTTTTGATTCCTGGGTCTTCTCTGTTTTTCCAAAAAAAATTAACCCCCGTTTTCAAAATTTGAAACTTTTACTTGAAATCCTATTTTTGTGACCTATTGTCTGGTGAAAAAATGGAAAAATTTTCTTCTATATGGGTTAGTTTATTTGCCACAAATGGTTGAATGTCTGGTATGTTTGTGGATAAATAGAATGTTTTTTTAAGTCTTATGGTGTGTTTGGCTTAGTTCTAACCACTTTGATTTGGGAACTGAGTGTTTTTGTTTTGTTTTCAGTATTTAGATAGATAGAGGCAAATAACATGGAAGAGGTTGAAGTAGCTAACAGAGTAGCTGTTGAAAGCTGTCATAGAGTTCTTAGTATGTTGTCTGATCCCAAGGGTCAGAATCAGCAAAGGAATTTAATGGTGGAGACTGAGGGAGCAGTGGCAAGGTTCAAGAAAGTTGTGTCCTTGCTCCATAATGGTTTGGGTCATGCTAGAGTTAGGAAGCTTAAGAAACTTCAAGTCCCCTTTTCCCAAAGTATTCTCTTAGATAACCCAAATTGCCAAAGCAAAACCATCAACCATTCTAAAAATCTTCACTTTCCATATACCCAAACTAGCTTTCCTGAGAATTCAGTTCAGGAATTTGGCTCAAGTGTTGTTAGGAACACTCTCTCTCTTGGAAATCCATCTTTGGAATTGAGCTCCAGTGGGAAAACTCCTCTTCAGCTTGCACAACAAGCTTCGTCGGCTCACTATCACGTCCTTCAGCAGCAGCAACAGAAACAACAAAGGTTGATAGTGCAGCAGCAACAAATGAAACATCAAGCGGAAGTGTTGTACCGGAGGAACAATAACAGCGGCATAAACCTGAACTTTGACAGCACTAGCTGCACGCCAACAATGTCGTCTACCAGGTCTTTCATCTCTTCGTTGAGCATAGATGGAAGTGCAGCGAACTTGGATGGAAGCACCTTCCATTTAATTGGAGCTCCGCACTCTTCAGACCAGAATTCACAGCAGCATAAGAGAAAATGCTCTGCCAGAGGCGATGAGGGCAGCGTGAAATGTGGGAGCAGTTCTCGATGCCATTGCTCAAAGAAGAGGTAAAACATCCTTCTAGGTTCTGGTATTATGGTCACTGTCATGAATGTATGTTATTTTAGGCTTCAACGATTTAGTATTTCTGTCAATATATAATTAAATAATTCTCGTCGTTTTCCTCAGGAAGCATAGAGTGAAGAGATCAATCAAGGTGCCTGCTATCAGCAACAAACTTGCAGATATCCCTCCCGATGACTATTCCTGGCGGAAGTATGGGCAGAAGCCTATCAAGGGCTCTCCTCACCCTAGGTATGTTCAATATCCAGTTTATTGCTTTGATGCTTGAATGATGCCTGAGTATAATTGTGCTTTCAGCTGTGATAACTTTGGAAGGTTTATGAACTATTTGGTTATCTCTTCTTAATATTGTGCTGTTCTGTGTGCATTTATGATTTATCCTTTTCTTTTCGGCAGCATAAGTAAGTACACTTCATGTACTAGCCTTTAGTTTTTTTCGTCCTGTGAGGTGAATGTGTGATGGTGGTGCTTCTATTGAAGTTTCTAGCTAGTTCCCTTATCCTAGGATGTGTTAATGTTGATGAGAACACTGTATGAAGATTTTCTTTATGTACTGTCCACCACTCCACCAGCATCTCATAATCTTTGTTGAAATTATAGAGTTTAGATATGAAAGGAGAAAAAAAGGATTGCTCAAAATACTAAATTTATAGTATTTTATACTATTGTGAGCGATGATGTGATTATGTTGTGATACAAAAGACATAATACTAACCCCTATTTATACTAAATACTATACTCTTAATTGAATAAGGAAACAAATCTTTGAGATATTATCTAAGATATAATCATCATAATATGAGATATTATCACTATATCTAAGCATCATTTAAATATTGTCTACAATAAAATTTAAAATATCCTAAGATACTTTATATATTCTAATAGTCTTTATTACAAATCCTATATCCACAGTTCTATTAGTTCCTTGCTTTAGATAAACTACAAAAAACTTATTCCGCATGTTGAAAATCTGAATGGCCAATTAATCAGGCATTATTGCCAATTATAGATGAAAGGTGAATGTGAAGTTTTACTATGGAGGAAATTGACCGTAGTTCCTATTTTTTCAGGGGATACTATAAGTGCAGCAGCATGAGAGGCTGCCCTGCTAGGAAGCATGTTGAGAGGTGTTTGGAAGAGCCTACAATGCTGGTTGTTACCTATGAAGGCGAGCATAACCACCCGAAGCTACCAGCGCAATCGGCAAATGCGTGACATGCGTGTGTACATATATGTTAAGTGGTGGTGCAAGCAGGGATGATTTCCTTGGCACAGATTTTGGCTTTTGGATAGTTTGGTCAGTTTATGTAGAGAGTGGAGATGAGGATCAGTGATAA
Organism: Lupinus angustifolius; assembly: GCF_001865875.1. NCBI lineage: Eukaryota > Viridiplantae > Streptophyta > Magnoliopsida > Fabales > Fabaceae > Lupinus > Lupinus angustifolius. The sequence continues at coordinate 9,155,056 of NC_032016.1, forward strand.
TATCATGAAGTCTGTAAAATTGGGTACTTTCAATTTGTAAGAACTATTTTGTCCATTATTTAGCTTGGTAAACATTTAAGGGTTTTCTAAATGAATAGAATGCCTTTGAAATTTTTTATGTTATTGCAGTTGATTTCTCACAGTCTGAGGTTTCAGTCTTAGTTAGAATCAAAAGTCTGTAAAATTGGGTAGTTTTCAATTTCTCAGAACTATTTTGTCCTTTACCTTGTTAAACATTTCAGGATTTTCTAAATGAATGGAATGCCTATGAGAAATTTAAGTGATTACAATTGAGTTCTTTGACAGTATCATGTTAAAGAGTTTCAGTTGTTGGGAGGGATAACTATGTATCTGAAGAAATTAGTTCTTTAATCATGGGTGAAGGGATATCATTGTTAGTATAAAAAATAGTATGGGGTTTCAATACTTAGACATAATCTATCATGAGCACTAAAATTATCATTTTGAAATAATTTAATATTGAATAATGATTTTAAAAATTGTTTTTCTTAGTCAGACACACAGTATATCATGATCACTAAAATTATATTATGATTTAAATGTGTAAGGTTATGAGATTCATGATAGAGTTTTACTTCAAAAATGTTTTAATACATATTGAATAATGATTTGAATGTCTAACCATAATTCAGTCACACAAAAATTGGGTTTCTTTTCTATGTAATGACAACTTAGACTAAATTAAGAAAATGAAAGTGCCATTTAGTGACAATGGAGTGTGCCAACAAATTTGATAATCTACTTAGTCAGTTAAAGCTGATTTTGGACCATCAATTCTGAACATTTCTTGAACATTATGAGGTAAATGTCACAACATTTCTTGATTTGTATTATAGCTACAATCATAGCATCATTGAGCTAGTTGTTTATTGGTTTATGGAAGTTTCTCAACAAAGATTTTGAGTTGCAGGGGGACCAATATAGGCATTCATGCTGGATCATATTTTCTTAGGTCCAATACCAATTGTTATCAATATCATTACAGAATAAATTCTATTTTTGACTCCTTTACTATGGTACCATTGGCCTTTTTATGACCAATTACTGCATTCATCATTTTTAAATTGAGGGGTGTGGAATATACTTAAGTTGGTGGTTGCATTGAGCCTATAACTTTAAGATTAGGATGAAGAAAATATCAAATAGTAAAGTCTCTATGTAGATATTTTTATAAAGGACTTAGTGGTGATAATAGTAATGATTATCCACTATTCCTCAACTAGCACACACATATACATAATGGTCTAGTTCTAACCTCTGATCAATGAGAAGGTGGACTTTAGTTTCAACAGATTGATGATGATTTCAAAATGTTTATAACCTTTGATAGATGGTGAGCTTGGTGCAACGGTAAGGTTATTGGTTATTGACTATGAGCGAGTTCAAATTTTAGAAATAGTGTCTCCACTTACGGAGTAAGATCCCTGGATCATTAAGCAGTAATTTAAGCAACACTGGCCAATGACTACTTGTGAAAGTTTAAAGTTGAGGTGGTAACTTTCCTTGGTCACAAATTTCAATAAATTATGGAAGCTCATTGAGCTTATCTCATGTTTAAATTTTGTACTGTAAATGATTTCTATCTTATGAACTTCATCTTAAAAGCTAAAAGTGGAAAAATATAATGACAGGTTCATAAACAACTTTTATATATCTCAACTTTTTGGATTGAATACTTGAGCTCCTGCTGGATATTCAACCTTGAAGGTGATAATACAATGTCTTTCCATATTGATCCAGCTTCACAAACTGGGTTTGGGTGCTTGTAAAGTTCATATACTGAGTTAGCATCTTCATTCAACCTTGCAACATTCTTCAAACAGTCTATTTCATCTGGATCAACCAGTAGTGTCTTGTCCCTATCTTTCCACCCTATTAACTTTTGAAACATTTAACATCTTAGTTTTGCATGTTGAATATAGTGAGAAAAAACAACTAATGTTGTAGTAATTACATGAGTGAGTAATAAAATGATTAGTTATAGAGATATCTAAAGATAGCTTTCACTTTCTGTTGCAACAAAGTTTCACTCATGATGGTAATTTTCTTAGAGGAAATGGTAGGATGTAAATTTTACTATTGACTGTGACAACAATCATTTGTATATATGCAAAATCCAAACTATGATATTCTTTTTCCTCTCCTTGTAAAGAGTGTGTATATAGGCAGGTTTTTTTCATCTAAGGGAAACTATAATGTAAATCTTCAGAAAGTTTTAAGACTAGTCTTATGTTAAGACTTGAGATATGCAATGCTTTTCAATGTCTTAAATTGAGTCTATGAATCTTAAGACTCTACCATGTACTGGTGGGAAAAATGTTGATGTAAGTGGAAGTGCAGTGATGTACTGATGTATGTAGCGGTCTAGCGGAGGCATCCTAACAGACCGGTAGACTTGAACCTTTTTCCTACATGACCCGATTGATTCGGGTCAGGCACTCACCATCTATCCAAGGGATGGAAGGGCAGAGGTCTTTCGAGTCTTAAATTACGCATATGAGATTAAGATGGCCTATAAAAGAGGATGGAAATATGTGTAGGGTACCTTTGGTGGCCCTTCCAAAGCATTTGTACTATATATCCTGGCATTGTCTACTAGTTGACAATAAGTCATAAATGCATCAGCAAATCTCTTGTGTGATTTCAATTGTGGTTTCACTCTTACTCCTCTTCTACACATTATAGCCCTCCTATTGGTATCAAAATGTGATTGTTAGAAGATTCCATTTCAATTGGAAAAAGCAATGATTGATGATAAGTAAGAATGCTAAAATAGAAGATTAATGATGAATCTACCTTATGCCTCTAATGACTGCAAGGTAAGCATCACAAACTACTCCAACAAGTTCTATCCTATATGGTTTTCTCTTTTTCCCTCCAACTTTTTCAGGTTCTTCATCTTCAATTCTTTGCCAGTAGTTTTCAGTTACAGTTCCATCTCCATTCATTTTGTAGCCTGCTCCCATGCGGTAACGGCGACGATGGACATTTCGGGCCATTGTTATTGTTTGTACAACAAATGGTACCCACGAGAGTGTTCCATCCATAATTACATCCCTCCCCTCATTTAGTGCTGTTACCAGAAGGGATGAGGCTGCATCTGTGGATGATTGGTGTACCTATTCGCGACAATGACTTCATCATGCAAGAACCAAAAGCATTGTACAACTAGATTGAATAAATTTGGACTATGCCACTTTTTCACCATATTCACCACAGAAAGGAAGTAAAAAAATGGAATGTTGTGCATATCTATGATATATATGAATAGAACTACGGTTTTAAATTGTGGTTGCAGTGGCGATTTTAGTTAGATTGCTTGAGCGAAAAATGCGGCTGCAGTTATTAACATGATGCGGTTGCGTAAGCTATCGAAACTGCAGTAATTAAAACCTTGAACAGGATAAAATGCAGGGGAAAAGCGGAGAAGAGTTTCAACAATCTCACAAGTTCGGCTGTTCGAATCATATCATGATGCCCTCTTGAACTAAGGGCCCTGTAGATGACATCTGATTCTTTAAAGGCATCTGCTTCAATAACAACTGCATTCCCTGCTGCTCCTGCCCAGAAAGGTCTGTTCAAATTTCATTCATAAAGAAACACAATTAGACTCTTTCTGTTTTTTGTTTTCATCATTTCGCATCAAAGGATAGCTAACAAAATCAATGGTTCATTTTTGTCGAAAAATTATAAATGTTCTTACTCTTTGAGAATTTCCTTAAGCACAGTGCTCTTTCCAGCTCCCATACCACCTCCCATGAAAAGGAGCACCGGACTCCTATCACTGTGAGCTACCGGAGCCATGACCTCTGTGCATTGAGAATCATCAGCTGATACAAGTCCCATTGCTTTCATCTCTTCTACTAATGTATTAAAAACTCTAGCCACCTTCAGATTCTTGGTTACCCTCTCCACCCTTTGTTCTCTGTGCAAACCACATTATTTAACTTCTAAAGCAAGAAACTATATATCCCTTTTCACACAGTTGAAATTACTTGCAAGCATGTTTGGATTATAGTTCTCAAATCATGGTTTGACTCAATGAAAAAGTAACTTTTGTTACTACCACTAGAACTTTGGTTTTAGACCCAAGTTTTTATTGTTCAAACACAATAATTTGAGTACTACTTAGTTCCAAAAAATGAGTTATTTATGCATGAAAACCTTCTTTTAATAGCAATGTATTGCTACTTCAAAAAGAAAGGGAATAGCAAAGATGGTATAATTAGTATACAATACATACCTAGTTGCAGCCATAACTATGTTCTTGAGCTTCCTTTTTGGCTCAATTTCTGAGCTCAAAACCTACAAAATCAGAATAAAAAACAAACATTTTTGTACCTAGTTTTACACAAAGAATTCAACATAACATCCATATCTTCCCTTAAATGACTAGATTACCCATTTACCTGACTTATCAATACATCACCATGTTTCCAATGGAATGCAAAGTAACTAAGAATGCATCTCTCAAACTCCTCCACAAGCTTCACAAATAGTGAATCAGCATCTGGTTCATTCTCAAAGAAGGTGTATATATCATCTTCACATCCCTCACATTGCCTTATATATTCAGATGCCAATTTACATAAATGTGGACAACTTCTCCTATCTTTGAACCCCATTTGCCTAGCTGCACCAAATCACATAGAATATCGGTTGGTACCGTAGTTTTTTAGATTTCACACCAAAAAAGTTCTCGGCAATATTATATATGGAGATGCATGCATGTTATAATGTTAATATTATTACCTACGTAATGAGAGAATCTTTCAAGCTTAGGGGGTTGGGCATGTTTAGATAATCTTAGACGTGGAATGATCTTTCGATCTCTAATATTTTTGAGACGATAATGCATTGCAAAAGCAAACATCAACCCAATGGAGGAAGCAACCATGATTTGTGTCAAGCTTGTTGTTTTCCCATCTTGTGGAGAACAAGATTCAGGTGCCACTGTACTTTGCATAATCAATATATATCAATATAAATACACAAAATTAAACCATATACTATATATCATATAATATCATGTTAACAGTGTTAGTTATCTACCTTTCTGCATTTCTTTCACCATGAGAATCTCAATTATATTGTGTCTTCTTGTTTTATTTTTTTAATTTTTCTGAAGAATGTGATTATGTTCGATCAAGGAAATTCTTCACTCCTTTGACAAGTGGGTGCACTTCTTTGCATGGCATTGTAGACAATGGGCTTACACGTATCAAAATTATTTTTTTACTAGTCATAATGATAATTATAAGTATAATATATGGTTTGGAATGTATGACATTAACATTTTATTTCTACATTTACATTTTACAACAATCTCTCTCCCCTTTCTCAAATGAACTTTTTTTTCATCATTAGATTTTTCCAAAAACCAAACCAAACTCAAAGAAGTTTATTTACAAAAGTGCTTATTCTGGAAAGTAAGTCAATTCAAACGTGCTCTAAATTGATATCATTTATTTTATAATGAATAAAATCATCTCAAACATAGTTGGTTGATAATTGAATTTTACATGATATGTGTTTCAATAATTTTGTCATGCTTATGAAAAAAAGACTTTGTTAGTAAAGATAAAACCCATTTTTGGTATTATATGCATTTCAAAAGCTTCAATTGCCAGCTGAGTATATCGTTAATGCGCCCAAAAAATGACAACTTTTGTTATCTCAACAAATTTATTCATTACCGATAAAAATGTAATTACACATTATCTTCTGTGTGTTATTGTATGACATTTGCCTCTCCATTTCTAATTTCGATTTTTTAGTTTCCACATCTTATTGCTGCCACATTTTTGTACATATCATTCTTGACAACTTATGATATACATCATCAGATATTCCCTTAATTTGGTCTCAAGACATATCTTTGTCTACACTCTCAAAGAATAAGCTCCAATATTTGTGTCCATCAAAATCATGGGCCCACTTCTCCCTAGTGAAAAAGAAAGGGACAATCAATAATTCAACTGCTAAAGCTAGCTTTTTTCTAAAAGCATATCATATTTTGAGCTATTTTCATTATCATAAACTAACTTGCACAAAAGGGTATTGGATGACCAACATCACTGATGTTTGGTGAGGACAAAGTGCTACAAGTTTGGTCTCTAAGACGTAGAAAACGAAACATTAAAGCTCCTGCTACAGCTCCAATACTTGGGGCTATGATATATATCCATATATCCTTATATTTGTTTGAGAGAATTGCTGGGCCTAATGATCTTGCTGGATTCATTGATCCACCTGACACAGGCCTGCAAAAATGTAGGTAGGGGAAAAGTTTTATATACTGTCCGTTCATCATCCACAATTCATTTTTAATCATTGATTCTTTAAAAAATAATACAAATGAACGATATACTGATTTTATATAAATCTTTATGCCGACAGTGTAGAGATATATTACATTCATAAAAAAAATGAGGATTTGCTAAGTGTTTTATGGAAAAAATTAGAGTTTATGGGAAGGTTACCCTGTGATTAGTACAGCAAGACCAATTGCCATTCCAGCAACAAAGCCAGATAAATGACCTACCTGCACAGAGCTTCAAATTTTATCTCATACAAATCGAATTTCTATTTTATTATATCGAAGTTTTGTATTTTATCATTCATTGGATACTATTTTTCGTTCGACCGTATATATTATAAATTCTGATTGGTCAAGAAAACATTATTTCTCATCACATCTTATTAGAATGTATGACACAAGATTGTTATGGACATTATGGTACATTAGTTGTCCCTTTACTCAAAATTTGATTAATGATTAAATAATGTAATATTACTCCTTACTGATTGAGATTCAGATGTCAAAGCTGCAATGAGGAACATGATGATGAAGGTTGCAATAAGTTCAACCCAGAATGCAGAGTTGCACCCTTGGAGTGGCTTAGTCATTACAACTTCTGATTTTATGCCATAGACAAGGCTACCAATATATGTTGCAATCACAGAACCTATTGTCTGAGCTATTATGTAAATTGGAACCTGTTCACCAAACAAAGGAAACATATGATAAAAATATTAAACTAACCAATTATGGTACCTGAGCTATTATGTAAATTAGAACCTTGATCCATGGAAAATGACCGAGTGTGGCAAAGGCTATTGTGACAGCTGGGTTAACATGAGCACAAGATATTGGCCCAATGGAGAATATTATCACAACTACTGTTAATCCTGCTGTGGCTGCATACTCCAGAAGGCCCACTGCACCATTTTGGAGTTGTGTGGTTGCAATGATTCCACAAACACAGAACATCAAAATAAAAGTACCCATCATCTCTGCAATCACCTATATATAAAAAAACAACTTACATTTTCTGTGTTGCCAAACATAATAATGTTACTTATCTTTCTCTCATAAATAAAAAAAAACTGGGATTCCATGCAATAATTTCCACTCTACATTTCCCATCTCAACACATCTCAAATTATCATGAAGAATAATCAAAGGGGTCATTGCACTCTAAATGCTACTGACTTTATTTGGTTTAGCTTTCTCCCTTAGGATTATAAGGGCTTAACATCCCTCCCCTTGGAACCTATAATGGCTCCTCAAGCCAAATGCTATTATGAGAAGCCTTAAGGAAATAAAGTTAGGCCTTGATTAACAGTTTTAATTACGGTTGTGGTCCGATTACTGTGTGATTGCGGTCATTGCAGCGACAAAGCAGTTGATTTGAGAAACCATAGGGAAGTAGAGTTGCATAGTGACTAAAAGCTATAACTTTTGGCCTAATGGTAGATGTTTGATCCTACAAATACACTTGGAAGGACTGAATATACACTATACTCTTACCATGCGAGCAAAATTGAGGTCAATTTTGAAGGGTAAGAAATGAAAAACAGAGTTTTTGGCCGAAAGATATCCATGCTTGAATGTTGCAACTCCATACCCGATCTCCTTATCGTCACCGGACAAACCACTGCTTGATGCATAATTGGAAACATCAGAAGATGTCTGTTTCTCAAACATGTCTGTCATGATCAAACTTGTCCTCAAACACACATAAGATATTTCACTAAGTCTCTAATAAGATATCATATGATATATGCATATAATAAGTGAAACTAACATGTTACATAAAAAGGTTAAGTTGTAGTATTCAATGGAACAGTGATGATGCAATAATCCAGGGATCATTAAATATATGGTTTAAGTCTTCTGTTGCTCACACATATTTGGTTTCTTAATATAAGGAGCTTCAACACACGATTCATGTGAGGGTCGAAATGAGTTAGAGAGGAACAATTTGTGCTTATTAACTGCTTCAATGTAGAAAGTAAACCATATATTTTCAACAAATATAAACCTTCATCAATCTACTCTTACCTTGATGGTGTAGATTCCAAACTAAATGCTACATCTCAACTACTTCCTTACTATTATTACTATGTTTGTTTCTTATCATTCTCCTACCTTTAACTACTCCCCTATTTCACTATTTGTGCATGTCATCAAAACGGGAGTCACATTTGTTAGGAGGAGCAATCACGCATTCCGATTGCAATTCTTACTTGTGAGGGATACTCTTAGTTAATGAAATGTGTTTGGGTATATAGGAGTGAACATTCATTTAGTTGAGAGAAATACAAAAGTGAAGAATGAAATGTATTTAGACCAAGAGAGGGTAGGTTTATCTATCTTAAGAACCTTAGTTGATTATTATGCACTATTAGTATAAAGATTTATACATCATCCAATTCATTTATATATCTTTTTTTTGAAAAGTCGATAATGATTAAAAATGAATGATGAATGATAGACTGACAGTATATAAAATTCTCATGCTATAGATGCATACATTTTTTTCTCTTCTAAGATTACATATAATAATGGTTTAGTTGAAATGTAAACAAATACTTTGCCTCCAAAACAATAAAAACAAAGCATTTTGATGTGGATATTATGGTAGAAATGCAACAATGAGGCCTTGACTTTTGAGCAAGTTGCAATTGCTTTTCATACTTGTCTATGAGAAAAGCTATAAGCTTATAATCGATTATAGCTACACTTTGACCATAATGAGGTGTTGTGAAATCTTCAAAAAGCAAGTTTAAGTGTCGGTGGCTTAATAGGTAATAATGCTAGCTTTTGAGGTGGCAGAGGAACATGTAGTTTGTTATCTGAGCTTTTTGCAGTCTATTTTAGCTGCTAGTTGCTTGGAGAGTTAGGTAAGTGATCTTGGAATCTGATTCTGTGTAATTAATCAATCATGGTAACTTCTGTATGAGAACTAGAATCTTTTTCTACTTATGACATGTATTGCTTTTTGTTCTTTCATTGTACCAAAATAAAATGATCACAAAGATGAACCCAATTGCTATTTGATTGCAGCTAGCATGTAGGGCCAACAAAAAAGTTCTCATAAAAAAAGCACGTATAGGAATATGAGTATCGAAACGATATATAACTTCGTGGATAAGAGTAGTCTTGAAAATTACAGGATATAATATGTTTGGGATACCCATATAAAATATGCGCATAAAAGTCATGCAATATAATACATATATAATTGTTATTCTAAAATTCAAATAAAGAATATAGACATTCATATTGCCATAAAAATCATTATTGCCCACAAATTGAAACAATGTTGATCTCGTTTAATCCTTGATCGTCATTATGGAGATCATTTGTTCTTCATTCTCTATGCAATTACACATGTTTTATCTTCATAGGATACATGTGAGTCCCAGATATGCACTTGATTTGCTTGCTTCTGCATTGGATGTCTAGTAAAAAAAATCAGTTAATTCAGTTATAATTCAATGTAATATATACTTTCCAAGCATAATGCTTTCTTTTTTGGACTACCCCTTTTCTGGTCTTTGTGTGAAAGGTTATATATTCTTTTGCCCCTAGTTAAGAATGTCATTTCTTTCAAATCATATTTATTGTTTATCTAGTTTATTTTTTCATTGGATAAGGATTGATCTATGATTTACCTTTCCTAGTTTTCAACCAACTTTACAAATTTATAAAGCCATAAATGTCAGTGACTTAGCACCTGCTGCATGCTGAACAATTACACTGTTCTTTTCTCCATTTGTGCAAGTTAATACACAAAGTGATACTCTACTGTCCATAATCTGTAGAAAAGATGTTCCTGTCTCTGTAACTGCAATTTCTGCAAAGGATGATGTTAAGACTCCAAAGTGCCCATAGATACATTGAATCAGGAAATGCCAGATGAATAGTGCTAGTTAGATATTAATTATAGTACTTTTATTAGTACATGATATTTTACTTGTCTTTTATCTTCCTTATATACATGCATGTCAAAAATATATAAACAAATCAATAATATATCATTTGGTGTCCCTATTTTATTGCAAATTAAACATTTTCAGTAACATTATATGCACAACTTTCTACACCTAACATTGACACTTTCCTTACAAGGTTTTGTGTTCAGCTAATAATATATACCTATATCAGTATTAATTAAAGATGAATTAGATTGACTAGGTGAGCCTAAACTTTATGCCACAAATCACCCATGACTTTGATCCTAACAAACCCTGTCCTTTGATATCTATATCTTATTGTGAGTACTTTTCCATGTGATTATTATTGTAGGATAATAAAAAGGGTATGAAGAATCTTGTGATGAGATTTTATTGCATCAGTTACAGCAACTAAGGACCACTTTGAATAAATTGGATAGACTTACATAACTGCTTTTGTTCTCTCATTTTTCTCTTTCTGCTTCTGTAGCTTTTGTTTCTTTATGTTCAGGTTGATCCACAAAGAGTAAATTCCTGTTCAGCCTGGTACAAATAGTTTAGAATGAACAAATGTTTTATGATGAACCAAAAAGTGGTTGGTTCATATGGTCATTCTTGATTCCCCTTAAACAAGAACCTAGTTTTGAGTCCTGCCTATAGAAAAACCTCCGTTGGGAAAGCTAAGCCGGTCGCAATATGAATGTTCTCAGCTCAAACAAATTGCCTCCCGTGGAGGATACCTGTTGGTCTAGACCAAAAAAAGATTTTTATGATGAACTATGGATCCGATTAAAGAGCTTATTTCTCGATAGAGCGCAAGTAAATGTCACATAGAAGAATAGACTAACTATACACAGTTCAGATCCTGAAAACAATAAAAAAAACTCCACGAGAAGAGTTTATCAACAAACTAACATATACCTATTCTTATGAATATGAACATATTACAAGAACAACCTGACCTGGAAGCTTATCCAATTACCAATTACTCTTGCATAGCTGTTTCTGCAATCCATCTCTTATCTTCAATTGCATGAGGACTAGTTCTGAAGCAAAACTTTTCAAAGGAGAAAATGATTCACTTGCATAGTGTCTGTTTGGTAGTTGAGGGGAATGAAGCCTGGTCCGAAATCACTCATCAAGAGTTATGCCTGAGGCTACTTGCATGGATGATCTCGAGCCAGACGACATTCCCCTCAACCTTTTATGTAACATATGGCAGACAAGGAAAGTGTGGAGAGGGAAGAGAAAGATAGAGGAAGAAAAAAACTAGGTTGTCAATGTTTTTGATATGGCCATGCATTATTTTTCATGGGGTCCTTATTATATACGTAAGTTTGGAGATCCTTTCTTGGGTCACATGATTTGTAGATTGTAGTCCACTTTTTACACTACTCCTAACTTGCTTTTCACACGTAGGATTTTCATTCAATAGTAACAATTGTTTCAATCAAGAATCATGCATTTGAAGAAATCAAAAATTCACTATAAATCTTGCATTGGGATTAATGTACTTTGGAAATTGCATTATCAAGTACCTTATTAATTGTGTCTGGTGGTGTTAGATGACAAAAAAAAACTAACCAACTAATTAAAAGAAGGAAAAAGATTTGTTGTCCTAAATTATGTCTCAAATTATATTTCAAATTAATCATATTATGTAATATTCATGATTTTATCAATTTTTATTTCATTGTGAATGGTTAGGAACAGGTTTCAGGACAACAAATTCTCTTCCTTAAAAGAAGTGGTTAAGTTTCCTGTGAGATAACAAAAGTTTTACTGAAATTGAATACACATAGTAAGTACCCTTTATTAATGGTATCCTAAAGTTTTTGTATTCTGATTTATTTTGATGCTTTTGAAGGTTATGACATTTGTTTTATTCTCATATCTCAAGTAAAGAATTTCTCCTTTGCTTGCCACTAAGGTAAAGAGAAGAAGATAGTGATCCGTTATTAATGATGGCATAGATGCAATATGCCAAACTTGACTCCCAAGCTTAACAATGAAAAGTGATTTAAAGGTACAAGCATATATATATAAAGAGAATAGGGTAAATTGTTCCAAAGAAAAGGAGATTATAAAGTCACAATAACTTGTTTTAATGTAGTAGACCCTTGAGTATTTAGCTATCTTAAAATGTAATAATGTTCCAAGAAGTGGTTATAGATATGCACATGAAAGCATATTCTAAAATCTAAATGCAACTTATATAAAAAGACTAAGCAAAAATGGAATTATTGTATCTACAATTATAATTTAATATAATTATCTATGATTAGAGAGCCTCCAACTACAGGAGAGTTCCATTGTTACTGGGGTGTCTCCAAAACCTTAAGGCATTAGTTCTATAAGCTTTTTTCGCTTATAAATTCTTTAATTTCTCCTCTCGTATTTAATGTATGACTTCATACTTGAATAAATCGAATAACTAAAGAGAATTGGTTAGATACATGGACATGAGAAATTGTATGAGATAAGGTAGAGAATTTGATGAAATTGGGAACACATGTGAGATCCAGCTAAGGGAAATATGTGCCACCACATTCCTATTGACAAGTCTTGTTGAGAGATTTCAACCATTAAGTTCATTATCAAAACCAAAGTTATTAATTATGTTAAGGACATTTTCTGATCTAGAAGTCTACATAATAATGTGCAGGAAAACACATACACATACAAAGTCTATAAAGGAAATTTGTTTTGTGAAAATGAGCTTTTGGGGGGCTGCAATTGTCCTGAAAGAATAAAGATTCTTTGATATAACTTCCAAAAGCTATAGATAAATCTAGCACCAAACAAGTCCAACAGAAAAAGGTATATGAAATCATGACTTTTATAATAATTAAAAGAAATTATCCTGTAAACTATAACCTAAAGTCAAAATGCCTTTTAGTATGCCACTATGTGTCTACATTTCTGAGCATCTTCACCTAAAAAAGTTACATGGTCTTTAAATTTTGTGAAGGTGGCAATCACTAGTAACTTCTACAAGAGAAATTGTTAATCTATTGACATCCTATATAGGAATATTTTTCGGGGATTTGGATCCTCTCTTATAGTTGTATTTCTCTAGTTACTACTTGTCCCATAATTCCATACGGGGATTAGATGATGTGTATCGTGAACCTTTCTATTTATACATCATCCTGTATGGAATATATAGGGAAGAATTCCAATTGATGCCGGAGATGATCCAAATTTTATTTTCCTTCTCTTGTAACTTCATATCTAGTGGCTTCTTGCCTTTATTACATTGACCTTTTGGTTGGAGAACTATGTATTATCAATCACTTCAAGCTGGCAAATCTCTGAATGAGTGTGTCTTTTATTTGGTTACCACTTAGAATAATTGTAACATTCAAACTTTGTTGGGTCCGCTTAAAAGCAATTATTGTGAAAAGTAACTACATCATTATGTAGTTGTGTCACTCTTTATATCAGATGATTTGTTCTACCGTTACTAATGTTATGTGATGTTTTAAATTGTATTCTATTCATTTGTATTATTATGGTTTCGACGGTCTCCACAATAAGATCAACATCGTGATTATAATTGCATCAATTGTATTTTTCTGCTATCTAAGATACTAATGTTATATATATGAAGTATAAGTGCAAAATTAAATGGAACACAACTGGTTTATTATATGGCTAAGATGGGTTGAGTTTGTGAGCTCATTTGTTCCTCAAATTACTTGATATCAACTTACTCATAATATCACACATTGAGAAAATAGTATATACATTTAATAGTATAAGGATTTTTTTATACTTTGAGCGCATGTTCTAATATTCATTAATTAATACTCTTTAATAAAAAACTAATATATATAAATGATGTAATGATGATATATAAAAAATGTAGACCAAATATGCAATTGATATTAAACTCAACATTTTATATGGGTTGGCCCATGTACCCCGACCTATGCATATAATTGTCATCATATTTTTGTGAGTGGCCAACAATGTTATCAAACATCATCATTACATTTGGAAGTTCACTCTCTTGAATAAGGTCATCAAAACAGAATCATTTGCTAAGACATTTCAAGCAAAGGGATTAGCCTCATGTTTTGTTCCTTTACTTTTTTTGTCAAATGCAACAACTTCTGAAACGTTCTTCCATGCTTTTTTTTTTTTTTTGTAATACGAAGAGTATTTTTTCTATGGGTAAAGAATTAATTCCTTTCGGGATTCGTGTTTCTCCCTTCCAACAAGTGTCGTTCCCAAGAATTGAGTCATCGACCTTGGGGATCTAGTGGAGCGTTACACAATTAGACCAACACATTGTTGGTTCTTCCATGCTCTTTGTTTCTACTGCACTTAGCTATTTTTTTATACTCCCCAAGGTATATCTTCACCTTCTTGAGTAAGGAACTAATCTCTTTTGGGTTTCGTTGCTGCCCCTCCCAACAAGTGTTGCTCCTAAAAATCGAACTCTTAACCTTGGGGCTTGGGGATCTAGTAAAGTCTTACACTATTAGACTAACGTTTTGTTGGTGTTCCTTTCTTTTTTAAATGAAAAAGGGGTAAAAAATGAATTAAATGGAAAAGTTGCTCTCCTAATAACAATTAACATATAGGAATTTTTTTTACAGTGAAATACAAGTGTTATTATAAATACAAAATGTGGAAGGAAATGACTATGAAGGGCAATTTGGGTGGGTTAAAAAAGATGTTCAATGATGACAACTAGTACTACTTGTCCTGATTTTGAGTGTGCTTTAAATCATCACCAGAATCTTCCACTGCTACTTTTGTAGATGATTGAAAATATGGCAAAAGGGCACTATTATTGAAGAAAAGGCTTAATATTTGAACAATTATTGTGTCTCCAAATCTAAAGTTTCCTAACTTCCACAAAAGATATATATATATAGTTAGATAAATAGGCAAGGTGACAAACTATGCACAAAACATAAAGCTTGAGTTTCAAAGTATAGGCTCACTCTTTAGTTCGAATTTATTGTAACACCTCATAAACAAATAATCATTATTCACACATGAGTCGTTATCATTAAGTTACTATAGTATGTCAGAACTGGGGTGTTACATTTGTGACTTTAAAATTCACAATTTGAGAAGGTTGTTTTGATTTGATTTGATGGTTATAAATAATTCCACATTCTGGTTCTTGAGTTTGACTTTGGGCATTGAATTTTTCACATTCAGTGTATGCTGCATAACGAACTAATGATATTGGACTTGACTTTCAAGTTTTCAACACACAGCTAGACCATATGTCAAAATAATATCTCCAGTGTAAAATTTCTACACAATACACATTAACCAAGGTTATAATGTAAGGTTTAGGTCTTGAATTCACACTGCATAAGAATTAACAAAGTGATTATTTTATAAGTAACTTGACTAATCAACTTATTCCTTTGATAAATGTAATGACTTATGTTTTGTAAGGATATTCAGCTATGAATATATTTGTTATATTAAATAATGACTATGAATGGAAATCTAGATAGTAATATACTCATGGGCTTAAAAATGAGGTTAGGCCTGGTAGTTTTATAAGTCTCCTGACTTTATTTTTATTAACTGAATTAAACTTCATTAACATTTGTATTTTAATTAAATGTTCTGGTTTTTTTAAGTAACTAATAAAAAAATTAATTTAATCATGAAGTGTGACTTAGTTGGTAAACAAAGTTTCACTGGGAAGGCTTTGTCTGATATGTTTAAAGTTTTTTACACTGTCATTATATCATTGACTGACAGTATAAAAATACTTACACGTCAATGTATACATGTTAAATCCATTTAAATAAAGCTTTGCTTGATGTCCCATTAGACTCACATTGTGATCTTCTAAAAAAATTATAATGTTGAGTATAGCTTGAGACAAAACTATTTGTCAACATAATTTTGTTGGTTTAAAAAAAATATTTTTTCACATTATAATGGAAAAATATTTTGACCCAGATTAATTTATAAACATAGTAAAATAAATTATTTTTTTTCACATTATTTCACCCTTCCTATTTATAAGTTGAATTTAGAAACTAAACTGAAAGATTTTTCTCTGTTCTGTGTAAAGACTCTAACTACTTGTCTTCTTTGAGTTTCTTTCATTCTGTTTTCTTCCAAATGTCACTCTTAAACACAGAATCTCTTCCACAGAACATGATAGTGATGATGATGAAAAAGTAGAAGGAGCAAGTGAAATAGTAGAAAGAACATCACAGTGTTTGTTTCATGCATATTTCTCTCATATACTCATCTTTCTTCAATCTTTGTCAACTTCATAATAACTTAATATGCACAGAGATTAACATGCTTTGTTGCATGTCCCTTCTTGAGATTTCCTATCCTCTTGTAATATTCACCCTTCTTTTCCAATCATATTTCTTGTCCATAATAAAAAACAAAACTTTTTGGGAGAACCACATTGTACAAGTTAGCTATTGTAGCTGTAAAGGAACATGTCAAGGTGTTATTTCAATATATTTAAACTATCATCATGGTTATTAATAAAACTTGGTTCTATATATTTTTGTAACTACTTAGTGCTTCAATATATTTGATTATTTCTTGTATTTTTTTCATGAATTCAGAATGAAAACTGATGAAGTTAGGCTAAATGTATATAGTAAAGTCTCACAGGATAAGATTTTTATCAACCAAGTACCATTTTCATGTGTGTTCATACCATGTTTTTTTTTTCTTTTTCGATATTGTCAGCGAACATGGTATAAAGAAAAGTGTATCCAAAGGAGAGAAATACAAAATGTAGCAGTTATTAAAAACATGGTTGGGACTAGTTTTGTGGTTGCTCCTACATCTTGATGCACCTGTTACTGTGTTTTTGTTTGGTTTTAGTGCATTTATCTGAATTGGCTATAATATATCTGATGCAGAATTTCATGGCTGAAGATACAAGTGCTGCATCACAGCAGGATCATATGGGGGGGTCAATGAACCAGGTTACAAGGTCTATCAATCAAGGCTCCTTCTGCAGACTATGGTCCTGTATATGGCACCAAATATGGCTATTAACCATTTTAGTCTGATTCTAGTTTGATTCTGGGAAGATTGTGATTTGTGAGTGATCATGCTAAAGAGCAAGGTGTCATGTTTAATGCCAATCTGAATCTGAATCCTCATCTTACATTATCATGAATATGGACTTTATTAAAAATCAAGGTTTAAGTATTATGTTTCTGATACTCAATGATAGAGACAGACTCAAACAAATATGAAAGCATCCTTTTCCGAATGAACCTCTGAATATCCTTTACAAGAATTGGACAACAAAGTTAAATATTTTTAGGCCATGTACAATTCATGAAGTATGTCAATCAAAATGCCCAAAAACTTGAACATAAAAGGTTGCCTAAATTATATGACCACTGGTTTGGTTTCTTCACAAAAAGAATGAGCTAAACAATGAAGATAATGTACTAATGTGACATGTGTTCCTGTCTTCAAACTAAAAGACATGCTATGTTATGATCTATCTGGTATATTGCTAATTACTTTGCACCTCACATAGGGACAAAACATGTGGTTCGAAAATGGCCTGTTTGATTACAGCGGCTGCAATGCACAACTCGTTTCATTCGACCACCGCTCTCTTCTGCAGCAGGAGCTCTCCTTTTCTTCGGGTTTCCAGGTGGGTTTAGAGACTTGGGTGGATTTATGACAACTTCTACGGCTCTACTTTCAGACCCGTCAGATATTGTGCTCCACATGGTTTTATCTGGAATTGGGTGTATGGTTTGTGAATATGCTTTACGATAGTTAGCCACAGTGAAGCAACTTTCAGTAAACCTGTGCACATTCTGCCTGCATGAGAGGAGCACTGCCACTGCATGAGAACATGGCACACCACATAGCTGCCATCCATTACAAGAACAGCGGCGTGTTCGGATGTCCACTATGTATCTGCCTTCTCTTGCATGACATAATACTTCAAACTCAGCTTCATTTCCTCTCAGTACTTGGTAGCTGTGTGCTTGTTCTATTGCCTTTGTCACCTGCTTTTCAGCAAAAGGAACCAGGATGCTTGTCCACTGCATGCTAACTTCACGCCGTTCATTGAACATCAGCATCAGTTTGCGGCGAATACACTCCATCATCTGAACAATTGGAAGTCCAGAGGATTCAACTATCAAGGCGTTCAAGGATTCAGCTATCTTAGCTGTTAGATGGCCAAGCCTAGTCCCTTCAAAATATGTTGTTGCCCACAAGTGAGGAGATATATTTCGAACCCATGTAGCTGCTTCTTGTGAGATATCTTCTATTTCGAGGATTTTGGTTTCAAATTCGATGACAGTGAGGGAATGAGCAGCCTCCCAGAATATGTTACTAAGAACAGTATTGTTGAATTCATTTCGGAAACTCTCACTCAAATAATGCATGCAGAACCCATGGAAAGCAGTAGGGAAGTTTATTTCCACTGCATCAACGATATCTTTCTGTCTATTAGACAAAATTGTAAGCCTTGGCATGTTTTGAGCATTAGTTTCAAGCAGATTATGTATCTCGGATAGGAACCACATCCAATTATCATCAACTTCTTCATTGACCACCCCAAATGCTAGAGGATATAGGCCACCATCTCCATCAAAACCTGCAGCTAAAATCAAAGTTCCAAGATACTTGCTTTTAAGTGGAACACAGTCGAGTCCAATAATGGGGCGGCAGGCATTCAAAAACCCATGAATTGATGCTTGAAATGATATGAACAAATGTTGGAAACAGCTATCAACATGATTGCCATATACCAAGGCAATACTTCCTGGATTTGACCTTTTAAGTTGGTCACAATACTGTGGAAGTAGGCGAAAATCTTCTTCAAATGAACCCCTAACAGCAGCCATATACCTTTCCTTTCCCCTCCATGCTTGTTTATATGTTAAAGCAATCCCGTGAACTTGGTGGATCTCTTCGAGTATCTCTTTTGGTCTGCAATTAGGATTTTCCCTCAGGTGTTGTTCCACAGTATCAGCAACCCATTGCACTGAGGCTTGCTGATGACCTAGATGTGTGATTCCAGCACAAGTATGAGGCTCACGGATGGTCCTAATCGTGAAGGTGGGAACACCAGGAAGCTTTGCAGCATGGATTCTCCAAGAGCATCCTTCACCTGCACATTTAGCAGTGAAACGAACCTTATCTGACTTAACTGTCTGTATCTCAAAGTGAAGAGCAATGGCTGCCTCCCTCAGTGCCCTACGGCAGCTATGAACATCAGGAAATTGTTGTCCAACAGTTAGTTGATGGTTAGGAGATGAAACCTGGGCTCGGGACTGAAGGACAGGAGGAGTGCAAACCAACGCCATTGGTTGCACGTCAATCATATTCGAGACATTCAAATTATCCATTTCCACATTTTGATCTGTATCATTATTATCCTCGGCAATAGCTAGTTGGCGATCGTCTGACAAATTCAACTCAAATGCCTGAGTAAGCAGAGCCAATCTATCATCACAGTTTTGAGAAAAATCATGGTCCTGAACATGATCATCTGCAATCAACTTAACACCATGTTGTTCAAGACTCTGAGCACGATCTAGTTGTTCAATTTGAGAAGCCAAGTCATTCACATGCCTCTCACTCTGACTAAGAACTAGTCCGTGATTATCCAAACATTCAGAGCCGACGTCATGAACTGAATCAATAGTATGGTCAAGACCCAAATGACAAACAGGCATGGATGACACATCCTGACTCTGACCAGGAACTAAATCATGGTTTGCCATAACAAATTCACCACTTTGACATAAACAGAAATACCACAAAATATTGATAACACCCCCAGTTCGTCTCGAAATCCAACGTTACCTAAACAAAACAACAAGGATAACAACAATTATGAAACTTCTGAGACAAATAGAATTATAAAAGAAGCTGCAAAAAAGTGAATTTCCAAAGTTGAGTCAAAATACAAAGACCTCTCACAAATTTCAACTAACACAAATTTCAACTAACACAAATTTCTCCCCCATTACCAAACAATGTATTTTAAATGTAGATAAAGAACATATTTTTTCGTATACCCATGTTGTTTTCTCTCATGGAACCAGATACAAATTTCACAAAGTTAATTGCTTTATAGTTCCTTTTCTCTAATCAGTCATTCCCCATAAAACCCAATAAGATCAATAAAAAGAGCACTTGATTTTGCTTCAATAATTGAGAAAATAAATAAAAACAGAAATTTTCCCTCAATGAGAGAAACAGAGAAAGCTAAAACTCACAAAGTAGAAGCTGTTGTATGTGGAAACAGAAAGAGTACCTGCAATGAAATAAAAAATAACAGAGAAGAGAACCCATTAATCAAAATTCGAAGAACAAAAAAAAAATGTAGAAAGAGAAAAGGAGAGAGAGAAAGAATGAAAAATTTGAAGTTTGATTTGAAGAGTGAGGGGTTTGGCGGGGAAGAGGGAAAAACCTGAAAAGAGAAGGGTAATGGAAGGGAAGAATGAAGAATTGGAGGGGCAAAAGGGTCGCACCACTATCAACATTTGAACCACACACTCAGCTTTTTAGGGTTTTGTTGTTACCCAATCTTTCTCAACTTCCCATTTTGCCCTCCTCACCTTTCCTAACCTACCCCTTCACTTATACCCTTTTTTTAAAGTTACTTAAAACCTTACTTCAATGCTTAATAATAATAATCAAGTAGCAAATCCAATCGTTATTAAAAATGTTAGAAAAAAATTGATTGAGAAAATGATAAAATCAGGAATTTTTGTTTAAATTGATAAGATTTAAAAAAAAATTGTTTGGATTTGTGGATTACAAAAAAGAAGGATTATTTGGTGAAAAAATACAAGGACTAGATTAGCTTTCGAGATAATAAGGGATTTGTTATTCAATAGAATCATCGATAAACGTGATTAAATCTATTTATCAGTATTGTTAAAATTGTTTTATATTAGTCGGTTCAATCGGTAAACTAGTGAACTGGTCCTATTATTAGTACAGTACAATAATTATATTGGTTATGCAATCATATCAGTCAAAACTAGTTAAAATCAGTCATACTGACCGGTTTTCAGTTTAACTGAACCGGTCATACCGACGAGTTTTTATTTTAAAATTAATTTTTTAATGAAAATAAAAAAATATTAGTTTTTTATTGATTTTTCAACATTAATATTAATATATTATATACATATATCTAATTTTACATGAATGTAGTTTAATTAGTGAATATATTTACCATTAAAATATTGATTTCATTTAATAAAATTAACAATTAGATTATTCATTACTAGTTCAATTTTACTAAATAGAACAAATTGACATTCAAAATAATTCATCCTAATAGAAATAGATTCTACCCCATACAAATTTTGCTACACAAAGAGGATTAATTTAGTGGTTATGCAAGCAAGGACACCTTTTTAAAGATTAAAATAAGGTTACCAATGTTTATTAGTCGAAGTGGAAGGAGCTTGAACCACTTAAATATAAGCCTTTGAATTTGAACCACTAATTCATAATTGTGCAACAAATATTTTAGAGGGATTTTTACTTAAATCATACACTCAAAAATTGATCTCTCGTCAATTTAGACAGGATCATACCATGAAAAACTTTATAAAAAAAAGACAATGAAAACTTTGGCATTTTATAAAAATATATATTTAATCTATACAACTGAAAATTTATAATATATAATTCTATACTTCACTAATTAATTAATATAAGAGTTTAATCTGAAAAACTTTATATGGTTTGAGAATGATATGGTTTCATTAGGGCATGTACATTGAAATGTGGAGTTATTAGATCATCTATTTTCAAGTTTGTAAGAATATTTATGTAACAATATTTGATTGATTTTGAAGAGAAAATAAGATAAATTTAAGAACATGTGATTTCTACCACTACAACATTTTTTTACCTACAACAACTAATAACCGGTTGTCAAATTTAAAAAAATCGTTTTATTTGTCAAAATTTAAAAAAAAAATCGTTCTCTTTTCAAAAACAACAGTTTTGTACTTTGACAATATATATGGAACAATAATCCTCTTCATTAATGAAGAATCAAGTAATTATTTTTATTCATATTTTTAATAATAAATATGTGATTTTATAGTAAACAAAATGATAAAAATGTTATTATATATTAACTTTTGTGTGTTATTATATAGCACTTATCTTTTGATTAATGAAGATGAGTATATAAGAGGCTGCCATATTTTTAGGCCACTATTTGACTTTTGGAAAATGATGTAAGTTATTCTATTATGTAGTTTTTTTTGTTACGATTGAATGGTACACACAAAGTTGTTGACCACAATAATATTGTTTAAGTTGATATTTCCAATTTATAAATAATAATAATAGAATCAAACCATAACATAACTTTTGCATCGGATTAGATTAAATTTGACATGTAATAAAATCAAACTAACTCACAAGTAGGGCCAATTTTTATATTTCTTCCATCAAATTATTATTTTTCCTAACCAATAATTAACAATATTGGCATGGGTATGCATGCATGCCTTGCAATGTTTTCGTTCTGCCAATTATTCAATAAAATACTTACTCCCAAAGCATTATTTCAACACTAAAACTGAAGTATATTACAACTTCTTTTGAATTATTGCAATTGAATATGTAGAAAAAAATTTAAAGAATGAGCTTTACAAATGAGAAGTTGAGAACTGATCAAGCACTACTTTTGCTATGACAGTTCCCATTAATTAAACCCAAAGAGGGAAAGAGAAACTAAAAATGTGAAGAACTAGATATCCTATATTGAAGAATTTCTCAGATGAGAGAGGCATTGATGAATCAAAAAGT
The DNA here is from genome assembly GCF_001865875.1 of Lupinus angustifolius. Classification (NCBI taxonomy): domain Eukaryota; kingdom Viridiplantae; phylum Streptophyta; class Magnoliopsida; order Fabales; family Fabaceae; genus Lupinus; species Lupinus angustifolius. Next base: position 9,178,114 of record NC_032016.1, read on the forward strand.
TGATGAGCTGAACACATTCATGTTGCTTTAATAAAGGGTCATTATGGAGTCATAAGGTGGTCTGATAGTGAAGAGGGTGATCGTAAGGAATGGAGTGCAGGAGGTTGTGGGTTCGAGTCCCACCATCAACAAAAAATGGGAGTTACAAGGTAGTTTGACGGTAAGGTGTAGGAGGTTGAGGGTGGAGTCTCACCCACAATAAAATACTAACATAGTAACAATTGCCGATAAAAAAAATAAAGGGTGATTAGTTGTTTATACTTGTTTTTCCATTTGAATAATATAAGTTATTATGGATGAATTGGGTCAGGAGTTGATGGCTTTGAAGGGCCTCGTGGAAGTAATTGCAACAGAAGTTCATCTTGTAATGGCCTACAAGCTGCACCATATTGAGGAGAAACAACCAACATAGCAAAAATGATCAAAAGAACTATCAACATAATCCTCATCATGTAACTATAACAAATAGACATGTTTGTAATAGTAACTATCTATATATGCTTTGAAGTTGTCTTTTTCTGATTTTGAAGTATGGAAAAAAGGTTCGCAGGGAATGGGAGTTAATGTTTGTGATATGGATATGATGAATATTGAAGCTTATATATATGTATATAGTGCAAGAATGAAGACATTGACTTGTGTGGTGAATTAATATATTAAATGGTTTTATGACTGAGTATGAAGTTTGAAGGTTGAAAGGTATATAGCTGAAAGAGATTGAAACAATCAAAAGAAAGTAAGTTGGACGCAAAACACCCATCTCCCTCCAAACTAAACTGCATGCTATTGTAATAGATCATTTATCTCAAATAGTGTGTCACTTTCCATATCAAACCAATTAATTAGAATGTTAAATTTTAATACCTTGTTTTTAACTTTTTTTTATTCAAGTAATAATATGTGGTTGGCTTGAGATAGGGAATGAAACATCACTAGGGACAGGTAATCTCCATCTGCATGCTACATCCAACATAAGGATCGTATGTCCCCATTCATGTCTTATTTGGTTTCTCAAGTCAATGAGAAAACTTCATTCATTTAAAAGGAAAAATTATAAAAACAGAAATTAATATTTTAATATTATTTCGTGAAGTTTGATTGGTTTGGGATATGAATGCAGAAAAATTATGAGACAAATAATCTTTCTCCCTACGTCCTAATCAACTTTCTTTCTTAACCATTATTCACACCCTTGCTTTATAAGTATTATAATTTTTTATTTTTTAAATAAAATTATCATTATTATTTCCATGATACCCTTTTCAATTCATTTTAAGACTTCACTTCATACTTTTTTTCCACAATAATGAGAATTTGTCTTAAAAATCTAATGAGACAGTTAAGTAGAAACAATTTATTATTTTGTAAAAAAATAACACTTGTAAACAAACAGACCAATAAGAATAATAGTTCTTTTAACCAAGATGCAAGTATAGATGACTAATCCTATAATGATGGTCCCTTTTAACAATTATTTTTTCAAATATTCAAATTTATGTTAACAAGAAATGCATTAGTATTAAGTTTGCTTAACAAACAAAAGCTTCTTAGCTAAATAATAATAATTTGCGTGATACTTGGTTTATCTTTCATAAAAATAAATTATTAATGAATTAATATTACTGTTTTTAGTAAAATATCACATGTATAGTTATATTATATTTTATGTGGAAAAACGTTGTCATGCATTAAGACGTGTGCTAAATATGTGCACGTAGTTCAATATCGATGGATTTACAAAAATAATAATTCATTTGCAACTTAATTTTTATTTTAATTCTTTTGAAAAGTACCCTTGGACTTGTTACTTATTCAAATTAAAGAAGCGAAAATGCATGGTTTTCAATCGTTATTTTTTTCGATATAATCCTTTAGTAAGGCTCGGTCTTTGTTGAAAAACCATATATAATAAGTGTTGTGTGTACTAAAAATAACTATACATGATGAAATGAAGAAAAGAAAATGAATATAATGTTTAATTATCGTACGTGACCTAAGCATTTAAAACATCATGTGTATAGTTATATTTAGGAGTTTACTTCTCCTAGCATAACTCGTTTTCATATTATATTGTTTGGTTCCCAAGGTTGAGAATATTTGAATCTTGATTCATTCAATTTTCAATCTTCAAGTTCAACCCATATTTACTCGGTCAAGCTAACTAAACGAGTTTTTAAAACCACTTCAAGCTCCGGTCAAGACACAATCCCAATTATAAATCCAGATATCATCAGATGTCTCATTTTTGTACAATTTCATGTATCATCAATTCTGATTTATTAAAATTTTTTATTTAAATTAAAATTATTAAATATTTCTCCGACCAATCACACAACCTGGTATATGGAGTGACACAAAACTATGAGACATCTAGATCCGTTCCCTTAAGAAAACTCACCACTAATGCACTATATATATATTTATGCATGTCTCTTCAAATCTAATTAACCAATATCATAAATTATTACTAGAAACTCATCATCCAATTTAAAAGAGCTAGCAAGAGCATAAGCAGAATAGTTAGAGACTTAAAAAAAAAGTGGAAGCTAGAGCAATTTTATTTCATTGAATTAAAGTATAGATATATAGAATCATAACTTACAAGCATGGGTTTATGTTATAGGAGGTTGTTTTTCCGAATTCTAATGATTATCTTCACCATTTTGGTTGCTTATTCTGAAGTTGGTGCAACATATAGGCCATTGAAAGATGAAGAATGGGTAAGGAAAAATAATAGTCTTCTTTTGCAGTTGCTTCCAAGAGGTCCTTCCTTGCCATCAAGTCCTGATCCAATTCATCCATAAATTCAAATATAAAAGTTCATATGATTTTATTTGATTTCGTTGGCTAACTCATAAAGAAACCCACCCATGAGGAGGAGTTGTTCATCCCGAAGAAGATCACTGTACCAATAAACCCTGTTTTTTCTTGTCTCTCTCCAATTAAATTATACTAATTAACTTAATTTGATTTTTATAATTTTTTATTTAATTGAATGACATATTATAATTGGTGGGGTGGATGACAGTGTTAAAGATACAATCGGGGTCGTTCATCCTTACCTAGCTACTTTTAGACCAATAGACTTACATTTTTTTTGTAAATGTTTCATTCAAATTCATTTTTCTCTTTTGCTTTTAAGTTGCAGATCCATGCAACTATTCTATGTAATTGTTAACATTTTTTGGGATAAGTTCATATTTTAATTACACAATTAATAAACCCCAGTTTATTCTTCTAATTTTTATAACATTTGGTTTTAAATACTAAATTTAAGCTTGTACAAATAGTCTATAAAATTATTAAATGTGATCCAAAAGTGACAAATGTTCGATTCCTGATAGCAATATTTATTAGAACAACCATCTACACTATTCCAAAAGTGACAAATGTTCGATTCCAACCATCTACACTATTCCAAATATTCAAAAAGTAAATGTGATCCAACAGTGACAAATGTTCGATTCCAAAAGTGACAAATGTTCGATTCCAAAAGTGACAAATGTGATCCATGAAATAAGAACAACATTTACAGACAATATTCTTATTCTTATTTTTGTCTCGTAACATCTACTTTTTCCAACAAAATATCTTTCCCTCCCTTCTTTCACTTAGTTAAGAATAACAAAAAGTAAGAAAATAAGAGACACGGTGAAAAACATAGAAAAAATATATTCATATTAAGTTAAGAACAACCTCAAGAACGACCATCTTGGATTCGTGGTCGAATATATTATAATATTGAAAGGGTTCCATTCCATGGAGTGCGGGAGAAATAGAGAAAGAGTAAGAGGAAGAGTGAGTGAGAACCACAAACATGGCTATTTTGAAGGACCTTGTAACTTTTACGTTTCCACAACCACAAAACCTCACTCTCCTCCATTCCCGCAATACCAACAAAACCACTTTCCCTTCACATTTTTTTTTCAATTCCATGCAAATGCTACCTATTCTTCCAATTTTGATTCAATTTTGTCCAAATCTTACAAATCATTGGTGCTGTTGTCCTGTGATTTCTATTCAGCTAACTGAATATGGTAATTTCGCTTACAGCATCAGTTTTTGTTAATTTTACCATTGTTAAAATCTATGTTAATGTTATGAGGAATAGCTACATTGTTTTCGCTTTCTTCTTTAAATTTGATTCATATTTTGTTGCAAATTTGTATGAACCGATTGCTGATTACCATAATAATGCGGGTGGTAGCGGAAACTTTAAAAACTACAATATTATGGTCACAGTTGTGGCCGCAGAGCACAATTTTAGAACACCTTCAGCATCTGAGGGGATCAATTCCAAAAAATAGAGATTAGTTAATTTGTAACTCATGCACGAGTAGAGATTTTATGATTCATTAGAAGGTGGTTTTTGTTGTGGCATTAATAGGGAGGGATGATAAAGGAATTGAACTATTTATAAACCAAGATGTGAGAAACTTCAAATAACTGCTGATTAATTTAGTAGATGCAGATTTTATGTCCTTGCAAATCAAAGGCCTATAACATAAACTAGCTAGAAAGTAGAAACTATTTCTTATATTTTCCTTACCAAGAATAAAACATGAATGTTTACTTTTTAAATGTTATTTTCTAAAAACCCCCTAAGTGCTTTTGATTACAATTGTTACAGGGCATTCCGGAAAACATAGTTGTCGGTTCCCATGTTTGGGTTGGAGATCCAGAATTAGTTTGGATTGATGGACAAGTACTGAATATTAATGGAGATGAAGCTGATATTCAAGCTAGCAATGGGAAGAAGGTAAATTCAGATATTTTCTAGGTCATAGCTTTCGCTCTTATGTTTGCAGTTATCTCTGGTTTCCCTTTTTTTGTCATTCCCTTGTGAATTGTGATGGCCTAGTTTTCAAGATTTCTTGATATTTCAAATTCCTTTTTCATTGTCTATTTGGTGTATTTTTTTAATACAAAAGAAACATGTATGTATGCCATGAATTTTGAGTAGGATCTTGTCCAGTTGTCCTTAAAATATATTGTGAAGGGTAGCCTAGAAAGCTTAAATATCTATAAAACAATGCTTTAACGTTTCTCGTGAACATCTTGAGGACTTGCACTGCATTCATTATAAAAGAAAATTTTAAGTTCCATCTCATGTTTTTTTGTTCTTATTAGTACGGTGAATCTTACAAGTTAATCTGAACTTCCTATTTAAAAGAGATGGAGAAATGCCTATCACTTTTTTTCCTAGAAAGGATGTCTTCAAGGGTGCAATAAAGAAAGGGAAGTTCAAGCAATTGTTCTGTTGTTATTTTGGTTATCAATGATTGAAGAGAGAAAACATAGACAAGTGTCTCATAACTGAAAAAATATTCAGCATTTCATTCTCTGATAGAACTTTTGCTAACTTGAGCAATGAAAAAAAGTATCCAAGGACTTCAAATCCATTTTATGTTTATTCAACTCAGGCATTATGTCATCCGTCACTCCTTAAGAATTGTAAGTGTTGAAAAAAAAGCAAATTAAAAAGGTTTATGGAAACATTAATTTGGGATGCTTATATCTACCAAGATACCTTATGCCTGATAGGACTAAGAATGGAATTGATTTTACTTACATGAGCAACAATACCGCAGATATGTGTGGTCATATACTCTGAATCATTTTTCTTCTATTTTATTTCCATGTTCTTTAGGTTGTTTCCCGTTTATCAAAATTACATCCCAAGGACACGGAGGCTCCTACTGATGGAGTTGATGACATGACCAAGCTTGCATATTTGCATGAGCCAGGGGTGCTGCATAATTTGGAAATTAGATACAAGATGAACGAAATATATGTAAGATTAGTCCCACATTCAGTATGAAATCAGTTAATGTTCATCTTTGTGGGAGATAATAATAATTTACCACTTATTTGGTATTATGGCAGACTTACACTGGAAATATTCTTATTGCGATCAATCCGTTCCAAAGTCTTCCAGACCTGTATGATGCAAATATGATGAAACACTACAAGGGAGCAACATTGGGAGATTTGAGCCCACATGTTTTTGCTATTGCTGAAGCAGCATATAGGTGAGTTTTTTGCTGTCAATTTGTTTTTCTTAAATGGTATCCAAATTATCCACTGTTTTGTTAAAATAGGGCAATGATTACCGACGAGAAAAGTAATTCTATCCTGGTCAGTGGTGAGAGTGGTGCTGGTAAGACAGAAACCACCAAAATGCTTATGTGTTACCTAGCATATTTGGGTGGTCGCGTTGCATCTGAAGGAAGGACTGTTGAACAACAAGTTCTTGAAGTAAGATGGTTATCTAACTCTGGATTATGGTAGCTGTTACTTCTACATGTTTGGTTGGCTTTACTGAAGACAATTTTTTATAATCATATGAGACGTTTTTAAGAGCTGCATGCTTTTGCTCTTGGCCAAAGTAAGAACATCATGGAGATGCCTGGAAAAAAGAATCACTGTCTAGACATATAAAGAATAATAATGAAGGCCAAATACATTTCTCACGTTAGTAACTGGAAACTGAAAACAATGGATTCAATTTGAAGATAACACATGTTTTTTTATTGTTTTTTATGAACCTGACAGTTCACTTCAAGATGGATTTGGCCTACCTTAAGATACTCTGAAATGTACTTATTGCGACTTGTATGCTAGAAAAATAGGTAACATGCAATTTGATCAATAAAAAGTGCCTAAGTGAAATGATTTCTAGTGAGAGAGTTTGCTGAAAATGACTTACTGTTTTTTACTAGTATCTGTATTTTGGTTGTGATTAGAACATGGTTAAAACTAGTTTAAACTCCTTTTTGCTTTCTTCAGCTGTTTTCGATATCTTGTTTCTCATATTTCGTGCTCACTTCATTCCTTCTAATAAGTCACAATCTATAACGTTTTGGTGGTGATTTTAACAAGGCACTTTACAATTTCAGTAACATATTTATTTTTTTGTCCTCTATTTGTCCTTGTTAAATGTTTGAACTATTTCTACTCTTTTGGTCATTGATTAATGAGGAACCAATTAGATAAATCAATACTAATGAAATTAAATTAAAAGTTTTTTATTTCTAATACTATTAACTATAGAGTACTCCAATATTAAATAAGGATAAAATTGTAATTTTGTTGTACTCCAATATTACAATTAGAGGTATTTTTTTCCTCTTTTAGATAATTCTGGTTTTGATTACTCCTCTTTTGATATGCTAATATGCTATTTTCTTTTAAATTATACTTGGCAAATGTTTAACTCACTGTGCCCCCTAAGTTCTTAAAATTGTTGATATGCAGTCAAACCCAGTTCTTGAAGCATTTGGTAATGCAAAAACTGTTAGAAATAACAATTCCAGGTAAGAAATGATGGTTATGCTCTATGATGCTTGGCTTTTTATATCCTTTCGATGCAGTATTTTTTTGAGCTTTCTACTTGTATTTCCATGTATGTGATTTCGAGTATATTCAACTATCTTTTTAATTTCATAATGGTTTCTTATATCTGTAACATTTATGAATACATGATTCACTTTTTCTCCATGCTTTTGACTTTACCATTATGTACACAATTACCTATGCTATACTTTTTAGTTCTTCAAGAATTTTATGAGGAATAAGTATTTAGTTTTTCACGAATTTTTCACCAGTATCTGTTTCTTCTATTCATGCTACCTATATTCAATGTCAGTGAAAAGTACCTTGCATCATGAAGGTTCTTTGTCATTTACAAATTAGTGATTTGAATAACAAGTAGCAGTTTTGTACCTACTTCTGTTTGCCTTATTTTCGTGCAGCCGTTTCGGAAAATTTGTTGAGATTCAATTTGATAAGTATGGACGAATATCTGGTGCAGCCATTAGAACTTATCTGCTAGAGAAATCTCGAGTTTGCCAAATATCAGATCCCGAGCGTAACTATCACTGTTTTTACCTTCTTTGTGCTTCTCCCCCCGAGGTAGGAATGCCAAAAGATTGATCTTCTACTCACTACTCTTCATGTCTTGTATAAATTTCTTGGTGGAATTCTGAATTGTTAGTTGTTTTGTTAGGAAAAGGAGAAATATAAGTTGGGAGATCCTAGAGCATTTCACTACCTAAATCAATCCAGTTGCTATGAATTAGCTGGTGTTAATGCTGCTCAAGAATATCTTAGCACCAAAAGAGCCATGGATATTGTGGGAATCAGTCAGGAAGAGCAGGTGTGACTATGACCTTCATTAGTGATTCTAATAATTCTCTTAGCTGCCCCGAATAACAAATTTGAGTAAAATTAGTAACAGATTTCCTTCAATCCTTCTCAGGATGCAATTTTCAGAGTTGTAGCTGCTATTCTTCATATTGGAAACATTAAGTTTGCAAAATCAGAAGAAACAGATTCATCGGTTCTTGAAGATGAAGAGTCTAAGTTTCATCTCCAAACAACAGCAGAACTTCTAATGTGTGGCTGACTTTTTGCTGTTATAGCATTGTGCAATATTTGTTTCATACTAACTATTATTTATGTATTGAATTTATTCTTATGTTCAGGTGTGATCCTAATGCTTTGGAAGATGCACTTCGTAAGCGTGTGATGATTACCCCAGAAGAAATTATCATGAGAAGTCTTGATCCTATTGGTTCAACAGTTAGTAGGGATGGTTTAGCAAAGACACTATATTCTCGTTTATTTGACTGGTAATATGCTTTTGTCATGTGCAAATATGAAATTAGAAAAAAAAGGATGTCCAGTGTTTGTTAAGGTCTAAATGATTTCTTATTTCACTAAAATAGAGTAAAGGAATACATCAATTACAATTATGTATTTTTTGTTATGTCCAGGTTAGTCTATAAAATTAATGTCTCCATTGGGCAGGATCCTACCTCAAAATTTCTCATTGGCGTTCTTGACATATACGGCTTTGAAAGTTTTGTTTCTAATAGGTGAGAATTGTATTACTAAGTTATCAGCTATAATATTTTGCTGTATGTTTGCATGCTCTAGTTTAGGCACAAACATACAATCACACTGACACATAAAGCCCCAAGATTGACATTCGTTCTTGTTAATAAACAGAAATATTTGAAAGTTCATGTTGCTCCTAAGGTTCTCTGCTTCAATGAGATTAGATATCTTGAACTCCTTATCCTCAACATTACCCCTCTTCCTCAATACCATTAATATTTTTAGTTGGAAAGACATGATTGCAAAACATGCTCTCTGTTTCCTTTTGTTATGTTAGTGAACAAGATAAACCCAAGCTGATTTTTAATTCCCTCTATGCAGTTTTGAGCAGTTTTGTATTAATTTCACAAATGAAAAGCTGCAGCAACACTTCAACCAGGTATGAGGTTAGTTTTTCATATATTTGACAACTTCATCATGATTTGTATCTTAACATGCAATCTGATGTTGATGATGTCCTGCAGCATGTGTTTAAGATGGAGCAAGAACAATATACAAAAGAAGGGATTAACTGGAGCTACTTAGAATTTGTAGATAATCAAGATGTACTGGATCTTATTGAAAAGGTTTGTACTTTGTACATGCTTTCAGTTTGGGCTTAGTATCACTTTATAGAACTATTGTAACCATACTGTATAGCTTTTCTTCTTTTAGTAATCTTTTTTTTGAAACCGAGACAAACAATTCCGGAACCCATGTTTCCAGTGCAAAGACCATTGCCAAATTTAATACCATGCCTTGCTTCTATATATGAACATAATTGGGTTTCAGTCAGTTAGTTAGAGATAATCTGACCCAGTATTCCATGTCTGCTTGCAAGTTGCATACTTGGATAATGGGTATGTAACTGTATTCTATATTTGTTCCGTGCAAGTGAAAAGTAATAGTGGTAATATCTTGATTTTCATTGGTGTTCAGCTCATGCCACTAAAAGGTATCAGGGTCGCCAATGCTTAAGGTGCTAGGTAGAGGTCCAAGAACTATTGTCATATCTTTAACATTCCGCTTCACACAAAATCCTTGCAGGTTTGAACTTTGAAGTGTAGACTGATGCATAGACCCTTTTTACGTTGCACCAAAACGGGTGTAACAAGGATTGAACTCTTGACCACTTGGTCATAGAAGCTTTCTGGTTCCATGTCAAGAACCAGATACTCTAGAAGCTTATACTGTTACGCATAGGCCCAGCAAACATTTTTATATCTCTAGTGAAGGGATTTACAGTGGCTAAGTTTAGAGAGATTAAGAGCCTTTATTGTTATGGACTAGTGTTTCTTGTCTTTGTTTTACACTATTGTGCATGATTCAGCCATAACAAACCATATATCCTTACATACACTGGACTTATACTCTGGAATATTTGTAGAATATTATTTCTTCTTTTTGAAATTTTCTTAGATCGTGTCATCAAAATCTGCTTTTGGACTGTTATAACACTGATATCTAAAGAAGTCTTCTTTTGTAGAAACCGGGTGGAATCATTGCTCTGCTTGATGAAGCTTGGTATGAAGAAATTTCTGTATTCTTATATTACTATACCGTGTATGCATTACTAGGATTTAATATTTTCTTACAAGTTTGAAGAGAAATATGGTTAAGTTTTGGAGTCTTACTAATTACTTTTCCTGGAAAATACTTCCACTATCTTATGGTTGTTTCCTGATAATCGTCCTTTTGTATTCATTGTTGATATATTGCAAAGCTGTTCACAGGCTGTGTGCAAGCTTGTTGCTGCAATTTTGAATAAATGATACCCTGTACTGAAATGCCCATTGTCTGCTTTCAGTATGTTTCCAAAATCAACTCATGAAACATTTTCGCAAAAGCTTTATCAGACGTTCAAAGATCACAAACGCTTCATCAAGCCAAAATTGGCACGCTCGGACTTCACTGTTGTTCATTATGCAGGGGAGGTGAGTTTGATTCTTCATTATTTCTATGTAGTTTACTATTTTTTTCATCCTTGGTTTCTGATCGAAGTTGTAATTTATGCATTTCTTGCAGGTCCAGTATCGGTCTGAGCTGTTTTTAGACAAAAACAAAGACTATGTTGTTCCTGAACATCAAGACATGCTAAGTGGTTCCAGATGTTCATTTGTATCAGGCCTTTTCCCCCCACTTTCTGAGGAGACAGCCAAATCTGCTAAGTTTTCTTCTATTGGTTCTCGTTTTAAGGTATCTAAAGCCTCGTATACTGAGCAGCTTTTTTAAAAGCCTTATTACAATTGAAAGGTGAATGCTGTTGAAATAATTTGTGCAGCTACAATTACAACAATTGATGGAAACTCTCAATCTGACAGAACCCCACTATATTAGGTGTGTGAAGCCAAATAATCTATTACAACCTGGAATTTTTGAGAATATGAATGTCATCCAACAATTACGTTCTGGTGTAAGTAGATTTTGGAATTCAATTATACGATATTTGCTTTAAGGGTAGGACTATTGGCACTTCCATTGCCAACTCATATATTCCACTAACTACTAATTGTAGTTTCCTACATTTCTCTTTTTAAATAATGGAATATTCAACCAAACCTTTACTTATATTGCTATTTTTGTATTCATATTTTTTAAAGGATAATTAGGAATTTTCAATTAATAGTTATTAGTGAGAATTGTCAGTAGCCAATTAGAAGTGCTAATAATCCTGCCCTAAATTTAAACTAAGATTTGTAGAATTTATACCCATTGTTGATATTGTAGGGTGTTCTTGAAGCAGTACGAATTAAATGTGCTGGATTTCCCACTCATAGGACTTTTCATGATTTTTTAACTCGAGTAGGAATTCTTGCTCCAGAGGTCCTTCTAGGGAAGTAAGTATAATATAATGCCTTTATGCCATTGTTTTCTATTTACTTGGTTTTCCATCTTCAATCATCTGCATCTATGCAGCTTCAATGAAAAAGATTCTTGTAAAATGATTTTGGAGAAGATTGGCCTATCAGGTTATCAGGTAGAACTGGAACTCTGTTGAATTTATATTGTCCATTACCCTAATTAATCTCTATGTTCCTATTTATCTGTTAAATTTTCTGTTGCTGTTCCACTTAGAAGATTAAGAGGGTTTTAATTATTCCCGTTTTACCCTTATTTTCACATTAATTCCCAATACAGATGTGATTAATAAGAGGGATAAGGAACATGCTAAGGAAATTTTCTGTATGCTTTCTTGTAATGAGCAGGATAAATAGGAATTGTGGAGTAAGAACATGGAATTTGTTATCCTAAAAATTAAATTACTGTCATTTAGAATTTATCGGTTAAGATATTTTCCCCCGGTACCTTCCCATTTGATTTGGGCAAGAAATGGAATGTGTAAACTTGTTCTTGACTTATGAGGATGCATATTCTGACTCACATATTTTAGTCAAGTTCTTTACTCCAAGATGCTCTTCTGCATCCAACTTTCACTTTGTAATCTTGCTAATTTTGCAGATAGGGGAGACACAAATATTCCTAAGAGCTGGTCAGATGGCTGAGTTGGATGCGCAGAGAGCACGCCTGCTTAACAATTCTGCAACAATTATCCAGAAGCAGATTAAAACTCATTTTAGTAGGAAAACTTATGTTGCATTGTGGAAGTCCTCTGTCTTTATCCAATCCATTTGTAGAGGTCAGTCATTTCTATTTTATGTATTTTGTGAAGGATGAAAGGCATACTATTGACTCTGCCTTGGATACTTAGAGGCTGAGTAACTCCATGTGGTGGAGAGCATGAAGCCTTTTAGGTTGAGATCCACCTTCATTTTATTAAAATTAGTAGTCTTTTTCCTTTCATAGTTTTGAAAATAAGTGAAAATTTGAAAATTCATCATCAAAATGCGAAAAGACAATAACAGTGCATTGTCTTGACTCTTGAAGTCTAACCCCCAAAAATGAGGAAGAGAATAATATTACCATTTGTAATATTTGGAGAGGAACTTCTAAGAAACTCTGATAATGATTTCTTAGAATAAAAAATAGACACCCAATGATATTATTTTGGAAAAATAATCATCCCATCTCTCAAGACATGCTTCTTGTTGCAGAAAAGGTTTCATCCAAGCAACAAAAAAATGGAATTTACCATTTGCTCATGCCACTCTGGCATGGACCCATGTTGATTTGCCTTTCAAATTCTTTAAATAAAACAGTCTGAAAAGTAGTATAGTTTACACAGAACAATCAAAATACGGTACATTATGAAGACTTATCAAGATATGGTACATAATGAAGACTTATTGTACAATTTTCCTTGTGGTGCTCCTGAGTCCTGATAAATATTGTAAGTTAATGAAATGCGTACATTATGAAGACTTATCAAGAGTTTGGTCCTCATGACATTTTTTGTTGTAGCTTATTTGATGCTTTCTTTCTGCAGACACAACAGAATTCTGACACATATATTTAAGAAGTTCATTCAATGTAGAGAAATCTACAAGCATTCATTTAATTAGTTAATTTATTTGTTAAACACTTTATTGTCATGACTTTTAGGGGAATTGGCTCGGAGGTCATATTATCACATGAAGAGGGAGGCAGCTGCAGTTAGAATTCAATCATATATGCGAGGAAAACTAGCCAGAAAGAAGTACACTGAGATAAAGATTTATGTCATCATCTTGCAGACAGGTTGTCGAGCAATGGTTGCTCGAGATAAATTGAGATATAGAAGGCATTCTAGGCAAACTAGTGCATCAACTAGTATTCAGGTTGGAGCTGTCCCAATAATAGTATATGTTTTTTGAAATACTTTTCCCGTGTCTGAATTTTAGGAATGAACAAAAAATGCAGTCCTATTGGCGCCGACATAGAGCACTCTTCGAGTATCAAAACCTTAAGAAAATGTCAATCATTTCACAAAGAGAAAATCATGCCATGGATAATCATGAACAGGAAGTTGTACGTATTTACGTTTTTACTCTTGTTAATTTTCCATATGTTCGCATTTTTTATATTTGTTGTATATGTAATTGTTAGTGGTAATTACTAGCAACTGCCAACTAATAAGAGTAGAAGATGTGTAATTGTTAGAGATATAATTGAAAACTATTCTGGATCCTTATCTTGGGAGCATAAAGCTTTCTGGAGGGCTACTTCCTTTTCATCATTAAGTAAAAAACATTATCAGGGGTGTCTTTGGTGCTGTAAAAAGCACTGCCAAGAATGAATACAGAAAGTCCTGAAGGACCCACTTTCCGCATAATTCTCTTCAAGCCCTTGTCAATGACAGAAGAAATGATCTGGTTTGATATTATGGAATGCCAGGTTTTGGAGAAATCAGTAGAAAATGAAAGTCCTTTGGTTGAAGAATTTTCAAATCCTTTCCAAGCCGAATCCCCAGATCCTTTCCCTGAAGAATCCCAAATTCCTTTCCAAGAAGAATCTTCAAATCCTTTGCAAGATTGTGAAAGCGTTGAAGCTACAAGGGGTTCCTCTATTCCTTTCCAAGACACTGAAAAGACGGAGGATCTTACTGCAGAAATAAAAAACTTAAAGGTAAACTTAGTATATCTATTACCTTCACCTATTGAAAATTAGAACCCTTAGTTCTACACCCATGTCCTTATTCTTCTTCTCGTTTTCTGACTGGATATTCATAAACTAGATAAATCATAATTAAATTTCCAGTTTAGTGTGGTAGTTTTTAGTTGAATCACATGAAAATGTACTGTATCAGTGGTGTAAGAGAGCAAAAATATTTGTTTGTCATAGAACTCTTCTATATGTTTTAGAGGCCGAGTGAAGTTGATAATTAGACAATTAGTTTGATGTTTAAGTACAAAAAACTATTGGGAAGTTTATGATGAAATGGTTGCAAACAATCTATGATTGCAGATAGCAATATGACCGAGAACTGATAGACTAGGTAATTTGTGTACATGCTTGTAATATATTTTCACAGAACGTGTGATATATGACAATAGATCTATAAAGAATCCAATGGTTGCCTATTATAAATATATCAGTGCTTTTATGTGATATAATCCTATGTACATAACATGTTTGGCATATGGTTTTATGATTCAAACTTATCAACTGATTGTTGCAATGTGCAGATCATGTTGCAGGAAGAAAAACAAAGAGCAGATGAATATGAAAGGAAATATATAGAAGCTGAAGGATCAAGTGAAGAGTTACGAAAGAAATTAGCAGAGACTGAAAAGAGAGTATATCAGCTTCAGGACTCATTGAACAGGTAGTATTAGTATTATTTCCTTGACGATTCATGTAATGTTTAACTCCTCAATTCAATACTAAGATCCATCAATGATGGTTTACTCATAGCATGATGATACCAAGAGAAAATTGATAGCATAGTGGAACGAGTGATACAACCCCAGAATATAATTCTACATAGTCTTGCTTAAGTGATATATTATCTTTCCACTGGAAATAGAACTTGCATAAGCAATTATAAAACCAAATGAATTTGCTTAAAGGATCAAACTCTAACTTAAGAGTCATAAACACTTTAAGACATACTTACTACAAAGATTTGGTTGTTTTAAGTTTAAATATGTCAACAAGTCATATGCTTTTCCAATACTGTTTTTGAATTAACACTCATGACTTGTTACTGACCTAGAAAACCTATTGGATTGAACTTGTATGAAAGTATCTGATGCATAGCTAATAAATTAAGATGCAAGGGTGAATAGATTTAAGGGTAAATTAAGGCACCAATAAATTAGGTTTCTGAAAGAATGATTTTCAAAGTCTATCTGCCCAAGATGTCTGGTTTGGACATTTTACAAATTGGAGGGGGAAAAGGTGAAGATATAAAAAGAAGAAAATCAACTTAGGGTTACCCAAGAATTGAATTCATCACAACCAAGAAGAAACTAATTTTCTTCAAGTAAAACTAATGGTTCACTGGAGTTATTGGTCCGGGTAAGGTTCCTAAGATATCTTCTTCAGTAAGCATGGAGCCAACCAAAGATTGTGAGATAGAAATCCTTTTTCATTCCTCATCATACTTCAGTATATTATTTCAAGAATATTAATCATGTATGTTAGGCATATCTCTAGAGTTGACCTTGTGGGAGAAGATTAGAGTATACTATAGGCATTAATTTATGACGAGGTGTGATGATTTTGCTTGAATTCTTAGAAATATGTATTCATACATTCTTAATATTTGTTGGGAAGAGAATGTTCAATGCACTCTATTATATAAGGCCAGTCATCTTCAAAGGCATAATTGGAACGCCAAAAAAAGGAAAGCTGAGATTTACCACATAATGGTAAAGGTGCATTTTTAGGCCAATATAGATATCATAGTTAAAGGAATATAAGCTGAGGGAAAACATATTGAAAGTGGCATTAACCATGATAACAATCACCGAAATTGTTTAAGTTGTCTGGCTTTTGTGGGTATTAGTATGATATGAATTATGTCTTTTAAAACTCAATACTATTTGGTTAATGCTAGATCTGAATTAGTGTGTATCAGGATGATATCTTCCATGTCAAGTCAAGTTGCGGACCTGAAGATGATCTTAAGTACTTCATCAAGATTGAGCTCAACTTTTCGACCTATTGCTAGAGTTGATGTCGCTTCCAGTAACTCTGATACTTCATCCACAGACTCTGATTTCACATTTCCAGCTACTGTTTCAAACCCAGAAGATGTTTCTTCTCCCCAGCCAAGCTCTTTTCAATTAATAGTTCAGGATATCTCTGCAGTGGAAGGATCAGGTCAGTCCAACTTTCTTCACAGATGTCAATGTCTTCCATTCCCATTGAATTTGTGTACTAAATAATGAGAAAATAAGTTTGGTTCATAGAGGAGTAAAGCCACTTATTTTATAATAAAAGAAATATTATTAGAAGACAAGAGAAAAGTACATAGTGGATAAGGCCTCCTCACAAAAAAAAAAAAAACCATGCAACAAAATGTAGGTTCTAAGGAGCCCAAAGCACCAAAGGGATGTCAAGAGTTATCCTATCCCAATCAAACTCTAGGGTTCCAACCATATGCACCAAAGAACAACAAAAACAAAGCACTGGGATGAAGAGTCTCCTAGTCCCCACTACAGGAAGACCAAATCTTGAATAACTCTATTTTCGACCTTCGGCCCCTTTAATCTGGGGTTTATAATGGAATATCACTTCTAAGGTGGAGGTAATAGGATTTAGTTTCTTTCTATATTAACAGACACACAATTAACAGTAAAAACATGGTTATATTTTGATTCAATTGTTTTTATTGTTCTTTTCTTATTGATAAAGAGATCAAAATAAGATCTGTCTGACATTATCATTTTTCCTTTTCCCTATGGTTGCATTTTCAGGTTCTGAAAGTGAAAAAGAGGGTTCCTTTGATGATTTCTTCTAGCAAAACTGTATTTCTTAGATTCTGGCTTAAAATTTCATCCCCTCTCTGTACCCAGGGAAACAAGTAAGAAAGGTGTCAACGAATGATCGTTGCATCGGTTAGTCACGTTCACTCCTTCTGTTACATAAGTACAAATTTGTAGATACACAATTCATCTCAGGATCCTGTAGATCAGTCAGGTAGAGTAGCAAAAGTGTCAATGAATGATGTGGTTGTTATTAGTGTTCGACCTTGTCGTCATCCCTTCTGAGTTCCTCATTATTTGATGTCAAATGACAGATAGAGTGACAATTTTGTATATAACATTTCTGCAGAGGTATTACCCCTTCTGTCTTTCATTTTTTTCTACATTACTGAGTTGTAATGTAATCTGCTTAGTGCTTAATATCTTTTCTATGTCAGTAAATTGTATATTGCACGGCCTGGGGCTTCATTGGGTGTAAATTTTACTGACTTTTTTCCTATGTATCTTACACACTTGAAAATATATGCATCAAGAAGAGCAATCCCATTAAAATATAGTCTTGCACTTTTGGTCCCTATATTTTTTGCAAATTAGTCTGAAACATGTTCAATCATTAAGATGTTTAGGGGAGATTTGTTAAGGGCAAATTTTTATCATAAGGAGGTAGGGTGACATTACTGAATCGGATGCTTTATGAAATAAAACTTAGATATGAAGATATGGGCAATTTAATTAACGATATATGACATGACAATAATGTGCATATAACTATTAGTGAGGGGATCCCTAAGGTTGAGGGTTGCATCCTTGATAGCGACATTTGTTGGAAAGGACATTCACGAACCTCGAAAGGGTTTAGTTCCTTATCCAAAAAAGGTGAAGATATACTTTGGTAGTACAAAAAAAAGAGGCATATAACTTGAAGAAAATACATGATTATTTTTCCAGTTATCTAGATTGAACTTTGGTGAATATGGTGTTGCTTCAGTTTGGAAGAGATCGAACCAATTATTATTAACCTGAAAGTTAATACTAACGATAATGAAGAAGTGCTGAGTATAAGGAATTCTTTTACCACCAAACCCGTTTTTCTTACCAAGTTCTTCTTGCTCAACCCTTTTAATGTGGTTCACGCACGATTCTCATAGAAGAATAAAAGTTAAATAAGATGTTTATATAATTAAGTCACAATACTTGATGCATCTACATGAACATATGTATGGAAATGATATATTTTTCCATATATCAGAAAATATGCAACACCACAAAAAAGAATTGTTCTAATGGTGTAATGTCCTATTGAAATCTTAAATATCGTACAGGTAGTTCAATCTTTAAGAATTACATTTGATCATCGAGACAACCACACACATACATTAGTTATTAGCTCACAGGTTAAAAATATATTCTTAAGCAACTAGACTAAGTTAGGAAACTAAGTAGTAAGCATCTATTTGGTGTGTGAGAAGAGTAGAGTTGATAACAATTGAGGCCTTTGGTGCCCACACCTTTCACCTACAATCCTCTAATTCCCATGCAATGCAATATTTTTGGTATATATATGGAAATGATGATAGATACTTGTATGTGTCACTGTAGTATTCATGAAACAACTTTTATGTTCATTGATTGAACTTCGGAAGAAGATGAATAATGAGATGCAAAATGAAACAAAAAATATTTGGAAATTTGAGCAAGCCATGGAAGGAGCTTCTGCTTGATTTAGAGTTCAACATATCTTAATACTATCTTATTGCTTGTTTTTAAACATATGTCGCACCAAACCATCAAGTTAATTAATGCTTTTTTGTTTTCCAAATCCTCTCTTTATTTCCTTCTATTTGAAATATACTTTTGCACGATACCCTTATATATAGCATACCGCACCATTATATTTTGCAATGTGACCGAGGAAAACTTCAATAGCTAGTTACCTACTACACTTCCATGTAGTCCTAATCTGTAAAACAAATATATTTAATCAAATAATCAACATCATGACAACGTAACGAAGGAAACTTCGAGCTCATATTAGTCATAGGAGCAATTACTTAGAAGTACATTTTGTGAAATAGCCCTTCCTATCTGATAGAAAAGGATCCCATGATCCTGAACTGATCTTAACAGCATCAAGCACCAGTGGTCTAGTGGTAGAATAGTACCCTGCCACGGTACAGACCCGGGTTCGATTCCCGGCTGGTGCATGTATCATCTTTTTTTTCCAAACCATGGTAAATTCAAAAATGAATTTACATTTTACATAGTTGGTACTTGATATAGTATTATTAAAGATGAAACAATAACTTTAATCAAAGGGAATGTAAATTATACACAATGTGGATATGGACATTATTCATTGACTTGAGTGTGTGTATAAAAACATCTTTACACAAAAGTCTTAGAAGTAGTAACAGTGATAGAACAAGTAGCTTCATCTGGACCAATTACTTAGTTAAATAGTATATTATAAGAAAAATCACCACAAAGGATGCTACAAGTGAAAACATTCTTCGGCTGGATTTTGTCTCAAATACCTGAAAAGTGACACAAAATCTTCAATACACAGATATGGGGGAATAAATATTTAATGGGAAGAGAAAAAGGAAATTAGAAGACAACAAATATAAAGTGCAAAGAAAAAAAATGGAAACACTTCTTCAGAAGGCATATAGGATAGGACTACAAGTCTATATACCGTTTTGAATTTGTCCATAGTGCCTGAGAGGACCCCTCTTGAAGAATCCATGTCATTACCCTAAATGAATACCAACAGAAAAATTAAAGCAGAAAAAGAAATAGCAGGACAAATGGCAGATACTTCCAAATAATTGAATTATACACACCATGCTATCCAACATGCGGTTATGACTATCCACTTCCTCATGTATATCACCTGACAACTGTTGCAATCACACCCATTAGAACTTCAATTCTAGTTGATAATAAAGCAAGCTAAATTAGACAACCATGAAACTGCTTGCAACTTAAACCTTTACATACAATTCGAATAATTTAACATGTGTGCACACTCTCGAAGAATAAGGTATTGAAAAACTAATCAGATATTGTAACACACAAAAAAGTGAGCACAACCAGCTATGATTCACAGACATTCAGCAATTTGTGGAGAATACGAATTCGATACCCATAATCCCATATAATATTGTTGCCTACTACGTATTTTTGGCATATCACCCTTTCTTGTGGATACAGCCCTCAAAGTATTACTACTCAAACAACACGATATACTAATTCAAGTCCTATTCTCACTAATTACCTACCTCAAAGCACATTTTCGCTCTTGCAATCTAGCTTTCCTCAAAAGACATTGCACAAAATACCAAACTTTCATCCTCTCTAATGTGGCAATGCATAAAAGAATGTATGGGACTCACGTTAGGGGACCATTACATGATAAATTCACCCTTTTAACATATGTAAACAAACATATTTCATGAAATACAAATTGACAGACTTGTATCTTACTTGTACTGTTGTAGTTGTACCCTAACCCATCAATCGGATAATGAATAAAAGAGAAAAAATATAATTTTAGACAAAATTTCCAATTTCAAAGTCGAGAAGGTTGTAATTCCCGTAGTATAGTTTACCTTTTACCTCTTAGCAGGCAAAATAACATTACATTAAGAGGCATATATTAAAAACAATGGCATGGTTACCAATAATTGAAACAAATTGGAGCAGGGATTATAAGATGCAACTATTATCTATATCCATGAAGAACTAATAGAAAATCTACAGCCAATTACAAGCAATAGAAAACTTACTCTTTTCAGCAGATTGACTCTATCTTGCAATCCATCCATTGCTTGCTCATTGTCATGTTCATCAATTTCATGGGAAGAGGAGTACAGAGATGATGCTCTGATGCCACCCTCCTCAATACCATCAAACAGAGAAACTCTGCTGTTACGATTGTCTCTGAAACAAGAAAATAAAAAAAGGAAAAATGGTGAGATAATAGTAAAGAGAAATAAGATAATTTCCTCTTATAGACATTTGGACAGATTTAGACTTGTCAGAGTCATTAGACATCTCCATAACTGCACAAACTATTAAGATCTTTTCTCAACTGTATGTCTGTATCTTGGGCAGCTAAGAATTTCAAATCTCTACATTAGGTGACTCAACTAGATATTTATTAAACAAAACTAACAAAACAAAATTTTATTATGTCAAACATTCATCTGTCCCTTCCAAGTTCCAGGGACAACCTCATCAGTCATCATAGTCTTCCAATTACAGGAGAATACACGCAGAAACATTTTTCATATCATTGTTTTCAGTACCCATGGAAACAAACATGTTCTGTCAAACTGAGCTGCTTGAATCAAATGTGGGCAGTTAAACAGGTGTTGGAATCAGGGGCGGAGCTTCCCAACAACAAGGATGGGCTTTTATTTTTAAATAAATATGTACATACCTAACATAGCTCAGTAAAATGTTGCTCTTAATTCCCACTTATCGAATTCCAACATTTTAGTAGAAACAGAGAAATCGAGATTCAAACTTCGATTGCGAGGGTAATAACTAATAGAAGAGGCATTGTGCCGTGAAGCCATTAGTATTATACTTTAATTTTAAGCTAATAAACTCGATTTTGAGCCTACAATCTAAATATATATATAATCATACTACTGTATGGCTTTATTTTGGCTCCACCACTGGTTGCGAA
The DNA here is from genome assembly GCF_001865875.1 of Lupinus angustifolius. Taxonomy (NCBI): domain Eukaryota; kingdom Viridiplantae; phylum Streptophyta; class Magnoliopsida; order Fabales; family Fabaceae; genus Lupinus; species Lupinus angustifolius. The sequence goes on from NC_032016.1 coordinate 9,199,999, forward strand.
TCATGCCCGAGTCCACTTCCAGGGCACTCAAATTTGTAAAATTTTCCACATATTCGGAGAATCAGCTAAATTTGTAACATGAATCTACACGCCACTGATAAGTGCGGATGAAATTTATTCAAAATTAGAAGATGCAAGGAAAAAGATCATTGAATAGTGGAGTTCTGAAACAATAAGAGCATTGACACCCAATCTACATTAACATTTTCACGATATCAAAGTTATTCCAAAATGAAATAAAACCATAGCCTTGAAACTGTAATTGATCAATCAATAAAATCATAATTGAGATTGAAATCCAAAAGTTCCGATGCGATAATACATCGCGTTCACGGATCTGACCTAGGAAAATCAAATTGATCAACTATGGTAACGAATTTTCAGAAATTAAAAAGGTGATTAAATATAGTAAGGACCTTCTAACATTCATGGCTGATTCCACTAGCGTTCAGCAAATTCTTAATATTCCAATCTCTGCAACAAAGAATTATTAATGTTAAAAAAATTACGATTAAATAATCGAAATTTTGAGAAATGATAATGAAAAAAAAAAAAGGAAGAATGAAAGAGGGAACGGCAATCAGATCTGAAAAGTAAATAAGAAAATGACATGATAAAAATTGAAGAAAGAGTGTGTGTTAACCTTGGTGGAGAGCAGAGAAATACAACTAAGGTAGAACTGAAGAAGGCGAAGAATAAGAGAGTTATATCATATGTGGCCGAATATTAAATCGACTCGTTAATTAGAATCATTGGATTTCTATATTTCCCCATAATTGATAGTTAATATGACTTTAGAGTAAATAGATTCCCTCCCATGAGGTATATTAAAATTAAATTATCATTTCACTATTGTATCACTTTTATAATCCATGCCTCATATTAGTTTCTGAATTACTAACAAGGCTCCAAGGTTAATGATTTTATTCTTAAATGTCATAATTGTTGAGAGAGATAGACACAAAAATTGAAAGAGATTAATTTCTTACTAAAGATGTGAAGAGATATCTTTGATAATACAAAAAAACATTAGTTTCTGAATTTTATTTTTCAAACAAATTAGAATACTCTATAAACAACACAAATGTACTATATACGTTATTACATTTTACATATTTTATTTATACTAGCGTGTTGACATGCACTGTCGTGTCTGTCAACCCGCTTTCCTATCGTTTGTATTTTATAAATTCAAATATAATTTTTTGCGCTAAATTTACGGTTGAATTTATTCAATTGGTCTAATATTCAATTTTTAAACACACTTTTAAAATAAGAATATAATAAAAATAAAATAAGAAAATAATATTATATGGTTTTTTTGGTAAAAATAAAAAGATATTGAGGGTAATATAGGAAAACACAAATTACACCATGATGGGTGGTTATTTTGTGTTTTCCCTTTATTAATAGTATAGATGTAAAATGTAAGTCTGATTTATGGCTAATGAAACATATAGCTTGTATTAAATAACATTAACCTTTGTTACAAACTTATTTAAATAAGTGACATTAGCAGCATTGGAGTATGTTAACTTATTGGTTTATCATCATTCAGTGGTGCATTGTCCCTTTCATTTGTCTCCTTTAAGGACATACCATATTATATATTGCTGATTTTTTCAATGCTATAATTCTTATTTAATTGCCCATGAAACAGTAGATATAACAGCAATCCTCATTGTTGCTTCTGTAATTTGATTCTTTGTACAGATTTCTTTATTTATTTATGTTGCATTTGTAATTGAGTTAGACTATTTCTTGTGCTGAACTTCAGTAACCTCTATTTCATGATGTGTCCCGAGATGAAGTTTAATTGATATATCATGTTTTCAGTGGCGCGAAACAATGTATCAGACATGATCTAGGACAATTTTGGAGTAAAAATTACTCCTTTAAATTTTTTTGCATATACCAATTTGGTACTAGGTAATTATTCTTAGCATTCTATTTTGACTATATTTATGATCTTTTTGAATTTTTATTTCTTGAGATATTAATATTATGCAAAAATTTATAAGATATATTTTTTTAAAGAAGTTCCATAAGAGAATGGGGACCACATGACCTTATTCCTCACTCACTTTATATCTCTCCTCAATTAAAAAGTATTATTTAATTAAAAAATTATAAAAATAAAAATTAATATTTTTATATTATTTTGTGAACATGATTTTCTTCTGAAATATGATCGTGTTACGGAAAGAGCAGCACCATACTAATGTAGTGGTAGAGGTTCACCATTCCACTCCTTTAGGCAGTCCAAAAGAGGATGAATGAAGTTCCCTTCACTCAATGCAGAGAATACCTTATCACATTCCTCACCTGGTGACCTTACTTTCTCACCTGTAAGCAAAGATGTACCCAAAGTTTCTCTAACAAACTTGTAAAGTGGATAAGACCTACATTCCTTAATCCTGTTAGCAACAACAGGATTTCCTTTCTCAACTTCAACCCTTGCATTTTCCACTTCCTTAGGCAAAAGGGTCTTGAGCTCTTCCTCAAAAGCTCCTATCTTTTGGAATATTGAGGTCCTTGGATTCACCTCATTATCACTATTATTCAATGCATGATCAAATAGTACCCTTCTCAACTCCTGCATTAAAGGGTATTTTGCATTGCATGGGTCATCAATGTAAGCAAACACATGCTCCTGGTCAACAACTTTGAGCAAGTCCTTCTCACAGAACCTTGATGGATGCAACTCACCATTGGTATGGATTGTGAGGACCCTCTTTGCAACCTGACTCACAGTGTTCTTCACACAACTCTTCAAATTCTCCTCCAAGTGCCTCAAATCAATGGCTTGGCACAATGCAACTAGGAAAGTTGAGGACATGAGCATTAATATGTCCACTGCTTCAGATGTTTTTCTTGATGAAATCAAGCCTAAAGAGTTCACATCTTGGTTGTGTTGCTCAGCACTTTGAACATGAGTGGTGACAGGATTAGCAAGGTATTGAAGTTCTGAGCAGTAGGATGCCATTGCAATTTCTGCACCTTTGAAGCCATAATCCAAACTTGGGTTGGAGCTAGCTGTAAGATTTGAAGGAAGACCATTGCTGTAGTAATCATTCACAAGCTCAGAGAATTGAGCAAACATAAGTTTACCAATTGAAGCAATGGCCAAACGTGTGTTATCCATTGAAACACCAATAGGGGTGCCTTGGAAATTCCCTCCATGAATTGCTTTATTCCTTGAAACATCAATTAAGGGGTTGTCATTGACAGAGTTTATCTCCCTCTCAATCATCCTTGTTGAATGCCTTATTACTTCAATCTGTGGTCCAAGCCACTGAGGTGATGTTCTAAGAGCATACCTATCTTGTTTAGGCTTCTGAAGAGAATAAATCTCATCTGTAACCTTAAAATATGCACTTCCATCCAAAATATGTTCCATTATTGCTGCAGCCTCAATTTGGCCAGGGTGGTGCTTCAATTTATGTGTCAAGTGGTCTGTGAATTCTAGTTTCGCATGCATAACTTCGGCGAAAATCGCAAACATCACTTCTGAGAGGATAACAAGTATGTGTACATCAAAAAGAACCTTTGAAGCTAAACCAGATCCGACTGCAGTGCCATTCAGTAATGCCAAACCTTCTTTAGGTAGCAACTTAAAGAAACCACCTTCAATTCCAGCTAGCTCAAAGGCCTCTTCGGCATTAAGAACTTTTCCATCAGGTCCAATAGACTTGGAGTTTGGCCTTCCAATCAAAAGACCAGCAACATATGACAAAGGGACAAGGTCACCTGATGCAGTGATTGTACCCCTTAGAGGGAGGCATGGAATTATGTTTTGGTTCAGGAATTTGGCTATTGCTTCCATGATTTCAAATCTGATTCCTGAATATCCTTGAAGCAAGGTGTTGATCCTAACAAGCATGGCTGCTCTTGTGGCTGAGTGAGATAAGATGTGCTTGGATTCTGTGCCATTGCCAAAAATGCCAGCATTCAAGAATCTGTTGCAAGAAAATGGTCAAGATAAATTGTGTAGAGTCAATCATATCCATTTAGATTTAATTTTTTGGTTTCTCACATGTATCCTCGCATTGGAGTCAATTTTGTCCAAGCCGGGAACATACACAAGTATGTGGGGCTAACTCTCGCAGTGAGTATTTTTTTCATCCACAAGACTCGAAATTGAGATATTGCTTAAGGGAAATCAAGCACGTACCACTTGAATCAACACCCGCTGGTTTAGATTTAATTTAATAACTCAATCATGAGCTTTTCTGTTTAGTTAGACGTGTATTTTATTTCATTTTGTAATATTTTATCAGACAAATAAGTTAAAGAATAAGAGAAATCATAAAGTATAAACTGTTCTTTATCTTCTTATAGAAATATAGCATTTAATATGGGCTAAGTTGTAGCATGGGTGGTTCTGGTGTCTCCATAATATCGGCAATTAATTGTTCTGCCATTTGAACTATTGTAGAAGTGTAGAACTTTTGGCTCACTAATTGATTCAAAAGATAAGGTTATATCATGCAGATAAGCTTCAAGGGGCCAAGAGAATGGAAAATGGCTAAGCCAAATTCAGAAAATTTTGAACACACTTTGTTGGACCAGATTGCAACGGGGAGTCTCCAACTATCGCCAACTATCAGATATGAGAAGAGTGAAGAGCCACAAATGAGATATTCTTAAGTCCACCATATCTCTGCAGAACCATTGCCCTATTACCACTTGTTGGACCACCAATGAATTTCATTGTTATGGGTGCATGGAAATAGTGAAAAACCACGATTGAAACACTATATCTTAAACAAAAAAAACCTTAAAACATTAATTTTATATATATTTTTTACTTATAACCTTTACACTTCTTCGATATATAACTTCACACTTCAATAAACCTAACACAATATTTATTTATGCTATGAATGCTTAACAAACAAGATGACTTGTATATATTCTTTTATAATTACTCATAGGGGTGAGCCCCATATGTTAGGGCCCAATAATATCATGTTTGATAAGTTCAGTTCCTCTTAAGGTACTGAAGAATTCCATGCTTGAATACAATGAAAAATAAATAAAATTGCTATATTTATTTTATTACAGAATAATTAAAAATCATGACCTTAGATGTTTTTGTGTCACATCCTCGTCTTGGTCTAGTACTCAATACTTGAGAGGATCTATTCTCAAGTTTTATTGGGTCTAGGTTTAGGTTTAAAAATTAGACTTCATAATATTTAGGATATGATAATGACAAACATGACTAGTTATGCTACATGGTCATTCACTCATCATATTTGTATATGTGTTTATTTAATAAATTGTGTATAGAGTGATGACATTTCTTTAGCCAAAATATTATTGATTCTCTAATTTTTCATAATATATATATGATTAATAAAATATCTATATATATCATTTCATACGTCAAATTACATATTTATACTAATAAGTAATATTAAGAAAATTTTATCTAAAAAATATAAATAATGCATTATATTTAATTAAATCTATGTCAACATGTATACATATGCCAGGGATGAGAGAATTATTCAACATCAAATTCAAAACAAATACAACATTTTTTTTATGTTTAACCAATCATAAATGGAAAAAAAACAGTCTAAGCTTTTATATATAAAAGTACTTGTGTCAAATCGAGTAAACATACGAAAAAAACTAGTTTTCAGATCATGACATAAACCTTCAACTAATTACATCTAGCATATCACTAGTAACCCACCAACCCCCATGTCTGGAATATTAATACTTAGTTACACTAGTAAAAAAACACCCCACAATAACTTAACTTACTAATTGTGAATAAAATGTTCCAAATTTTTTTTTTCAATGATGGTATGAGACTATTCAATAATATTCTTTAATAAAATAGAAAATATTATTTTTAATAACAGTCTTTTTTGTATAAACAATCTTATACCCTAACCTTATAATGGATAATAATAGTATGCTAATTCAAAAATGATTTAATATATATACATCGATAGTATAAGTGTTTTTTATACTGTCAGTAAATCTTCATCATTCATATATATGTTAGTTAGTATTGACTTTCAAACAAATGTATTACAGATCAATGTTGGATGATGTGCTGACAGTGTAAAATTAACTAATTAATTACCTTATGAGTTCATTTTGTAGGGCACCACCCTGATTTGTTCTTCTATGTGAGCTAGAACCAAACCCAGTGGTAACTCCATAGCAATCTGTCCCATTCTTAATACTGTCCAATATCCACTGGCTACTAGCCTTAACACCGCCACGTGCCTTCTCCGCCAGCTCCACCGTCACAGCACGGTGGTGGCCTGCAACTGCTGCCACCTGAGCTATGGTGAGGTTCTCACCACTTAACTTCACCACTGGCCTCCGGTACTCCTCCACCATGCGCTTGACCTCATCAAAATGGCTACCTTTCAAAGCATCAGCAGCTTTGTTCCAATTCAGTGGGTCTTCATGAGTTATAGTACTGTTACCATTACAAAGGTTCAATGAAATTCCCATCCCAAAATGTATGATAATTAGTTATCTCTATGTATGAGAGGAAATGGAATAGAGAATAAACCCAAGGTTTGTATGTGTGTTTATGTAGCTATCTATGGTAGGTATATATATATATAGGTAAATGGATCGAATTAACAATGATGGCCATAATCTAAAAATGGAGAAATTGTTTTTTGTTGTAATAAGAAGGATATCCCAGAGATGGATTAGAAGGATTAAGATTATGTTGGCATTAAGAATGATAAAATGGAATTTTCTTCAAAAATGTTATATCTAGGAAAGGAAATTTTGGTGAGAGATATGAGAGTAAAATGGAATTTTATTCAAAAGTGGTGTAGGATAGGAAATTTTCGTAAGAAGTATGATAGTGAAATGGGCACACACACATATATATATATATATAGTGTAAGAGTTTTTGTATATTCTTACTATATCATCTATCATTTATATTTAATCATTATTGACTTTCAAGTAAAAAATAACACAAATGTGTGTAAATCTTTACATTGTAAATATAATTAGAATTAAAATATTAATATGTTATCAAGATCTTATTGATTGTCTCTACATGGTTTCGCCTCCACATAGGTCTTTCTCTCAAAAGATAATTGATCTATTTAAATCTACTTATTGTTTGACATATATCTTCTTTCTCTTCCTTTCAGAAGTTTTTATTTTAAATATATTATAAAAAGAAAATATAATACATATGTCAAATAATGAATGAATTTAAGGAGATAAATTATTTACTGATGTAAGAATATATTTTATTCTTTTTTAAATAACCAGATCAACCTGGGTCTAACATTCCAATACTAGAGTGTTTAGTACTAGAGAGATCCTATTCTCAACTAACCCTTGGGATGACATATAGACATTCAATTGACCAACTCAATTATTGGAGTACATATGTTGTTCCATAGAATATGTTAGTTCATGTACCACTCTTTGTGATTGATTGAAAAAAATGTATTTAAGTTAAAATTTTAATAATTAAGTATTTTTTAACCAATCACAGAGATACATGAAGTGATATACTTTTGTGGGATAGAAAATGTTTACCCAATTATATATATATATATATATATATATATATATATATATATATATATATATATATATATATATATATATATATATATATATATATATATATATATATATATATATATATAATTGGGTAAACATTTTCTATCCCACAAAAGTATATCACTTCATGTATCTCTGTGATTGGTTAAAAAATACTTAATTATTAAAATTTTAACTTAAATACATTTTTTTCAATCAATCACAAAGAGTGGTACATGAACTAACATATTCTATGGAACAACATATGTACTCCAATAATTGAGTTGGTCAATTGAATGTCTATATGTCATCCCAAGGGTTAGTTGAGAATAGGATCTCTCTAGTACTAAACACTCTAGTATTGGAATGTTAGACCCAGGTTGATCTGGTTATTTAAAAAAGAATAAAATATATTCTTACATCAGTAAATAATTTATCTCCTTAAATTCATTCATTATTTGACATATGTATTATATTTTCTTTTTATAATATATTTAAAATAAAAACTTCTGAAAGGAAGAGAAAGAAGATATATGTCAAACAATAAGTAGATTTAAATAGATCAATTATCTTTTGAGAGAAAGACCTATGTGGAGGCGAAACCATGTAGAGACAATCAATAAGATCTTGATAACATATTAATATTTTAATTCTAATTATATTTAATCTTAAATGAAAACATAAAATCATAAAATGTACTTGTCTTCAAATGTGACATGTTACATATGTCTCCATACTAGTTTTTATTATCATCTAGTGTAAGTAGATATTTTATTATCTTAAAAAAAACTTTATTTAAAGATAAGTTTTTTTAATGTCATGTGTTGCCATCTCCTCTTGGGAGTTATATGTGTTGTCCTAAGATTTGCACAACTTCATCTAATCATTGTTTTTCATTTGTTAGAAAAGTAATCATGAAGATGCATATAATACGTTACATTTACAGACAAATATATTTATATTTTCTATGTTATCATTTATGACTAAATTTTAATTGGAATTAAATTTTTAATATATTGGTAAGGTTTTATTGGTTATCTCCACATACATACATATTTGTACAAGTCTTTCTCAAATATGAATTTAATATATATTAACTTTATATTTTTACCAATGAGAATGAATGGGTAGATAGAATGGTACACATCTAAGAAGAGAAGGTGTGCTCTCCATTAAAAATATAATTTGTTTATAAAAATACGATATTATAAATTGTTATAATTATAATTATAATTTCTTTCTCTTTACTATAATACCAAATAACTAAAATATCATTTCACTTTCTAGTCTCTTAGTTTTTCTCTATTATTCTTTCCTTAACTCTTTTTTCCTTTTCTTTTCCAAACTAAGTATACCTTAGTGTAACTAGGTTTGAGCCTAAAATTTTGCAAAAATATGCTTAAAAGAAACTAGATGTAGGTGAATTGTTTGTTATTTTCTATGTATTTTTTTTATTTGTAGTTTGTCTTATTTTATTGTTAATTTTAATAATTGTGCTCATCACCCCATGAGGACTACCTAATAAAGGTTTGACTTATGTTTATAATAATGTATATATATATTTCTATACTAATTTATAAAGTAAAAACATAAAATAACTACCCATAGTAATTTACGTTTGTCTAATTTACCTTTGATAATTTGAAATTGGTACAATGATATCTCACAATGTAAATTCATACCTTCCACTTTCTTTCCATAATTACTTTAATTTTTATATTCTCTCTTAAAAAACAACTCCAATCCTTCTCCAATTACTCATTTAGAATCAATCAAAATTAAGAGGACATCATAATGTCTTTGATTTGTGTTTCTAATACTAGCAAATTATTTCTCAAAATGTCACATTTACTATATACTAATGTAGTTGTTATCAATTGTGACAAAGCAAAATAATGGATAGCGTCATCATCATTGTTATTCTCTTCCTTTTCCCTAAATATGTTAATCTAACGCAAAACAATTATGGTGATTGGGAGACACAAATAGGATAGGATTAAAATAGGATTTAAGGTTCTACTCTTTTAACACTCTATTTCTATAATTTAAAAGATGATATTTTCTTCAAATACATAGATTTATTTTCTCTCTTTTTCCTCTGCATTATAGATATTCTTCAATGATCAAAATACATAAGTTTATTGTTAGAAGAATTAACTAGAGGTGAATGTGATTGTTTGGTTTAGTTTTTTAATGCAACCTAACTTGAGGTTTTTGATGAAACTGATCAAATTGTCACACATAAAGAGGAAGACTTTTGAGCATAGAAAGAAATATGAGATTGGAGAAAATAATTGAGAGATAGTTCAATGATGGTTCTTATTGTAATACTAGGCAATTCTTTGAATTTTCCCCCTTCACCTACTACTAAATTCTTAATATGCTTTACAATTTTCACTAACGAAGCTCAATTACATTCTTCTAGACAAAGAAAACACTTATTTTGATTTAAACAATTAGTATCAAAACATAAAAAAAAATTAGTTATTATGATTATCTAAAATTAAGAATGTAGACCAATATGATTTTATGAAATGAAATATTATGTTATTATATGTAAAGATTATACAATCTATATTAGAAAAATAAGAAAAAGGATTGACAGACACGAAAGTATTCGTTAACACGCTAGTATAGATAAAGATTAAATATAAATAAAACCAAATATAATTTTTAATACTTTTGATTTTTATGATGATCCTTATTGATAAACAATAAAAATTAAACTAAAAGAAAGATAAAAATAATTTTATATGTCTAGCATCTCGATTTGAGAATATTAATTTCATTCTTATTTGGGACTCGTATATTATTCTATAATTTATTAGACATTTAATTTCCATAAATTAAAAATAATATTTACTCCTTTCCAATAATAACAAATATCATTCTATTTTTACTTGGGTCTCACAACCTGCCCATATACACAATTTCTCTCTCATTCTTTCTGTCTTTGGGGTCTACATTTTTTTATAATAATAAACATGAGAATGTTGATGAAAATGAGTATTCTTAAGAAATAAGAATCTCACACCAAAAAATAAGAGAAGAATATTCCTAATTCAATAAATATCAAATAAAAATGAGTTGATGAAAATGCTCTGAGAATGAATATATCTAGGTTGTAGTTTATAGTTGTGCATATAACTTTTTAAACTAGAGATGTTATGTAAAACAGATTTGTAACTAGCTGAAATTTGAAAAAATGACTAAAAATAACATACATTATAATTGGATATGTGATGTTTTAGTTATTTTTTTATTTTAATATATATTTTTTGTTCTCAATTTTTTTCCCTTAATTTAAAATAATCATTACTTTGGTATAGAATATAGATTATTTAAAATAATCACTTATTCAATAGTTTATTTTAATATAATTGGAGTAATTTGTTTGTTTTATTTTAAATATATTTTTAGTTATAATTGGATAAGATTTTAATTAAGGACATCTAATGTAATTTTTTAAATATTGAAGTGAAAATTAGTAAGCAATTACTGAAATCTATTTTTATTTTCTAAACGCTACTTGAAATAATTTTCCAAAAAATAGTTTTCAAACGCTACAAGGTCTTTTTTTAAAAGCTAAAAGTTACCTTCATTTTTTATTTGTTGAACGACTCTAATAGCTTTTTAACTCAGTAAAAAAACTACAAGTTACCTGAAAAATTACAAGTTTGTTTTCTTGAACAACACAAAATAGATTATATTCTTCCTAATCCACAACTTAAAATTTCTAGATCCACTAGAGGAAAAAAGAGAAATAAGAGAAACTAATTACATATACTTACATAAATATTATTGTTATTAATATGTTGTGCCTCAATTTTCGATGGAACAACGAATGCATGACTAGTTTGAGTTGTTACTACATTTTTATGGTCAAAGTATAGAAAACCCTCTTCACGTCCATTTTGGATTGTATTGGTTTTTAAATTCAAAATTTGGACACGAGAGTCGGTTACGGGCCGAAGAATATATTACCACCCCGTTCGCCTGTACTAAAGAGTACTTTTACTAATTCCATGGACTAATATAAAACCCAAATTTGTTTATTATTTATTTATTTAGGAAAATGTTTTTTTATTTTATTTTTGTGTGTCACAAAATTTTACATGGCTCTTACGTATCTCAATGGGCAATAAGAAATCAGACTAATGTTTGTTGGTTGAGTAATTTTTATTTTAAAGTTCGAATAGAAAAACAATGTTTAATCGTAGTTCATACTCAAGGGAATGGAGTACAACTTTATGTCTCCTACCGCATCTCCACTCAATCAGAGTGAAAGTACATCATATCGCATCTCATTTTCTAATGATTAAAAGATTTTTATTATGAGGTTTAAATGAATGATTAATTATTCATCATTATTTGTGGACCAATTTCACGATGGTGAAGCACAACCCTATATCTGCTATCACATCTTAACATAAAAGATTGACAAATATGATTTTAATTGAAACGTCATGTTAATCATTATTAAAAATTTATTATTATTTATGAAAAATAAGTTTAATAAATAGGATAATATTTATTTATATAAAAACAAATTAACAAATTAATTATTACTTAATTATATACCAATAAAAATTTATTACTAAAAATGAAATTAAAATAAATAAAAATAGTAGGTGAATATAAATTGAATACATGTATCACACATTAGAAAGAAAGGAAGAAAGGACACAAATTTCCCTCTTGCATTTTGTTGTGTTTCTCTCCATTTTTGTATGAGATGATACACAAATTAGAAAATCAATAATATTTTAGACCAAAAAAATGGAAAGAGAAGACACACAAATATAAAAGTTTAATTAGTACTATTTTGATATTGTAACAGAGTCAGAATGTGGTTTGATGGTGAAGATGAATGACTTAAGAAATGGAGTGTATGAGGTTGTGAGTTCGAATCCCACCATCAACAACCTTATGTCTCTCACTTATCGACTAGGGGATCCAGTTGCCGATATATCACTATATCAATGTCATGTTAGTATTTATCCTTCACACTTTAAAAAAGATATAGTTCATCATGATAATATTTTAATTTGTTTCCCTCTTAATATGTTAGAACAAATAGAATAACATAAGAATTAAGACAAATTAAGCTATTTTCATGATTTGTTCTCTAACTTATTGCTTGCAACTATATATATGGATTGCCATACCTTATTTTTTTCAACGAGTTCAACTAACAAGTAATATTTCAACACCATTGCCACTCCAATAAATAGAAGAAAATTACATCTATTATGTGCAGCTCCATACCCACTGAAAATTAATTGCACGCAGTAGTGACTCTATATGCCATGATATGTGGATGTGAACAACATTATCCGTTACACTGCTTTGTGGCAAAATTAAATAGGCCACCATTATTGTCAACATATACATTGATATTTTAGTAAGGCTAAGTTCTTAATTTAACATTCTCAACCCATAGCCCTTCAGATCCTTCATTTTGGTGTATAAGGATCACTTGTCCTCAATAATGTCTTATTTTCTGTCTTAGACCAATCACATATTGTCGTATTAATAAAACAAAAATTTTAATAACATAAAGTAATAAAAAGTAACATTCTGGTTGTTGAGATCAGGTCATGAGACATCATTTGGGACATGTGATCTCTGTTCTATTTTGGTATTAATCTTATATTGTTATTTTTGTGGTACTTCCAATTATATCATCTTACTCTATAAATAAGGAAATAATTCATTTTTTGGATTGTATGACTATCTCTTTCAAAAATATCGCTCATAATAATCAAACTTTTACTCTTTTGATCTTTCTAAAAATCTAACAGACCTTACATTAGTATTATTATATCATAGTCTTATTTGCTCCGCATCAACCACACCAAATAAGATCAACAATACTATGGACATTCACAAATGATGTGGCTAAATTTTGGGCCTCATGAGGATACTTATTTAGCCGGTCCAGCTATTGTGTGTTCCAATTTAATATTGTTTTGTCTCCTAATTAAAGGGACATGTTTGCTAAACTAGTGTTGACGGAAGGGACATGTTTCATTCTAATATATTTAATTCTTCATTTGATGCTCATGAAAACAAACATGGGAAACTAAATTCTATTCTAGTTCTTTTCCACTATCAATGTACTTTTTGATAAACTATAAACCAATCATGTATTACCGCATGTAATATAATGAAGCATCCTAATAGTAATATTGACATGATTAAATATTTTTATAGGTAATGTTTTCTCTTTAAAGGGGATAGAGTTCACTTGTAGAGATTTAAACTCATATGATCAGGATTATTGTTCTACAACTCTATACATGTCATTTATTTTCAACTTTATACTTACATTTACATCTATTTACATGGAAAAATTCAAATTATCTTACTTCCATGGATAGATAATTCAAATTAAAACTAAAGAACATACATTAAAATCTTAACATGCGAAGCTGCTAACTCATTATGTTGTCTCTGTTGTTTAGATGGTGACCCTTTTGAATATTTATTATGCTTTGGCCCAAATTTAATAACTCTTGTTGGATTTTTATACAACTCATGTGGTTGTAATCTAAATATCTAATCTTGACATAAATCTCCCGTTCCCGAAAAATCAAAATCAAACAATCAAGCTTATATTTCATTTTTTATTGCCCCCAATAGTTGAGGTTTTTGGAGAGAGAAGAAAGTTGCTGATTTTTCTTTTGAAGTTTTTCCTCATCTCAAATTTTCAACTAAATTACATGTTTATTTATTTCCCCTTCCCTTTATTGAAATCCTTCCTCAACCAAACACAAACTTAGCTCTTTATTGGCCTCAATTCTTTTGATTTCCCACATGTATCCTCGTACTAGAGGCAATCTTATCCAAACCGGAAATATTACAGGTAGGTGTGGCTAACTCTCCCAACGAGTATTTTTTTCATTAACAAAACTCAAACCGAAACCTTACTTAAAGAGAATCAAACATGTATCATTTGAACTAACGTCTGTCGGTAATATTAGCATCAATTGAAAAGGCTTGTTGAACTTACCATCTACTCATAAGTCATAAATAATTCAAATATAACATATTCCATGCTTCAATATTGTCAAAATATGAAAATTCAGTTGCCTCCTCATCTGACTAAAATTAAGTAACACAAAACTTGTACGTATCTAGTATTATATTTGACCACGTACCTTATTGTAATTATCCATACACATTAACATCAATTATCAATCTTAATTAGAATTATATATTGCCATGCTATAATCTTTTTAAGACAGTTAAGATATACACAACATACTTCCTTTATTTGTTTATAAATATAAATATTCTCACCCTCAAAAAATAGCATCTACATATTTTAAGAAAATTAGGAACTATTTAAAAAATAAAACAAAAACCTCACCATAAGTAAAATTTTACTCAATCAATGATCTCTTAACTTTTCTTATAATTTTCTAACCTTGAAAAAATTCTATTACTATATAGTAGCACTATCACACGTGGGCTTTGAATATAATTCAGCACATTCTAACTATCTTAATCTTAAGTATTAAGGAATCAAGTCATATAAGTATTTTTTTTTTTTTTACTTTTAATCTTTCCCTCTTTTGTCTTATCCTATTGTTCACTTAGAAATATTATAGAAATGGATGCCGGTTTAGAAACGCAACCACTAATTTCTTTTTAAAACCTAGTTTGAAATTTATTAGTGAG
Source organism: Lupinus angustifolius (assembly GCF_001865875.1). Lineage (NCBI taxonomy): Eukaryota > Viridiplantae > Streptophyta > Magnoliopsida > Fabales > Fabaceae > Lupinus > Lupinus angustifolius. Next base: position 9,215,239 of record NC_032016.1, read on the forward strand.
TTTATAAAGTACTTCATAATAGTTAAAGATTTTTCATCTTGGATAAATCAATGATATATAGGAAGATTAAATTAAAAGTTGTTGTGTTCAATTGAGAAGTACAATAATGTTAAAGTATGGTAAAAAATGTAATTTATAGTATTTTTTAAATATCAAGGAAGTTGATTAAATAAATAAAACTTTTTGTCTATCTTTATACTTCAGTTGAAAATGTCTTATAATAAGTCTATTATTTTGGTGTAGCTTTAAGCCAAATACATTTGTCTAGTATGACAGAAATAAAATTAAAATTCAAACAAATTTCTTGGCCACATGTTCATACCAACTAATTAGGTCATAGGGCATATTCTTTCAAACCAAATCCAACTACCATTTTTGCTAAAAGGTTTCTAGTGTTAAATAAATCCAACAAATTATATTTGGGAATACTAGAAATTGAAATTATAAATAGTTGAGAAGATCTAACCTTAACAATAAAATATTTTATAACTAATTCTAATTAATTATTGATTTGATTCTAACCATGCACCCAAATAATAATAATATAGTGTAATTTATATGCATTATTCGTGTAAATATTTATACATTGTTATTCCTCACTCATTTAAATTATTTTTTTCAAAAAATTAACAATAATTAAATATAAATAATATATAATACAATAATGATGTATAAAACTTATACGCTTTCATTTCATATATGAGAGACAGCTTCATTTCATCTGATTTTTATGTATATGAAATGTCATATCTTCCTTAATCTCATCAAAATCTATTATTATTATTTTATAAATAAAGCTTGACCTAGTTACCGTTGTAACTCATCCTATTCTAAATTACTTTATTAAGTTATTTGATCTATTAAGTACTTTAATTACACTCTAAACCATCTTCTTCAAAATGTATACTCATTTTATTATCATCATGAAATATTGGTGTAAATATAATTATCAAGCATCACTAATCTCATGTGATGCAAAAATTTAATTGCGTGCAGAGGGAAAATATAATGATAATTGAATTCATTAGAGATATGTATAAGCTTTTAAGTAAAAGAGGTATGGTTAGAATTAAGTTATATGTTCAGGAATTATTATTACTTTAGCATATATATCGTATTAAAAAGGAAAATATAATAATTGATAGATGATTGGTTTTTGAATATGATATTAGACATTCAATTCATATTTATATGTATAGAAAAAAATGTTAGTGGAGCACTAGAGCAAAAGAGGGATATCAGATGAAGCAGTAAATAAATAAAGGACTACCAACTAGGCGTTAATCTAGTTGTATAAGATCATGTTAGATCCTAGGATAATCAAAATGTTAATAATTCAATTTGCTAATAGCGACGTTTGTTGGGAGATGCAGCCACGAACTCCAAAAATGATTAGTTATTTACCCATAAAATGAGGGGATTTATACCAAAAAATAAATAAACAATCTAATTTTATGCAAGTAAGAATATAACATTACTCTGACTTAACATAGCCACAGAAAAGGAAAAGCCATATTGGACCACAAATCTTATCTTCTACAGAATTCTTTTATTATTCGTTGTATTAATTATTAATTATTAGAGGGATATTGGACACGTGATTCTAAACTGTAAACTTTCGAAGCCCAGAAGCATATGAAAATCTATTTGAAAATAATAAGGCATATATATACTCACTCTTTTATATTTTTTGTTGTTTAAGTTTAATGTATATAAATTAAAATTTATTAAGGGGTGTGCTATTTTGAAAATAAAAATTGACCAAACCTTAAACTTGTAGATTAACAATAGTTTTAAATTAAAAAGAATTATAAACCACAAAATATATGAAACAAAAGGAAATATCTATACTACTTAATAAAGGGAAAACACAAAATAATCACTCCACCATTGTATAATTTGTAATTTTTTATTTTGCTCTTGTTATCTTCTTATTTCTATAAAAAAATTATATAACATCATCTTCTTATTTTGCCATCATCATCTTCTTATTTTAAAAGTGTATTTAAAAAATTGAACATTACACCAAAAAAGTATTTGACACCAATCGAATAAATTCAATTATAAATTACAAATATTTGATACCAAAAAAGTAAAAATATGGTCGGCAGACACAAAGTGTCTTATAAGATTTTATCTTACTAAAATAAAAATTATTTAGCAAACTACATTCAGATTTGATATTTGTATTTTATAATAATTTAATATTTATATATTGTTAGAATAGAATTTTATAGAATTAATATCTCATTTATTATTTATATAATTATATGTTTTGATTTAGAGTCAATGTGATTAAACATGAATGATAGATAATATTCAAATATCATAAAAATACTCTTACACTATTAGTATATAAATTATTTCTATTTATATAAATAAGCACAATGTAATTGATAAATAATTAAAAAAATTAAGCATAGTATCAATAAATCAATGTTTTTTGTAAATAAAAATATTTTAACTATATATATTATAACTCACTCCACTAATTTCTACACCTCAAAAATATTATCTCAAACTCTTTTTGGTTATTTTTATGTCTATCTTTACAATTATTAACAATGAGAGACTTGATTTAGAAAGGAAATATTCTTAAAGTATTAATATTGAATATGGACAATCATAATATCAGAATCTTTATTATTTTACTTTATTTAAAAAGCTTTTAAAACAATGGTTGACTAAGATGTAATGTTGATACAAATGAAAAGAGTTTGAATAATTCTAGCATGAAAAAGATTATAATGTGCTTCTTCTTACATGTGCATTTTTAAGGGATGGTTAGTCTATATAGTACATACATATTTTTTATTGAGAAATTTTGATTTGAATTCTATGGCAAGAAAACTTTTATTAAGATCATTATACCTGTTTTTATTATATATTTGGACCCACTATATTGCTGATATTTCCAGATTAATTAATTGCCTTCCTTGGTGGTTATATATTACTGGACTAGTTTTTTGTTTGTGTTTATTTTAAAAATAAAATGTAATTTTAAAGAAGCTCATCAATGAATAAGTATTTTGAAGTCTGATCCGGTTTTTTATAAGGATAATAATAACACGTTTTATCACATTGCACATTAACCATTCCCACCAACGGAGTTGGTTCAAGTGGTACATATTTGATTTTCCTTAAATAAGGTTTCGGATTCGAGTCTTATGGATGAAAAAAATATCCGTTGGAAAAATTAGTCCCACATACTTGTGGATATTCTCAGCTCGAACAAAATTACCGATATATGTGGGAAACCAAAAAAACATATTGACTAAACTGAATTAATGGTTACTTATTCAGGAAATGCGTGTATTTCTATCTTACCTACAATGCTTAATTTTAAAATGAACACTTCAATAATGAGAAAAAAATATATATATAGTGAGAATATAAAATTTTTTAACATTATTACTCAAACATCTATTATTTATATTTTATGATTATTGATTCTGAAATAAAAATGAATGATATATGATATATTAATTGTATATAAATCTTTATATTAATATATATATTTACATTTTTCTAGATCAATTTTCTTTGACATGATTAAACATGGGGATATAAAGATTGAACATAGGACCAACAAGGGATACGGGTAGATATAGATAATACTTTGGAAATTTTATTTATACATCTATGAGTATTTGCTTTTGTGTTTCTGTATGTATACGCGGATACAACAAAGATTTATGGATATATATTAAGTGTTTTAAAAATTGAAAAAACTTCATTTTTAGGATATTTTGCAAGTAGATTACAGCCAAAAATCAACCAAAACAACATTGCTTCAATATAGTGGGAAATCTGCACCACTAAATTAAACGAAACAAATTTAACAATTTGAATACAAAAAGATATTAATGTAATTCATATATTTTGGTACTTGGGAACACAAGTAATACCATATAAGTGTTCACATGTATATATTGTCAGAATCCATTTTTAAAACTCGCAAATACTTGTTTGTGACTTGTACTTGTATGATTTTATTTGTGATTACTTATAAATCCGGATTTTTTTTGTTTTGCAATCTCTGGATATACATTTCCAAAATAACTTTTAAAAAAAATATCATATATGCAAATTAATTAATTGAAGAGTTATCTTTTTCTTCAGTTTCTAAAGTTAAAGATAAAGAACAAAAAAAATCTAAATACATAAAATTTGAATCCAATAAATAAATTCTTTAAAAAAACTCGTCTTCAACTTTTAGGAATAAAATTAACAAATAAACTAATTTAAATGTGGTAGATTTCCATATATTCAACTTGTTATTTAAGCAACAAAAGACAAATGGTAAGATGATGCTTAGAAAAACAAGCTTTAATCATCCAATAAATACCTTAAGAAAGAGACCAAGTAACAGGAGTTCAAAATTCACATCCTTAATCTCTTGTCCCTCATAAAGGATACAAATATATGACTCATTTTGAGTTCCACTTTATAATTTATGGGTGTATATGGCTATAGTTTAAACTGTGAAATCAATGGAACCAAATCAAACTATAAAATGTAGTTCAATTTCGTATTTCATGGTTTTAAAAATTTAGGAATTGTTGGAATCGAACCAAACTACATATTAAAAAATATATACTAAAGAATGCTTCAACCAATTTTATAGCTTAAATTATTAATTTTATATAAATAATAGTGTTATATATATTATTAAACTATTATTATGTTGTTGTTATATATGTTATTATTTACTAAATTGTCATGTATATATGATATTTTCTTAGTGTTATGATGATTTATAACATATCTTCTAACTATAGTATTACTAGATTTGAAACAAACATATATTATAAATTATTATATATGTATTCATGTTAGCAACTGTGAATTGTAATGTTATATATACTAATAATTGATTATATATATTACTAAATTGATATGTATATTATTAATCATGCATTATTATATATGTTATTACTTACTAAGCATGACGTACTATTATGTAAGTGATTATTCACTTATTTTCATTCTAAATTACATATTTGTAATATATGTTACTAACATCCCATTACAAGTTTCAGTTTTTTACTTATAATAATAATAATTTTATTTTTATGGACAAACAATATATCTTGTAATATATTTTAAACTTTCAATTAATTGAAAAAATAAAAAAGAACATGAAAACTATGGAACTGAATTGAACCAAACTATTCATAAGCAGTCCAGTTCGATTTTTTCAATAAAATCTGTGGTTAACAGTGGTGAACTGAATCATATATTTGTGTTCGGTTACTGAATTATACAAAAAAATAAACCAATTGAACTGAACTTTTATACTCATATTCTACATATTTCTTTAAAAATTAAAAAGATATATGCACCAAAGTATAAGATTTTTTTACAATATCAATATGTTATTTATCATTTATATTTATTATTATTTACTCTCTCTAAATAAAAGTAATATCAATGAATAATAGATGATGATCTCACTTCATATAAATATTTATTTATACTACTTATAAAGGGAAAACCCAAAATAACCCACATCATGGTGTAATTTGTGGTTCTCCCTATTTTGCCCTCACCATTTTCTATTTTTTACTAAAAAACCATATATAACCCAATGTTTCTCTCCAACCAATATATGTTCCATATTATTTGGTTAAATATTTCTTCTTGCATTATAACTATCAGTTTTGAATGTAGAACATGAATGTTCAATTTTCTAAATTGAACATTACACAATTCGAATAAATTCAACTGTAGATTACAAATATTTAACATAAAATATTATACTTGACATTTATGATATACAAACTATACATTATAAATAATAGGAAAATGGGTTGATAGACACGACAGTGTATGTCAACACGCTAGTTTATATAGAATAGATACTCCTACAAAATTAAATTTGAAATAAATACATAGTATCTTAATATTTTATATAGAATGAAATGAGAGTATTAGGCTAAACTCCTTCAAAAAAGTGATAATATTTAAATAGCCAATAAATATTTATTGCTTACCCTATAAAATAATAAAATATGACAATGCATGTTAACATGCTAGTTTATATAGAATAGATACTCCTAAAAAATTAAATTTGAAATAAATACATAGTATCTTAATATTTTATATAGAATGAAATGACAGAATTAGGCTAAACTCCTTCAAAAAAGTGGTAATATTTAAATAGCCAATAAATATTTATTGCTTACCATATAAAATAATAAAATATAACTGTTGCGTAATAATAACTCCTCCACACAGGAAACAGCACACAATTAAAACAGGAACAGGACAATATTTGAGTTGCAAAGGAAACAGAAGAACCAATTTGAAAATGACCAAGCCAATGTTTCTGTTTCAGTTTCTCTGTTTTTCCACTTTCGTTTCTTCTACTCTATAGTTACAACTATATTGATTTTCTCACCGGCTTCTCTCACTTTCCTACAAAACTGTTCAACAAAACCATTTTTCTTTCTTCACTTTATTGGCACTTTCATATTATTTTTCTCACTAATTTGGGTTAAACGTGATGGGATTGCTCAGCAGTTTATTGGGGATTATTGGTTTTGTTATTGGAATCCCTCTTGGCCTATTGGTTGGCTTCTTTGTATTTGTTTATCCTCAAGATACCAAACAAGTCAAGGTAAAAACTTCAAAAATCTATTTTTGCATGCACTTGTATTCATTTCAGTTCAATGCAGAGACAGGGTGATGGCTTTGATACAGCACTTGAACTTTCATTTTGAATTCTGGGTATGCTTCAAAATCTGATTTTGAAATATGGGTATGCTTCAAATTCCAATGCAGGACCCTGTTGTTAGGCCAATTAGTGAATTAGGCCCAAAAGCTTTGGAAGAACTTCTACCTGAGATTCCTCTGTGGGTGAAGACACCTGATTATGAACGAGTTAGTATATTGATGATAATACTATCTGTGAAGATTTCTCTCTCTAAGGTTTATGATACCTTGTTATTGATATTGCATAGTTGTGCAGGTTGATTGGTTAAACAAGTTTTTGCTGGATATGTGGCCTTTCTTAGACAAGGTAATTCAGCAATCCATAAGGGTGATTTGTTGTTCTTATTGGATAAATTTTCACTAACATTTCATTATGATGTGTAGGCAATTTGTGGGATGATTAGACTCAATGCAAAACCAATATTTGCTGAATACATTGGCAAGTATCATATTAAAGGAATCGAGTTTGATAAGTTAAGCCTCGGAACTCTTCCTCCTACTCTCTGTGGTAAGTCTTATCTTTATCTTCTGATCTTTTGTGCAAATACTTAATCCTAATTTATACCCAGCAAATAGAAATTTCAGATTTATTAGGATGATTTTCACCGATAAAGATAGATTCCTAATACATGTCTTAATGTGGCTCTAAGAATAGAAGGTGAAATTGAGTTTTGGACATGATTGAGATGGTTGTGTTGAGAGTCCTGAAGTTCTTATATATGTAATTATAGTTTTTCATTTTGGGTGCTAAAATAAATATGTGACTGTAGTGAAATTAGTGGGTGATAATACTAATGGAAGGCAAAGTGAAATGCACTCTTGTGTCCGGTCTCAAATTAGGTTAAACAAAATTGCTCGAGACCTGCTAGAAAATCACATCGACATCTGCCACAAGAACTCTTCTTGGCAGCAAATCCAAAATTTGCCACCTTTCGCATGCAATGAATGATTAAGGATATATTGTAGATATATCAAATAGGAACCTTTGGAAGTGTGAACTACAAATGCACTTTAGAGCACTTGAATAACTTCTGATGACAAAACCAGAACTTTCTAAACCTGTTTTTCAATTGATACTCACCATACATCACTTTACTTTATAAACTGCACCCCGACACTTAATCGGAGCCTTTATCACTATATCTGGTTTCTTTTTCCCTGACTACTTTCTGATTCCGCAGGTATTAAAGTTTTGGAAACAAATGAAAAGGAATTGGTCATGGAACAAGTGATCAAATGGGCTGGCAATCCAAACATAGTGTTGGATTTGCACGTGTCTTCTTTGAAGATCTCAGTTCAGGTTAGATAAGCCATAAGCCTTGAGGTACAATCCTAAATGGTGAATGTTATTTTTAGTTCCTTCAAGATTGACATGTTCCTTTTGGGAATTCATTTTGGCTCTTCTCAGTTGGTGGACTTACAAGTATTTGTGACATTGCGGACAACTTTAAGACCTTTAGTGCCTACGATACCTTGTTTTGCGAAGATTGTGGTATCTTTGATGGAGAAGGTAAAGGAAATACTGTAATAACTTTATTCATGATTAGTTTCATTTAGTCGTTCTAATATAAGAAGCCGGAAGAAATATCTTATAACATAATTACTCATGTTTGATTTCCAGCCTCACGTGGATTTCGGGATGAAAATATCTGGAGGAGACATCATGGCTATACCCGGTCTTTATGGATTTGTTCAGGTGCTGCCCTTGTTATTTCTTTTTTTCCTGCTGATGGTGGTTGCGATTTTGTTAAACTGTCTCTACCAATTTGAATAAATGGCTGCCAACTTACACTGTTTTGTGTTTTGATTTTCTCACTGTTTTTATTTGGATTAGAACTTTTGTAGTACTAAACCTTCTAGTAAATTAAAACTTCATATTTTTATTTTTCCTTTTATGTCATGGAATTTGGTTTATCACTACAAATTGAGGTTTCTTCTATGAAATGCATAATCTATTTTTCGTATGCACATTTAATCTCCAACTCTATAACGAACAGAATGATTATTTTAGTATACTTGAAGACTAACTACTTCAGTTGCTTACAGGAAACAATAAAAAAGCAAGTTGCAAGTCTCTATCTCTGGCCTCAAACCTTGGAAATTCCTATCCTCGATGAATCAACGTAAGCTCATTGAAATGACAAGTTCTATTTGCTCACAAAAGTCATTTTTTCTATCCTACATTTTTTTGACAAAAAAATATATAAACGAATGGTGCTATCTCTTATGAAAAGTGGAGTTTGTGGCCTTGATCCTTAGATTTTGCATTTGGTAATCGTTTTTAGTGATCAACAATTGCAACAATTAGACATAGTTGCCACCATATATCTTATTAGGATATAGTTACTATTTAACATGTTATCTGAATAAAACAGCATTTGATGTTCCTCTGTACTGCAAATCACCAAAATCTAAGCTGGCAAGAACTTTTTGTTTTCTCGATGATGAACATGAGCTTTTCAAAATGATTCCTGATGTTTTCCTCACATCTCTTCAGGGTGGCTATAAAGAAGCCCGTGGGAATATTACATGTGAATGTAGTTCGGGCACATAAGCTTTTGAAGAAGGACTTGTTGGGAACTTCTGATCCTTACGTCAAACTAACTCTAACTGGAGACAAACTTGCAGCAAAGAAAACCACTATCAAGATGAGGAATTTGAACCCGGAGTGGAATGAGAAGTTCAAGCTTGTCGTGAAGGACCCTAATTCTCAAGTTCTCCAATTACAAGTCTATGACTGGGACAAGGTTTTCCTTAACTTTCTTCTAATTGAGTTACTTGTTCGAATTATAGCATAAAAAGCGGAACACGAAAATCCTAACTATATTAGTTGCTTACCTAGTATTAGCCTTACAATGTGTGATGCTTTTGAATGAAGCCTAATAGTATTATTCACAGGTTGGTGCGCATGATAGGCTGGGAATGCAATTAGTCCCTCTTAAGGTTCTTAAACCCTACGAGAATAAAGAATTTACGCTCGATTTACTTAAGGACACTAATATCAATGAAGTTCCAATAAAGAAGAATAGAGGGCAGATTGTAGTGGACTTGACTTTTGTTCCTTTCAAAGAAGATAGCATGAAGTTTGGTGGAAATTCGAGGACATATAGCAGAAAGGAAAGCGGAAAGGATGTCGTATCCGACGATGAGGTCCAAGAAGGAGCAGGTTTACTTTCACTTGTGATACAGGAAGCTGAAGAGGTTGAAGGGGAACATCACAACAACCCATATGCAGTGCTTACCTTTAGAGGTGAAAAGAAAAAGACTAAGGTAAACCTCCTCTTTCTTTCCTTTTGGTGCTATAAAGTTTAGATTAGGAAAATACATTCTGAAGAAGATCACCAATCTACAACAACTAAACCGGATCAGTTACATGGATCGAACGATGTCATCATAATCTTGAACTCACATACCACCAGCCAATAAAGGAAACAACCTTGAGAGTTGAACTCAAGCTACAATTCTGTCTAAAATATTAATAGATATTATAAAAAGAACTCATTTCTTTAACTACATTTGACTAAATTACCTTCTAATATGGTAAAATATAATGATATTTTCTCTCTAAAAATATAATTATACACTTCTTACATGTCTATCATGCACCTTATGTTACATGTGTGACTCAGAAATAGGCTTATTAAAAATGCATTCAGCATGTTATCAATGTATATGCACCTTATGTTATATTTACTTGAAAGAGTTTATTCTAGAATTTATATTTGTGCAGATAATGAGGAAAACTCGTCACCCACGTTGGAATGAAGAATTCCAATTCATGCTTGAGGAGCCTCCTCTACATGAGAAAATACACATTCAGGTTTTCAGCAAGAGGAAAAAGTTTAGTTTTTTCTCAAAGGTACCCACTTCATTTTTTTTCTCTCTACATTACAAGTCATCTTCTACAATTACCATTAGTTCAATTGGTTAAAAAATAAGTTCAATTTCTGTGCAAAGTATAGTTTTTTATACAGTAAGTGTAACATCGCCATAAATGATCGGTAGATGTTGCACTAACAGTATAAAAAACTATTACATTGACGCAAAAACGAATTTCTCTTAAAAAGTTAGAATGTGATTATTAATATTAGATTGCCCTTAATACTATATGCAGGAATCATTGGGGTATGTAGAGATTAACCTGAATGATGTGGTGCACAATGGTCGCATTAATAATAAATATCATCTTATAGATTCAAAGAATGGAGTGATACAAGTTGAGATAAGATGGACAACAGCTTGAGAAATCAAACCAATGTCTCAACTCTAATCATACATTTTTGGATTCCTATCATCAAAGTATAAATTATAAACTGTTTTTACCTTTTGCTTCCCGTACATAATGTACATCGTTTTATTTTTTATAGATAATCATATTAGAGCTACAAAGTACAAACATTATATATAATGTAACTTTATCTATTAGCACACAAGACTTAAACCAATCACCTTTTAGTTACAAAATAATGCTTAAAGAATCTTAGATGCAAACTTTTATGGAAAGAAAGAAGAGTGGAATATATATACACTGCTAGTGTAAAGATTTATATATAATCAATATATAAATGATAAATGATATAATGTAATATATTATTCACTATTCATTTTTTAAAATCAATGATGATTAAACATAGATGATAAATGATACAATGTCACAAATCCACATTACTAAACTAAAATTTTATTTTTAAATGAACTTGAAATGTTATGATAAAAGTTGTTTACACTTTTAATAACTTTAGGCAATTCAATCCAAAATTCACAACTCTATATTTATATTTTACATTAAAATATATAAAATTATAATTAAAACTTGTTAAACTATACCACGTTGTGAAGTCAATTGACTTCTCAACGTTATGAAAAATACTATACCAAAAAGTTGATTTTACTTAAACTGAAAATTATCGATTTAAAAACAACTTTATAGTAATATCTTAATATCTTCAATTTTGTCAAACAATTCTAATTTGTAAAGAAATTATATCTAACCACAACCCCTCTACACGTAAAAAAAATGTAAGAACTATTCTCAATGATTTAGAAACCAAAAAAGGTAGTTGTTGTGGATTAAAAAACTACCCCAATTTAACTTTTTATTTATTTAATCAAAGCAAAATATAAATGAAATATTTTATTTTGTGCAAAAAAAGTGAAAAACAGAAAATTGAGGACCCATTCCCAATAATAAAAATTGATGGGTCAAAATTGAAACCCAAAATAAAAAATTGAAGTATTTGTATGTGAGGAGTGTAGTGTTATAGTGTAGTGATTTTCTCTTTCATTTTCTTCGTCAACTACAATGGAAGCTGCTCAACGAAAACCCTTTTTCTTCTTCATTTCCCTCTTTCATCTCTTCCTTTTCGCCAATTCCTTATCTAATTTCCAAGACCTTCATATCATCAATGCTGAACGCAGGGTAAGTACTCTTCCTTCCTATTTCAAATCTTCTTCTATCGAATTTCATTTCTCAATTTTTTTTGTTCATAATGTAATAACGACTTGTTTCCCATAGAGATCTGTTTGAAAATGGCACGAAATGTTTTGGGATTGTGGCCATCGTGTTAAAAATCTGATTTTGCGATATGGGTAGCAATGAAAATTGTTGATTCATCTATTTCTTCTTGTTTCAATTGTGTCTCTTATATTATTTTGATCTCATTTCTCTGATAGTGTTTGTGTCATATTTTTGTTTTCTTTAGGGAGTAAATAATTCTATATGTTACACCATATTTTAGGCATAAGCTAAATTTTTTGTTTTACACATTGTATGACTAATAATATGCCAATGATCCTTGCAGATTGATTTATCCTCTCACATTATTAAGGTGTACTTGACATTGAAGGTAACCCTTCCTTAGTACTTACTATCGCTCTTTTGGTTATAACTTATAAGTCAATCTTGGGTTTGCCACGATTGCTGCTTTTTATATCCGTAAACCTTGTTCTATATTCAGCTCTGAGTTAAGAGTTAATCTAAGATGGAATTATTTTGTAATCGTGTATGGTCAGTTATTTGATGAAGTTCATGGAGAATAAAAATCATGTTTCATTATAGTGCAGATAAACTTTAATTTAATTTTTGTGGAAAATGGTATGACCGAAACTTATGTCTATGCAAAATAATCTGTTGGCATTGACACCTTTTATAATTGTTCCTAATATTCTTTCTTTTTCTTGGTGACACCCAATTCGATTAGAGGTACCTCTTCCAAACACTTACATCATGTTTGGTACACATAACCAATTTTTGCAGAATCGAAATAGCTTCCAGTATTCGGTAGCTAAGGAACGGAATTATATTTTATTCCATTTTATTTTATTTTAGTGTTTTGTTGTTGGTACATGGAACCAACATTGAATGGAATTATAGTTATAATCTTACCATTGTGTCGAGGCTCCCCTTTCGAACATTCAAGGAATGACCTTTCTCACCTCTTTAGGACAGAATGTGATTTTTGTCTGTATGGAATGGAATCATCATTCCATTTCTTTCTTTTCCTTCCAAAAGAAAGAATACTCTTCCTACCGAATAAGGCAGGAATTCAATGACCATTGTACGTGTGCTCTCAAGTCTATTATAGTTTGCAACCTGTTTTAGATTTCCACGCCATCGGATCAGTATTTTTTTAAGCCAGTTTTTTCACTGATTAATTTTATTTTGTTTAGATTTATTTTCGATCAATAAAAGCATCTATCTTAACTTTGTAGATATTGTATTTCATAGACCTTTTCTTTCAGGTTGAAAACTTGGGGACATCTCCTGCTTCAGAAGTACATCTTGCTTTTTCACCTACTGAGGTTGAACATCTAGCAATAGTAAAAGCAGCTGCAACATCCGGGAAGCGGAAGAAGAAAACTTACACTCCTCTTGGTGTTAAATCTGCTGATCTACCTGATGGACCAAATGAAACTAAATTTTTCTCGATAGCTTTGTTAACTCCACTAAGCAAAGGTGAAACCATAACACTAGAGGTGCTTTACCAGCTGACACATTCTCTGGAACCTTTCCCAGTAGAAATAAGTCAATCAGAATCGCAATTGGTCTATTTCCGCGACAGTGCAATATTATTGTCTCCCTATCATGTCAAACAACAGACAACTTTCATTAAGACACCAAGTACACGGGTAGAATCATTCACAGTGGTAGATCCCATTAAACGTTCTGGTACAGAGCTGAAATATGGGCCATATGACAATCAGCTCCCATATTCATATTCTCCTGTCCTTGTTCATTTCGAAAATAACAATCCATTCACTGTTGTTGAGGAGCTAGAGCGTGAAATTGAAGTATCTCACTGGGGAAGTGTGCAGGTCACAGAGCGATATAGGCTTGTTCATGGAGGTGCTCGACACAAAGGTGTTTTTTCAAGGTATATTTGCTATGTCTTACTATTCTCATTGCTCCAGATTTTGTTCTTTGTAAAATAATACGTGTAATTGTATTAAAAGTAATAGGAAATTGCTACATGCCAAATTGCTCTCTTACCTATTTTTAATATATTCTTTAGTAGTGTGATGTTATTTGGATCCTATTGTAATTCTTTAAAAATGCTCTCTTATCTTCTCTTGAAAAAGTGTATAGTTTTGACTTTTGACAATTCTGCATGATTTGATAATTCGATAACAATTGGAAAATAGTCATTTTCGTATATGTTTTAATTGCATCATTTGGTGGCAGCATAGATGGATAATTCCTTTTATAAAGTAGTTAACAACCGAATATGATCAATTTTTCGTTTTTCGTCACATTCAGTCAAGAGCTTACAGATTGTCCACATAGTCCAACAGCACCATGTCCCATGTTAATTGCTCCATATTTTGTAGATTGCGCAGACTCCTGCTGTGGTTAATACTCATGTATTTGGACTGCCATAATTTTGAAATTGCCCCACTTTTAACTTATATTTCACTTGTGGGTCAGCTGAGCTAAAGTTAATGATGCGTTAACTTGTAGAAATCTTGGTTTATATGTAATATTTAAATTCTTCTGGATTTACTCGAATACTTTTTCCTTTCATGTAAAGTTTCTTTTATTATGTATGACTGGAGTTTTCTGTTGACAGGGTTGAATATCAAACTAGACAAGGTGGTGGTGCTGGTGCGTCTTCATTTAAACATCTTCTTGCAAGACTACCCGCTAAGGTTCACTCTGTATACTACCGGGATCAAATAGGGAATATTTCCACTTCACATTTACGCACAGGTTTTGTGAAGGTAACATATATTGTTTGATCTTAAGATAACATGATTTTTTGCATACATACCTCTTGGCATAGAGTTGTTATTCATGTTCACCTATATCTTTTTCTTTCTGTGATATCATGTGCACCATTTCTTTTCTTTCCCCCCTTTCTTTTGGCAGCCATAACTAGAATGCAAGTCATCAGTGGTTTCAATGGTTAAGCACATGATTGTGTGTTATTTAAAAGTGAGGGGTTGTGCTGTTCACCCCTTTTGCATTATAAATATTACTGTTCCTCCCATCAACATTAAGAGAACCGTCTTCATTGCTTGGTCTAGTTACATTTTACTGGGCAGCACTGTCACCATAAAGAGTCAATAGAAAACATATGGAAATGATGTTTTCTTATACTTTCTACACGGCGTGTTTCTATATTGATGAAGTGTTTTGAGAGCAAAAGTTATACCTGTTTTGTTGAACTGTTGAGATCAACAAGGACAACAGTATTGAAAGAAAAAAAGATACATCTATATTTCTTAAAATGCACAAATGTAGACCATTGAATATAGTAAATGATTGAGACTCTGATACTCTCAATTAATGAACCTCCATCATAACATTTTCTTGATTCATGCACATAAAGCAAGCTGCACTTTAGAGGAGACTCTCCCATTTTTAACATATTGATTTCTGACCTAATTCTATATGCTTATTTATTGCAGTCAGAACTTGAATTTGAACCCCGATATCCTCTATTTGGAGGCTGGAAATCAACATTTGTCATCGGTTATGGGGTACCATTGCAGGACTTCCTTTTTGAGTCTTCAGATGGCAGAAGATACCTCAACTTTACTTTTGGTTGTCCTCTTCTTGAGGCAGTGGTTGACAAGTTGACGTTAAAAGTGGGTATTAACTTGTGATTTTGCACTGTTAATTGTTACTATTAACTTAAGCTTGTGTCCTTTTTACTTCGTCTGCTTGTTTATGCAATAATGGTGGTTAGATTTAACCTTCTTGTACCATTGAATTTTAGGTTGTGCTGCCCGAGGGATCTAAAAATGCTACTGCTGTGGTTCCTTTTCAAGTAGAGCAAAGACTAGAGGTAATGTTGCTTAGGCAGCTTAGTTACAAGTGCACACAACTGCTGAAATATTATAAGCAAAGCAGTTGTTAAACTCCACTTATTGAGAGAAAAAGAAAGAAGGGGGCGTCACTATGTTGAAGAAATAGATAAATTTTTAATCTTTGACTGGCGAAGATAATAAGTTAGAAATTATATAAATAACTTTCGTCTCCACACATAAGTTCATGTTCTTTTTCCTTCTCTGGCCAATGTTTACCTCTGTTGCTGAAGAATTAATTAACATTCCTAGAACTTCTAGCTTAATAAAACATTGGATTCCTTGCAGCTAATGCAGTTTTACATTTTAACTTTTTCAGACCAAGCATACATATCTTGATGTTGTTGGAAGGACTGTGGTGGTTCTAGAAAAGAGGAATGCAGTTCCTGATCACAGCATTCCTTTCCAGGTATAACCGAACCCAATTCAAAGCATACTTTCTGAAACTGCTTTCAAATGTGGGTGTTTTGTGAGGTCCCTGTTAATTATATTCAGCTTTCACCTCCTCCTCTGTCTTTGTATGATGGACATGAAAGATTGTGAATAAGTTGTTACTTTAACCATTTTGTTTATGGGTTATCGACGTGTTGGATCAAGTCTGAACTATATATTATTAGTTCATACCTTTGGAATTTGGATAGAAATTAGAACCTTTTTTTTAAACCTACATATAAACTGAAAAAGGGAAAAATTAAATACTTCAAGAAGATGCTATCCACAACCCTACAATATGTAGACTACAACATTTCATGATATGAAATCACAGACTTGTTTCTCAAGATTTTTTGCGGGTAAACGCATGGTCTAACAATGTTCTCTGTTGTTATTGTTATGCTCTAGTCTTGTTCTAACCATATTTTCTGTTACTAATATTCTTTTGTAGGTATACTACAGTTTCAACCCTATATTCATGCTTGCTGAGCCATTGATGCTGGTATTTGCATTTTTCTTGTTTTTTGTGGCATCTGTGGCATACCTACACATCGATCTTTCGATACGGAAGTGATGACAATCTAGCTATCTTGAAAAAGGGTATGTATTAAATTCCCTTACAACTCTTTTTTTAAGATTAAAACACTCTTTCTTGGCCTTGCTCTCAATTTTTAAGCACTTTTTGGCCTTCTTTAACAGGCAGGGAGCAAGAAGATCCAAAGATGGTGCTGGTGTTACTTTGATGAGAAGTTGATATAACATTTTGACAATATTGTACTAAATGCAATTATAGATTTGCTTCTTTATACGATTTTACCCCTTGGATTTTGATCTTGCCTCATTCAACCATTACTTCTATTTAAGAAATATAGGACATGTTAGTTATAGGGCCATCACCCTAAATGTCTAATGGCAAGAAACTTATAAGATCTTCCTTTTAGGTTTGACAAATATTTCAATCTGAGCATGAGATTTTAAGCCTCTTATTCAGCTAATCACACAAGCTAAGGAAGCTTAAATATATAGTTTCACCTTTAGAAAAAGTTGGAAAAATGACCTATAGGTAAACAATGAATAAAAAAGGGTAAAACAATGATTGGCAAGAACATTCTATATTACATGCTTATAAGTCCAACTATATCAAACTATTATTATCATCATCATCCCATGATCTATACAAAATAACAATAAAAACATTCTATACTTTTTAAACACTAAAAATGCATTATGCTTTTTTTATGTATCATGATATAGTTCAGCTAACAAAAAGAAAATTAGGAAGCTGGAAGAGCTTGTTAGTTGGTATTTGGCACTCACATTGAAGTAGGCATTTTAGACTTGGGCAAAAGCACAATAGTCTGGACTAGATCTCTCATCATGCAGATATACTAGATCAGTCAGCCGAAGCCTGAAAAAGTATAGGTCCAAATATTAATTTAAGAAGATATTGTTTAACTCGAACTTTTTTAATCTGGTTTGACCGAGTCATAATAAATTCAGGTCTAGGTTGGGATTACCCGAATGTGTTTGGACCAGTAAACATAAATGAGGTTAGGCTTGTAGATAGGACTATCTTGTGATCAAGGGTGAGTCATATTTTCCCAGCCACATAATGTCACAAACAATTTTCATGTTACACAGCTTACAAACATGCTAAGAGAATAAAATATTATTTTTATTTGTGATCCTTAAGTATAAGAAAACAGATCAGAGCTAAGTTTTGGACATCCAAAAACCAGTTCAGTTGGTAGAATTACAGGATATAAAAATTGAGTACATGAGTCAAAATTTGGCTGCTACACATTTTTCCCCTTCCTCATGTAAAATTTTGTGACTAACACATTTGTGCTCTCAAGTCAAATCACATGGTTGGGTAACCTCATCACTCAGCAATATTGGTCCCATTATTATGAACAACCATTATGATGATTGGCAAACATGTCAAACTATATGTACTCCTTTTCTTTAAAACACTATCTGACACTGTACCATATTGTTTATCAATCCATCATAACTTACACTACATAGCGTGCATTTTGCACATTTCACCTTCTTTGCTTCTATCTACAGTTACATGTTGATTGTGATTTCCATAACCCTCCCATTATCAACTGCTTAATGTTACATTTAGTGCTACTTATTTCAAACATAGTTCCTATGTCATTTTCTTTTATTTCCCACAAATTGTGTAGTTGGGATATCAATATCATTGCATATTAATGATCTTTATGATACCCCTTTGAAAGAGGAACAATATAATGTCAAAAACCAAATGAAACTTTTTTTAACCCAACTTATTATGTGTCAATATAGTAAATGTATATTGTTATAAATGAAGAATATTGCTCTCAAATAATTTGCATAGGAAAAAAATTGATACATGTCGGTGATATTGGTTAAATAGTTCCATGATGTTGATTTGAGCATCATTGTTTTTATTGCATTGCTTGTTAGGTGCATTTCCTTTACTTCTTTTGCTTTTGTATTTTTTTTTTGGTTGTGTGGTGGACCTTTTTTTGCATGAGATTTGAACATGGTTTGGGCTTTCAGATTTAGTTGGTTCCTTTATTAGACTTTGGGTTGGCCCACAAAAGGTAAAACATAACTTTCACATTAAAAAAAACAAGCCACAATTCACAAGTTGAAATTCATACTTTAACAAATTCTAGCTACTTTTTGTTTTTCCTTTGAATACAATATAATATAATACCATGTGGTAAGTGTTGTAACTCATGTGTAGTCCAAGTGGTTTAACTTAAATGACACTTTTTTATAAATAAAAAAATCTTAAAAATATTCCCTCCAACATTGTCTTGTCTTATAGTTTTCTCTTTCCGAAAATGCAAGTTCTTACTTTCTCTTTTACATCGGAAGATAAAAATGTCATCAAAATTATATTCAATGAGAAAATTTGTCATATCATATTATGTTTTCTATTTGTTTTTTCTGCAGTTTTCTCTCAAGTACTGAAAACGATCTTCTAGATACAATGTTTTGAGTCTTTCGAGTTGGGTCCCTCAATGCCTTTGATTAGAGGTGCGTTGCCACTCTCCATAACACCATTCTTTTTTTTGTTCCACATTGTATTAATGTGCTTCTTTGAACAATATGCTTAATCTTCTTTACCTGAAATGCTCTCCACTACTTATACCTACAAAATCATCATATACAAAGGGCAATAATGTCATTTGGGCACACACAGACATTTTTAATTCTGCAAAGTCGCTCCCACGTAGTGTCATTTGATTGTGGCACTCACGTTGCACGTGTCAACGTTAAAGATGTTTTCTCTTTTTTTAACTCAAACATATTTTTTTTATTTGTAGAAAACCACTTTTATATTTAATAATTGCATTTTGGTTGATAGATCAAAAAAATGTTGAAAAGACCATCTTAGGCTCAGCTCACATGTCAGCATCAATTTCATTTCCCTGTTCTCGGCGTTTAATTCGGTGATTGATTTTTTTGTTTGGATTTAATATGTATACACTGACAGTATAAAAGTTTTTTACACTGTTAGTGATTATCTATTATTAATTTGTTAACCAATTTTTTACTCTCAAACAAAAGTAATACAGATCAAAAAATAAGTTATATACTAACAGTATAAAAAACTTTACATTGTTAGTATATAAATTTTAAATTGTTTTTGTTTTGTAAATACTTATTTTTTCTTTGTAAATAAAAAATGTAAACCCTCGTGGCACGATCACGTGCTTCATTTATTCCCTTTGAGTTCCACCACTACATGTCGTAATAGCGAAGAAATGTTTTGTCCATAAAGTTAAGAAATTAAAAAGATAATGTTTTGTACATAATAAATGTCCTATTTTTTAATTATATCACTTCTAAATAAAAACTGTTTTTTCTTCTTAATTTATTAAAAGTTCTGTGTTCGAATATAAATATAATTGAAGGGAGAGATAATAATGACTCATACAGTTAATATATACATTTTAACAATATAAATGAAAATATTTTATTTTGTCTCAAAGAACTAATAAGATTTTCCCGTTTATAAGAGGTACTTTCATACTCATTCCGTTTGTTTTCAACAAAGTAATTGAGTAGCATTAGTTAATTATTATAGGATTAGAGAGTGACTCACTTAAAAATAATGCATTATTATGTAAAATAAGAACAATTAATATGGATTATTATATCTTATATGAATGATTAAGACTAAAATATATATATGATTATCATCTGATCAACAACTAACTTTTAATCATAATCATTAATGATTAACTGTAAGACTTAAATATATTATTCTTATAGTTCTTATATGAATATGATTAAATACATGTCACTAATTAGACTGTTGCTACGTTATCTTTTGCCTTGGGAATTAGAGAAGCAAGAAAGTAGAGATATAAGTCTTTGTTATTTAAATATGATGTTGTCCACTTCTACTTATCACATGCTTTGAGTCATTTTTGCATGATATATAGGTTATTATAGCATTAGAATGGAGTTCTTTTGTTCTCTATTCTCTCCTCTCCTTTTTTAAGAGTATTTTTTAGATTCTAATTTTTATTCTTTGTGTACATTAATTAACTTTTTAGAAATAAAAATACCCTTATTAATTGATGTTAAACATGATGAATCGATAAAAGCATTAATCGAGTTGAAAAAAGAAATTAAATATTCTCAATAATGAAGAATAATCCTAGAAAATAATACATCTAAACATTAACAAATTTAATATTATTAATTCAATTCCTCAACTTTCTTAATTCACATCAAATTATTCAAAAGAATATCTTAAAAAAACATAGTACTCTAAAATTTTAGCTTCAAACTGTAGTTTATTATACAAAGTATATGCGTTTTATATGATTAATTTATATTTTTTTTTTTTTTGAATGAGAAAGTTTAATAATTTTATATGCAAGAAAAGAAAGTACAATTGTACCTCATATTATTAATTGTGAAGACTATTTGTTAAGTCTGACCATCCTGCCCTAAAAAATCTTACGCTTTTTTTCCAGATAATAAATTAAAAAATAAATCACATCACATATTAAGATAAAAATTTACTCAAATGAGAACATATTTCATACAAAAATAATAAGAACAACAAATTTTGACCTTACAATCAAACATGTACAGTTATAATTAAAAGTTAGTTTGGTCACATGTCATTAAAAATAATATGCATTTTTTAATATTAACTATTCAAATAAAATTTAATAATTTATATTAACTTTTCTTATTTATCACAGTATCAATTATTCTTATTTGAGGCATTTGAGAAACTAATACGTGTATATTGTGAAGGAGAGTATGTCCCTTTGAAATGATATTTCAGATTCGAGATTTATTAATAAAAAAGTATGGAGAGAACTTTGTCATTTTAATGAATCTTCCCAAGAAAAATAAGTATAGCATAAAGTCATAAACAATGGGTTTGGCAAACAATGAATGGATTTAGATTAGCGACTTTAATATTATATCAAATTAAAGTTGTTTAAGGGAGATTTGATAAGTTAAATTTCAAATTATATTGTGATTATGATTAGTCAATATCTTGTATAACTTATTGGTTTTCTAGTTCTAGAAAAAAAAAATAAGAATATTGTCTTACCTAATTGAATATCCGATGCATGTTTTCCTCTTTGCATTGATTTTTAATCCATGGACCTATGTTAGCAAAACACTTTTATTAATATATGCTAGTACTATTTTACTTTAAGTGTAAAATTTATACATTAACCGTGTAAAAATTTATACATATGCACTTCATCATTCATACTTAATTTAAAATATTTTTTTAAAAGTCAACAACATTTAAATATCAATAATAAATTATACAATAATAGTATATAAAACTTATAGATTATCAGTACATATATTTTTTTCTCTAACGACAATATATAAAATATGGAAAATAACGGGAAACCGTTGGGAAAACGGAATCACATGAAAGTAAAAGAAAAAGTAGGCACCGACACATGCATGGGATTCAGTTCCAGTTGAATTACGTAACCGTAGATTACAACTTATTTCCGGTAAACCTGTCGGTGAAGGATCTGTCGGCACCGACACGCAAGATTTACTTCCGGTCACATGGGAAATACTATCCTACACCAAGGAGCACGGTTGTGTTATGTTTTGATGGGACCCACTCGGGTGTAGCATATTCAGTTCTGTGGATGACAAGTACTAGATCATGCATGCACGTGATTTACAACCCAATTTGCTAAGAAGTCTTCAAAAGCTGTGTATTAATCGATCAATAATTGGCCCGGTCACGATTTAGAGAACACATCTGTTGTTTTACAAGTTGTGTCATTAGTCTACTATTGATTGAAAAAATATATTTAAGTTAAAAAATTAATAGTTAATTATTTTTCTGACCAATTATAGTTGATGACACATACATTGACACAACTTGTAGGATAGTAGATGTCTACCCACTATTCACAAATCACACAACCCACCCCAATCCCAAAATCTATACCACTATTAATACATTATTATTATTATTTAGAGAATAAAACATTTCTTTGTATTAGAATATAATTTTTTTCCTTCAACTACTAAAATTATGTCATGTGTATTATTTTTTAGTTTTTAGAAATAGTTTTATAAAAAATAGCTAAATATGATACGTGTCGTAATTTTAATGGTTGAAGAGACAACATTGATAGATACATTCCTTCATGTCTCATAAAATGGTAAATATGTTGTTTGATTGTGAAGGAGAAACCGAAATTGATATTTGACCCAATCAAATATAATTATTAAACATGAGTTTTTAAATTAAATATAATTAAGTTACTGTTGAGATTACTATCATGTTTCATCCATGTCGAGGTTTCAGTCATGAGCAAATACCTATCTAGTGACCTCATCAAAATGTACAGGTTATATATATTGGATGAGCACATAAAATTCAGAGTCATTATCTTTAGATGTTATGGAAATTAATATGATTACTTTTGTGAAAGATATTTTGGCTATAAAGATATATAATATACTATAAACTAAAAAATCTATACTATTACAATGTCTGAGTGGATGAAAAGGATAAATGTTAGTAATAACTTTAGATAAGGAATGGTGAGAAGTAATGATTGTCCACTTGGTTAGAAATTTTATTCAGATCACAAGAGATAAGATAATTAAATAGGGGAAGAGGACTTTTGTGTGCTTTGGGATCCTAATAAGTAACAGAAGATTCCTGAACATTTTGTAATAGTTTATTCTGAAATCTAAACCCAAGTTCAATCATTCAACATTAAAATAGTACTAACTTATTAGTAAAAAATACACTCAAAATCATGCAATCTCTAATTGTTCATTGTCCTATTTTGATTCAAGTTTCAACTCACTGCATTCTGCTCGTGAGCTGTACAAGCCTGAATGAACCAGACATTCTATTCATCTAGTGCTTTTATCCTAAAACCAAAGCAACTTGCAAAATCTTTATTTTCCCATGTGTAATTCTTCACAATGCTTTACAATATGAAATGTGAAGCTTATTATAATTTTGCTCCTCTCAATAAGGGTCGCTTTCACGGATCGAACTTTTAATATTTTAGTTCTTCAGTCTTATCATAATTGTTAAAACCATATTATAATCATAATTGTGACTCTACTTATTTCATTTGCTCGAATTAGTCCTATGAAGGTTTTGTCACTTATGATATTAATGCATTCTAGTTCTATGAATTAGTACTGTGCTAACTAGTTCAACAAGTAGACATTCATATATAGAGATGTAGGAGAATTCATATAAAAAATTAAAAAGCAAAGTACCCTAGTTCGGAACAAAGTGCATATATAAGTAAATTATGAAAATTGTATAGCTTAAGGAGAAAAATTAATGAACACAACTAATTTACCGTTTAATATTAGTCCTAAATTAAGGACTGATTGTGGGGCATAGGATTATTGTAGCCAGCATGACCCACAAGGTCATGAGATATCACATTTTGTCTGGGACCGTTTTTAGCACACAAGGACCCACCACCACATGATCCATCCAAATATCTCCGAACAGTACCAAAATAAAATCATTATACTAGTACAGTAGTATTCACTTTCCTTTTAATAAAATGATTAACACTACTCCTATTTAAAGAAAAGAAAATAAAAAAACAACAACTACTAAGTTTGAAGCAAAAAATCAACAAGAACACGAGTAAAGATTAACAGAGAGACAGTAGTACAAAAAACACAAAGAAAACAATAATATGATAAAACATTTTTACCTTTTTATATGTAATAAAATAACACTTTTATGGTTAAAAATATATATAAAATCAAATATTTGTCTTTTCATTAATGAAGATGTACATATTCCAATAACACATAGGTGGATATGGGATGGAGATCTCTTGTACTCATTGATGTCCCAAATGGTGTACCAAACCAATCAAAATGTGTGAATTAATTGAGAAAAAAAAATATAAAAGATATAAATTAATATTTTATATGATTTTGAGAAAAACTATTAATTAGAGATATGGAGATAGGATTTTTTTGGACAGAGGATCCTTGTCAGGTAAACATAAAATGAAATTTGTGTGTGTAATGGTCACGTGAGGAGGACCCACGTCGTGTGGTGATTTGGTGGATGGGGTCCATAGTAACTGTATTCGCCACGTTGATGAACGTGTGGACCGAACCTTCGAACATGCAACCCCGTTGGAACATGGGTTAAGGTGAGATTAAGGTAAAGATTAATATAATACAAAAATATGATTTTATCTTTCATTTAAATAAAACTAGTAGTAAAGCATAAATGACACAAGCAAACAAATATAATTAGAAAATATTAGTAACTCCTAAACAAGGAAATTATTTAAAGAAGGTGCTGAACAATGTCATCATATAATCAAAATTATTCATGTCAGATCTTGAAAAAAGAGAAAGAAAATACATAAAAAAATGTATCATAGTATGAATGAATTTTATTTGATCTTCAATTCTTAACCTTAGTTTCTTATCTAGTGAGATTAAGAAACTAAGAGAAATAAAAATGTGGAATAAAACTAGAAGTCCTCTTTTTCAATCATAATGATCATGAAGTAAAAGAAAGGTTTTTTGGCAAATTAAAAATAAAAGATAGTTCAAACGTTCTCAATTTAAAAATTAATTGTAAGACTCATATCATGCTTAATTATCTAAATATCATCAATTAATTGCTCTCAACTTAAATATTTTTTAATGTTGATATTTAATTCTATTTTTATATTATGTGAACACATACATAATTGTGTGTCCTATATCATGTATTTTGAACATCATCTGAAAGTACCTGTTAGTGTCTTGTCTGTTTTATTCATAAATATTGAGCAATAAATTATATCTGTACGGTTTCTAAAGTTTATAAATATACATACTGCATACATGAACTCTACATTACTTAGTATTTGGTAGAGTATAATCCTCATATTCATATTTAATTTTAGTTTCTAGAAATAGAAAAAAATTGTGAAGCTAAAGCTAACTAATTATTAATTTTCTTTTTTATTTCATTTGTCTTATATTAATATGCATCACGATGTGGTCGTGTAAGTACTATGTATAGTTCATTTTAAACATATATTTTGGCATCAAATCTTGGTTTTTATATTGGTATAACGCTTCTTCCTTACATAATGATGATACAAAACCATGTGCAATTTTCAAATCGTACAAGTACTAGAGCATTTTGCTCCTTCTACCGACACATGCATTTAATTAAGGGAAACAACATTAGTGTTACTTAATTTTATGTAAATGTAAAAATCAATTCAACCTTCAAAACGACATCAGCATAGCATGCGATTCTACGATCAATCAAGTCGTTTATTTAAATAGGTTGTGTTCTCAATTATATATGTTTAAATGTAAATTAAATCTGTGACTAGTTGTGATTGAATATAAGAGCATTGGCCAAAACAGGTAAATATTCAATTAAATCGTATCAGTTATACTCACTGGTTAAACCGTTATACCAATATTTGACTAGTTTAATAATTTGTACGGGATTAATAATATTGATTTATAGTAATTAAAAATAGACAATTTCGTATATCGATTAATTTAGATTTTGAGAAGATAAATGGCGATTTTATTTATTTATTTAGATTATTATCGATTAATTCAATTATTAAACGTCAAATATTTGAAAGATACGGAAAAAACGAAATAATAAATATATTGAGAAAGTTGGCTATTATAAAATGAATTGTACTTAAAAAGATTAAAATTCTTATTGTTTTCGTATGTAATTTAATTTTATTTCAATGAGAGCACTTACGTTAATTAAGGAAACGTGAGAGGATAAAATTTGGCATGTCAAATCTAGAACACGTTAGGGCAAGGACCACTTCTATCCATGATGAATAGTGTTGTTAGGCTATTTTAGAATTGGTTTATTTCCATTAAGCATTGATTAATACCTTGAATTGTACTCATTTATAACAAATAAAGAAATTTATATTAGTCTCCGTTGTTGTTTCAACAAACTTTGAGTGCTGCATTTTTTTTTGGATGATTAATTGCTATTAAGCCTAACACTTAACAATTTGATAACTTAATTGGGTTTTGAACCAATTATTATTTTCTTCTTTTCTTTCGGTTGAAGAAGTCTTTTATAAGAAAGAAATGGATTCAAAGAGTGCAACCTAAGTTAGTTAAAGAAGTAAAGATTGAAGGGAAGTAGCACCATTATATTGCACTACTACCTTCTCTTGCCTTTTTAACAGATTATTTTAGAAAGAAAAAGGGTGAGTGTTTTTTAAGGGATTGATTCAATGAGTGTAACTCAAGGTAGTTAAGGGAAAAATAAAAAATACAAATATAAAAGGAGAGGATAAAGTGTGAGAGTAAGTGAGTCCATCATTTCACTTTGACCAAAATTGAAGAAAAAAAAACATTGGGTGTTGATTCAAGTGGTACATGTTTGATTCCCCTTAAGCAAAGTCTCAGATTCGAGTCTTGTGGACGAAAAAATACTCACTGAGAAAGTTAGCCCTATATACCTGTGAATGTTCCCGACTCAGAAATGATTATTTCTAGTAGGAGGATAAACAAAAAAATAGTGAATACAAAAAAGTTCAGTTGTGCACTCACCTTACTAAACCTTTTTCTTTTATTCATTTTTTTTTGGATTTTCCTTTCTTTTTCATCTGTTTATTACAAATATTGCAAAAGTTGCAACGTGTATTTTATTTTTAGAGGAATACTTTTATTTATTTGTGGCACTGTCCCTCTCGATTTAAACACACTTGAGTTGTTCTAGCTTCTAAGTTATTTGTTCTTTAAAAAAATCGAAGTCCAATAGTTGTGTCAGAAAGGTAAATGTAGGTCAAAATATGAATAAAGTGATGTAGAACATTTTGATATGAGTACCCTTTGATTTATGGATTGAGTCTTGCTTTATTTGAACCCTTTGAATCCTAATCATTAATATTTTTCTCCATGTTAAAACACAAAAGAAATTGAGGTTTAATCCAATAATTTAGGTTCATTCCAACTAAACAATTAGAGCTTGAGTCATTTAGTGGATTGAATTTCATAATTAGAGCTGAATATGTATTCGTATCCATTTCTTTTGTTTGGTTGAATAATATTGAAAGCTAACTCCAACATCTTTCACAAATAATATATTCTAAGATGTCGATATTATGATAGTGAAAATATTACCTTTATCAGTAAAATATTTCTCCTACATAATACATTTCAAACACTAATAAGTACTAACTAGTTGCTAATGAAAACAATTATTTACCAAATGTGTTTGACTTTTTTGGTGCTGGTGCTGTAGTTTTAAAATATTTGCTTTGACATTAATAAATATTTGATTAATTATATTTAATTGAAGTTGGAGCAAGACTTTACAAGGCTGGTTCCTATTGGGTATGACTAACCAAAATCTATAGTTATTGAAGCAACACCCACTACCATTTGTGTTGGTGAATCCACATCACCAAAGTGTACATATTTATCGTTTGTTTGCGAGTTAAATTTTAGAGTTAAATGAAATAAATATATTTGTAAGATGAATCTGAAGTCTTTTATTTTCTTTTTTCTTTTCACAAAACTCAACTCGGAAACTAATCCTTAAATACATGATCCGAAAATCCTTATATTTATCTACATTAATCTCCTTGGCTCTCGTTGATATATCTTGTAATGTTCTTCTTGCACCCGGTATAGGATACACCTTTTGTTCTTGCGATGATGTTGACTTAATCATTCATGTGCCATACTTATGAAAGTTCACTACTCCTACTCCTACTCAATATACCTATTCTTTTAGATGAGTGGCATGTAATTTATTTTGGTGTTATCAAAAGTATCTTCTTATTTAAAATGGGTAAAGAACTAATATATTTTTGAATTGTGATGGTTCATCCCAACAAGTGTCGCTCATCAGAATCAAACTTTTAACTTTTTAGTTATTATAGAAGTCTAATGGGACCTTCCACAACTATGATATTAGTTAAGGAATAAAAAATAAAAAGTATGTATCAAAATATGAAAACTTTTAATTTGATGTATATTTGACTACACAATTTTTAATTAATATTTTATTTATCTTGAATTAAAGTTCAGTCATAGAGGAGTACTTTGGGGGTGGATACAGCGTTATTTATTATTAATGTTAAATAAATGAATAACTCAATCCAAATTCCAAAATAACAAATTACATCCTCTAATCACAAGAAACTAGTAGGATACACATGTATTCGCACGACTGGTAATGTGTTTTGCATGAATTTATTTAAACAGTATAAAGTAAATTTTAAATTAAAAAGTTAGTGATTATTACCCCATGAGACAGTATTTATATATTTAAATGATAAACTACTGAAATAAAACTGTTATTATATATCCTCTTATATTAAATAAAAAAAGTATTTATAAAAGATTATGTTATAATATTCAATAAAGGTTATATGTAACATCATACATACTTTCATAGTAATGATAAAAAATGTATAAATTTAATTAATAAGTATCGAGATAATATATCACTACATATGATATTTTATATGATTGATCGAAAAATACTTAGTTATTCTACTTTTAATTAAAATAATTTTTTTAATAAATCATAGAAAATAATACATGTAATAACATATTTTTTGGACAACAAATTGGTAAGTTGATAAAGTAGAATTCTCACAACAAACATTCAGTGGTTTGTGAACCCAACATGGAAAAAAATGGTAAGAGTAGTAATACTTTCCGTGTGTAGCACGCGCCTTAAGGAAAGTGAGAAACTGGCAATTGGATATTTTACGGTAAGTGGTACGACTTTACTGCTATCCATGAAGTAAGAATTTTGTTTTATTTAGAAAACAATAGACGAGCCTTGTCTGAAACAACGGCGGTTAAAACCTGACAAATGCAAGTGCTTCTATTTATGCAAACTCTGTTTTCTCACACTTCTTTATTACTCTTCACAAGTAAAACTAGGGAAAACTTGATATTTGTTTAAAACTTGATTTATTATTTAGTTTGATAAATTCGATTTATGAATCAAATTAGTTGAATTTATGCTGAAAATTAAACTCATTAAATGAAAGAACTAAAATTAAGTTAGATATAGTTAGACTCATTAGGTTCATAAAATCACTCAATAAATTTATATAATATATATATATATATATATTTATTATAACTTATACATTATTATATATAACTCACGCATTATTTTTTATATTTATTATTATTATATATAGAAAAAATTATATATATATGAAACGTTTTGAAGTATTTTTTAAAATCTAATTAATTATTTGAGTTGTCCAAATGAATTATTCGAATTGAACCGAACAGTTCACAAATTTTAACCGAACCAAATTCGAACTAAAAAATAACTCGTATCGAACTCGAGTCGAGTTTTAAGTTGAGTCAATTTTGTTAAGATGAACCGAGTAGTGGTTGTACTTCCATCAAATTATGCATTAGTCAACATAAAAATGTATATCATCTTTTAGTTTTTGCTATAATAAAAAAATGTTTGTACCAAAAAAAATATGTATAATAAAAAATATATACATAACATAATTGTTACTTTATCTTCCATCATTTATATTTATTTATTATTTATTCTTCAATAAAACTAATTAATTAAATGGTGGATAATGCAATAATTATGTATAAATTTTTATACCGATAATAGTACATATATATTATAATCTTTTTTGCTATTCTATTTACCTTTGAAGTACTATTGTTCTAAGATTTTTATAC
Source organism: Lupinus angustifolius (assembly GCF_001865875.1). Classification (NCBI taxonomy): domain Eukaryota; kingdom Viridiplantae; phylum Streptophyta; class Magnoliopsida; order Fabales; family Fabaceae; genus Lupinus; species Lupinus angustifolius. Next base: position 9,245,896 of record NC_032016.1, read on the forward strand.
GCTAATAAAAAAAATGATTTTGTAATAAAATTTTAAATTATTTTTGTGTTATATGTTTGTTATTTACACTCTTCATTTACCTTAATAATTCTCTTATCTATCCATAATAATTAATGTAAGAGTATAGACATTTCTTTTCCTATTTAATAATATTTTTCACGGGGAAAAAAGCATTCTTATTTATATGTCAATATGAAAAAAATTAATGATTGCTTTATAACTATATATATTCATACGTAATTAATAAGGGAATAATAAATGAAAATGAACACATATAATTATTACTAAAGATACAACGACAATCTAAGAAATCATTATATAGATTTAATACAAATAAATATATTAGTTTGTACATTACAAAAAGTTAAATTAGAATGCAAGTAGTGACTACCAATATTATTCTCACCTTTTTGGGTAAAGAACTAATATTTTTGTGTTTATGATTGTCTCTTCAAACAAGTGTCGCTTCTAGAAATTAAACTTTTAATCTTTAGGTTCCGGTAGAGCCTTACACTACTATACTAACGTCTTGGTGGTAAAGTAGTGATTGAGAAAATTAATTAATATTATCTTAAATTTTTACACTAGCAAATAAATAAGAATAAAACTTTCTTAAAACCATATACTTAAAAAGTATTAAGAGAATAATTTTAGAGGGAAAAAATGTATAAGATAATAATTCAATTTTTTTATTTGTGAGCAAATCATTAATTATTCATATATTAATTATTATCCATTTTTAATTATAATTAACATATGAGAAATTGAGAATGTATTGAAAATTACTTTTGTTTATAATAATAGTACATAAATATTAAACTAATAACTTATATGCTAATTCAAATATCAACTATAATTTCTGTCTTACTATGTGAGCTCATTTGATACTTAATGAATCACCATTGAGGAAGATTGGAGCATATATGTTAAGATATAAAATATTAATATTAAAAAAGTGATTAAATGTAAAAAGTGAATGAACACAATATTATAATTGATATGTAAGTTACATTGTAACCTACGAGATGTATGTTAATGATCTAAAAGTTAAGTTAGGGATAGTAACGATCACGTTATATTACCAAGTACACTTTAGTATTGGGAGATTTTGTTAACTTTTTGGGATAATATGAAAAAATAATATTGAAATTGTAAAATGTTTGGATGGAGTAGATGATAGAAATTAAATGATTTGATGTTATCTTAAAAGATATCTTAAACCAAAATATTGAAATAAAAATAATAAATATTTGATTTTTTTTAATTAATATAATATTTTCATTAGTTTAATACATGTTTTTAATTGATTTTTTAAGGAACAAAATCCTTTACAAGTTTGTAAATATCTTTTCTGACAAGTAACATTCCCAAAAATTTAACACTAAGCGTGAGAATTGAGTGAAGTCTTATAAAACTAGATGAGATAGATAAGAGATTGGGAAGGAGAAAGTAGTGTTGGGTGTGGGACCTATATGGGTAAAGTAAGGAGAGAGAAGAGTTGAACATGAAGACAGCTAGCAATGAAGAAGGAGCCTCACCTACCATTACATTTGTTTTCTCTTTCTTCATAGTGCCTTCATAACCCCACACTTCTCCCATTTAACCCTCACTCACTCCAGATCTCATAAACCCTTCCATCCCTCACTCACTCACAGACTCTCTCTCTCTCTCTCTCCTTTCACTTTCACACCTCAAAGGAAGGATTTTTAGCTTCAGGTTTGCATTTTTTTATTTCATTTCATTCCCAAGTTTTGATTTTGAACATTACCCATTATGAGAGGAAATGAGAAATTATATTCTACCCTCATGTTCGATTTTGGGTCTTCTTCCTCTCATTTTAGGAACCTTTACATTCAAAATTGAAGATCTTTATGGAATGTTAATGTTTGTAGTCATTACATATATATCATAACCTGTTTCCAATTGCTCATTTATTTATATTTTTAAAAAATTCAGTTACTTTTACACTCAGCTCATGAAATTACTCAAATTGAACAATGATAGCATTCAATTCATTTTTTTTTATTTCAATCAAAAGGGATGAAAATAGAATTGATGAATTGGTACCAGCTGTTACTAACATGTGCCACAATGGGTACATTCCCTAGTCCACACGTTTTCATAATTTCATATAGTAAAATTCTTCAATTCCGGATTTTCATTTCACACAAAATAACAAATCAACAAAAATTAATACACGCTTTACTTTTTTCAACATTATTTTTATACTCTTTTGCAATAGTTTCCAAATATAAAAATATTACCCAATTCAATCTCATTTATTCAAAGTTTCAAACAATTTCCTTTTTTCTTTCTATAATTTTGCTTCAACTTTTGAACAATCTCAGGAAAATTGAGAAGATGGTGGGACTTAACTTCATGGACGAGTTAGACTGTGGAAGCTTCTTTGACCAAATCGACGACCTCCTTGACTTCCCCGTCGAAGATGTCGTCGACGGCACCACCACCACCACCACCACCGCCTTGCCCGCCGTCTCAGCTTCCGGAAACTGCAACTCCCTAGCTAGCATCTGGCCACCGCAGTCAGAGTCATTCCCCTGCTCCGACTCCATTTTCTCCGGCAAAAGCGCTCCTGACCTCTCGGCCGAGCTTTCAGTTCCGGTGAGTTCCTAAAACGCTGCCGTTTTATGAACTATTTGTATTTACTTTCTGGTGAGATTTTTTTCGCGTTGTCATAAATTACAAAATTATATTAGTTGGTGTAATTTAATTGAATAGAAACACAAAAAGACAGTTTTTTTTGAGACAGATGATCTTTTTTCCGTAATTTCATCTAAGGCTTCATTTGTGAGCCGTTGGATATATAATAGTTGCGTGTACGGACACGATATTTTGAAAGTTCAGTATTGCCAACCTGTTTATACAGACACGCCTAATGTGGTTGCATGAAATTTTGGTTCTACATGTGGGAGACACTGTTCACTTATGTCATTTTCTTCATAAATAGTGCATTTTTTTTAAGAGAATTGAAAATTATAAATGATAATTTTTAAAATACAAAATACTCAACTTTCAACATTGATTTTTATATTTTTGGGGTCCTTTATCTATTAGAGAATAGATAGAATTTTAATTTTTTAAAAGAAGGATATTTTGATTATTTTGGAGGATATATTGATTGCGTCGGTGACATGTGGCACATCACATTCACTGGGGTTGCTATGTCTAAATTATTTGTATCATCATTATTAGATGTCACATGATTTGGCATTTGATGATCACGTGATGTGTCACCCACTTGAATAATGAATATTGATGTCAAGTCACTCTTGCTTAGTTGTACCAACTAACAACGCATGTTTCATTTTACTTTTTAGTACATGGTCACATTCATATTCGTCATTAATTTTCAAGACCTTATAAAATATTTAATTTAATTTTTTGTGTTAATACTATGATGCTGTTAATTTAGTAAAGTATGTATATGATTGTATGAATGGCAAAATATAATTTACTAAATTGTATTGTTTATTTCAGTATGAAGATATTGTACAATTGGAATGGCTGTCCAACTTTGTGGAGGACTCATTCTCCGGTGGAAGCCTCACCATGAACAAAGTGGAGCAACCATCTTGCACCACCACTACCACCACCTCTACCAAGGAGGACACATCATCAGTTCATAGCCAATTCCAGACATCAAGCCCGGTGTCTGTCCTCGAAAGCAGCAGCTCCTACTCTGGTGGTAAGACAATCCCTCGCAGCCGCCCGGAGATTTACATCCCTGTGCCTTGTGGACGTGCACGCAGCAAGCGTCCACGCCCGGCTGCCTTCAACCCTTGCCCGGCTATGCAGCTCATCTCCCCTGCTTCCTCTTTCCTTGGGGAGAACATGCAGCCTAATGTTATTATTTCCACCAAGGCATCTTCAGATTCAGAGAATTTTGCTGAGTCTCAACCTGTGACGAAGATGCGGAAACAAGGCTCTGGGGAGCATAAGAAGAAAAAGAAAATCAAACCATCACTTCCATCAGCTCCAGCAGCTGATGATACTAGCCAGAATGGTTCACAAGCAGTTAGGAAATGCATGCATTGTGAGATAACTAAGACACCACAGTGGAGGGCAGGGCCAATGGGCCCGAAAACACTCTGCAATGCATGTGGCGTTCGCTACAAGTCCGGTCGGCTTTTCCCCGAATACCGTCCCGCTGCTAGTCCAACGTTTTGTCCATCCGTGCACTCCAATTCTCATAAGAAGGTCCTGGAAATGAGATACAGGAGTATTGAGGAAACTGGTTTTGAAACCCATTCAGCTGCTTCTCCAGAACTCATTCCAAATACTAATAGCAGCATCCTTACCCTTGAATACATGTGATGGGTTGGAATCATCTTTGAAACCCATTTAGCTGCCTCTCTATAACTCATTCCAAATACTAACAGCAGCATCTTTACCCTGATGTACATGTGATGGGTGGAATCATCTTAGTTGGAGCCTTTAGAGTCATGTCTTTATGTTATTTCTTATTTGATATTTCATTTCTTTTGTTCATTGTTTTTTGTACAGAGTTGGACTGAGGGAATAGGAGCAATAGATGATGATCATATTTTAGCTGTTAGTAATGAGAAAAGGTGGTAGAGATATGGAAAGTCAAAAGGGTAGAGAGGGTTTTTTAGGTCTAGTAATTGTAGGTCCCTTAAGGTCATTAGGAGTTGGTGTCTTCATTGTCTTCTTTATATTTTTCCTTTTTTTCTCTGGTATTATTTTTATTATTTTTATTATTTTTTACCTCTTTAAATATCCCTACCTGTGGGAATTCTTTTTGCAGTTCATTTGTAGTGAAAATTCTGAGTTAAGAAGATTAAGATTTGTTATGCCTTATTTTCTGTTTCCCAATCACTATTGTTCTGTGCATATCCTCTCCTAAGATCTCTCTAAGGCCTAAGCATATATGCTAAGTATATTTTTTGAATAAAACTTGAAGATGAACATCATAACAAGTTGCTTCTTGCCAAATTGCTCATAATATTTCTTTTCTGAGCAAAAGCATACCATAAACATAGGCATTGATACCAGCTTTTGCTGCCATTCTAGTACTATGTGCCAACTATCTCTAAAACTTATTTGCTTCATAAACAAATTCAGGTGTAAAAAATGATAAAGTTGAACAAGTTTTTCAATTGAATCTCTTTTTAACTCAGTGGTCTTGATTAGAACCTAGGACATGATAGTAGGAGGACAAACTCTAGACCAAAAGCATTAGTTATAATAAAAGGGTATTGGTTATCTTTTGACTTTTGTTATGTTAATTACTTGCATAAGTGTTCATCTACCAAACCAAACAAAAAAGAAGAGAGGAAAAGAAATGATGATTCTGATTGGTAAGACTCATAATCTGAGGAGGATTTGGCAACATGTCATGATCTTCCACTACTTTTCAACTAACAATAAATCAAATGATACCTTGCTGGTATGCTTAATTGATTATTGCTTAAAAATAACTTCAGTTACTTCAACTTCTCCACTTGGTGTGATATTTCCTTTCAAAAATATACATCTCCATATTCTAAGTTATGCATAATCATACATGCTATGCTAGAATCATTTAAAGTGCAAGCTCCTCTAACATATTATGTTTTTATACCAACATGTACTCATTACTGTTCTGGGCTAATGTGAACATGCCATCTTATATAATATATAAGAATTGTGTCAATTTCATTACCAACCTCTCAGGTCTTACCAATTTCACTAACAACTTGAATTGCTCATATAACCAATCTATTGAAATTGTTAGTTTATACACCTCTAAGGTAGTTAGGTATAATTTTAATCTGTTTAAAGTTCTCTATCAAACTTGGGTTGCTGTATAAGAGTGAGAGAAATTTTCTTCCCAACTCTTTGAATAGAAAATGATAGTTAGTAGTTTCAAGTTTTGTGATGAGTCTCCATGTTTTTGACATTGACTTGTGGTAATATTACCTACCAACTGGAACTATGCTAGAAATATAGACAATGATTATGTAGAGATGCTTATAGAAACCTTGTAACTACAACTCAGATTGTCATTCAACAAATGAATTGGTTTTTGTTCAGTGCATAGATTAATGTCAATGACTATGAGAATCAGCCCTTGCTAATTGAGCAATAAAGTTCTGTTTTTGGTACTACTAAGTGTATCCTCTCACCTTATAGGTAGGGAACTAATCCCTCATGGGTAAAGAACTAATCTGTTTCAGGGTTCGTAATTGCTTCTCCTAAAAAAATGTCGCGCCTAGGAAATGTACCCTGACATTTTGGTCATTCTAGAGATCTAGCAGAGTCGTATACCACTAAACCAATGTCTAATTGGTATATAAAGTTCTGTTTGAAAGCATATTGCTATGATCTTGCTGCATTAGAATAATTCATTTTAAAGTGCCAAACCTTAAGGGAACACATTGTGTAGATTATTCTATGATTGATATAAAGCCCAACCTTAGATTAGATTGTGGGCCTCAATCTATGGGCAAGGGTAGAAAATCCACTATCTTTATGGTAATACTAATAACCATTAACAACCACTACTCTTTGAAGTTTTATTATTAAAATTATACATAAATAGCCCAGAACAATATAGAACAATATAAACAGCTTCATCTTTCTTTCCTTAGATTTTCAATTTCTCTGGAAAATAATCGAGATAAAATGCAAAGATACTACTGAATGAGTAAGATGGAGGAGATAAAGAAGAGGTGAATTTGAAAGATGAGTATATTAGTGTATATAAGTGTTAGTGTAATGACTAATGAGGTAGAAAATGAAATAGTTAGAATAGAAAAATAAGAAATATATAAATTTGAATTAGTATAAAGATGGGTGAAAAAGCTATGACCCCATGCAAAATATAATAAGTGGTGACTCATCAGCGAAAGCGGTGGCACTAGAGGAGGCTCCGGCAGCGTATAATAACCACATGCAGCATTAATCACTCATTCATGGTAACCACATGCACCATTCATGGTAATCCCTCCTCCACGTTCTCCTCACTACTCTATAATCATGGTAAAGGTGGAACTACTAGTTTTTTTGTATTACCAATGGTATCTTTCACCTTGGTAATGCCATTTCGGGTTCGTGTTTTGTCCATTCCAACAAGTGACGCTTGTGAATCCTATTTTTGGTAAGTTTGCAATGCTAATATATTATGCCTATCATTTAACCACTCCCTAATTCAATTAATTAAGTACACAATTATAACCTTCTCATATATTAATTCTTGAAGATAACGTTTTTATGTTATTAATTAACATCTACATTGTTGTGTAATGGAAAGGGTTATCCATAAATGCAAAAACTTAGCAGCAATGTTGACTAACAAGATGATAATACAAAATGAGTGTAATATTTATGTACCAATATTATAAATCAGTGTATCATCCACCATTTATTTGGATTACTTTTCTGAAAAAATTAATCATGATTGAAAATAAATAATAGATGATACAATGACAGTATAAAGAATTGTTACACTATCAGTATATATATATCATTTTCTCATATTAAATTTTTCTACTAATAAAAAAGTGACATATATCATAAAAATGATATTTTATTTATTAATAATTAATATACAAATGAGAAATATCATTTGTTAGTAAAAAAATTTACTTAGAGAATCTAATTAATATCTAAGTTAATAGGAGAACAACTTGTGACCAGAGAGGGAGAGCCTAGGGAACTATGAAGTTGACTGTAATTAATACATCACTTTTGGTTTGCCTTGATTTCAAACTATTATTACATCATCAAATTTTCAACATGTTCAAATATAAATATTCTGTTTCCCGTGAACTAGCACTAATAATAACAATCTCCTCTTCTAAATACCGTTCTAAAATATTTTTAATTCAAATCCTATTATTTTTTATTGTATTTTAATATTTTAAAGTATTTATTTTTTAAACAAGTTTTCATAGTTTTTGAGTGGAAATAGATTATTAATACATTTTCTTACATGAAGGATAATGTAGGCATCAAGATTTGTTTTTTAGACGAGATTAAGAAAATTAAATGAGCTTAACAAACTTTTTTTAATAAGTTTTTGTTAATTATTTTTGTTGCTTATATTTGATGTGTAAATGAGTAATCAACAAAACATACATTAAATTACCCTAAACATACATTAAATTATCATCTTGATAATTTAGTATACGGGGAGATATTCATTTCCGACTTAGTTTTTTAAACTTACTGCTCATCCTAACCATCAATTCTATAGAAATTCAATGGTTTGAATTAGTGGATAGATCTAAACAATTAAATGTCTATATAATTAATAATTATGATGGAAAGTAAATTTAAAAAACTTACTTTTCAAGTAAGTGAATCTCTCGTGTGTATATAGTTTTTAACTATAAGCCTTTAGGGCACTAGTTAAGCTGGCAAAAGAATATCTTCATTTTGACAATGAATCAAATAGTTTAATAGTTAGTGAATTTTAATTTTTAATATAATTTTCCCTTATGTTTTTTCTTAACAATTATAGTAAGATAAATCAAAAAAAAAATATATATATATATATATATATATATAATAACTTTTTTATCCTCCTCATTTATAGTTAAAAGACATTTTTAGTCTTAACCTAAAACAAAAAATACACACTCTCACTCTCTAAGGTTTGTTAGAGTCTAGATGACTCTATTCATTGAGATTTGAAATTATTTATTACTAATTGAACATATTAAAAAAATAAGCCATGAACAAATTTATTAAAAAATATATTAACATTTTGAAATTACTCTCTATTTATTTATGACGAAATGAAATATTTATTAGAATAATAAATATAAAGTATAATTAGGAACAAATTTCTAAAATGTGGTTCATCGATAGAGGTAATATGGAGTAGGGTCTATTTTTGATCCCATAAATATTTATTACACGTTTAAAGTCTCTTTTACCGATACTTTGAATTGTACACATTGAAAGTTTCACTGATTTGATTAGTGCTAACATTAATGTAACCATTTTGCGACTAACCCTAACTGTTACACATTAATTTACATGTGGTTTGTTTCTTGGTAGGATATGAGCCTCTAATTCAAACCAACATATTTTGTCTCAAAAATATACAATTTCATGTATCTTTTTTGTGATTGATCAAAAAACACATGATTATTATATTTGAAGTTATATATATATATATTTAATCAATAAAAAAAATAACACTCATTTTAGGAAAACAAATATGTTTCCCTTATTTCTTTATTGCACTATTTTAGTTTGAAATTCTAATACTCCCAATTCATCTCCCTGTTTTTTCGCATATAAAATTTTGACCTAGCAAATTTGGAAATACAATTACTTATAATATAGTAATTGATAATACAAAACTCCCATCTTTTTTATAGTCATTAATTGTTTTAACCTTACCATAATTCACTGTTCTATTTTCAAGTGAATAGAATAAACATGTGGGATTACCATTTTTAATGAAGGGAAGTCAGCTTGGTTGTGATGAATTCTACTTTTGAGAAGTTGGTTTAGGTCAATCATCTTCTTAGGGTAGCAAAAAAAAACCATGTTGAAAAGTTGGTATTGTCAAAACTATATTAGACAAAAATCATTCGTCCTAAAAAGATCATGTCCTCATGTCTTTATTCAATAGTATTTCAACAAATAATAAAAAAAATTAGTTCTTTTTTTTATAAAAACTTTCAATTAAATGAGATATTTTGATTGGTTTGGAACACCAATAAAGAGTGAATACTTCATCCCATTTTAATATGGGTGACAATTATAAAGTGTCTTTTTACTGAGATAGGTATAGTTGCATAGAGCCACAATTTTCTTCTTCTCCAAGTTAAGATGAAAACCCTCAACCTATGGAATTCAACATTTGGTGCATGACAAAGTACATTCCTATAAGTTTGTTTCAAGTGTATTTGGCATTTTTTTTATTTTAAAAACTTCACAAATTTTTTATTGAGATTTATTTATTATAACATTTACTTTGTTTGAATGGTAGTATTTTTTGTATAACCAATAGTATTTTCTTATGAGTAAAGAACTAATACATTTTGGTATATATTTGCTCATCCTAACAAGTGTCATTCACAAGAATTGAATTATTGACTTTTTAATCTATCCGAGCATTTAATGAAATCTTACAATATTAGACCAGGCCTTTCAGGTAATGATGATATTAAAATTATAATGATATAAAGGAAGGAGTATATATCCTTTAAAATAATGAATATTATCGAATATAATTAACTAAAATATGAGGAGAAATTACATTTGACATTGTTTATTTGTCACCTAAAATGAACTTATTCGATTCGAAAAGGGTTATATCTATAGAGAATATTTGTGGTTCATAAAAAAAAAATATAGTTTTAACATGATTTAATTAAAGAATATTTGTAAAATAAAGCTATATTATGCTATTAGTAATTTTTTGTAATAAAAGTTTTTACACGTATTAATATATACTTATTCTCATTTTTTATTAACATGTGAGAATTTAATAAAATACATTTAAAATAATAATCAACTAACATAAAATATGAATAGACTATTTAGAGCATTAAATTTTAACAATATTTCTTCGAGAGATAACTTAGTTATCAAAAGAAGTTGTGAATGAATATAAGAAGAGAAAGATAAAATATGAGTTTGATAAACTCTTAAAGAAGTTTGGTTGTTTTACATATTCTATATGATAATAACTTTATATTTCCACCCGATAATGATATAATATTATATAAATTTTATGCTAATATCGAAACTACATATATGTCATAGTTATATACATTTTGTAAGGAATGAGAGTGAGAATATCAATAAGGTTATAGTTGTAGTCCTTGTGTTGTGGTGGTGATTGCAACGATAGCAAGAGATATTTTGATGGTGGCAAAGATGACGGGTAGTACCATATTACAAGTGATTATGTGGCCAAAGGAAATACCTTAGGTGGTGGGGTTTGATGATGATTAATGTATATTTTTTATATTCACCACCCATGTATTATTTTTATAAAATAGAGAATGCCCTTAACATATGAATGATTATATGATAATGTAAAAAGATCTTTATGTTGTTCATACATAAATTATCTCTCTTTTTAAAAGTTGAGTCTTGTGAAATATACTTTTGCACCTTTTTTATTAGTGTCGTCTTAGGAAATTTTTGTCCATATTTAAGTGATGTTCTCAAAGTTTTAAGATAATACTAATTACTTTTTTATATATAATACATTTAAAGAGGAGGGAAAATAACATTGAGATTAGATGGAGAAATAAATTGAAATTGATATTATGAGAAAAACAAAAACAATATTTTAAAAAATAAGCTCAATGATTTTCTTTGGTTGCAAAAAAATTAAAACAGCAAAAGTCAATGACCAATACTGATATGAGGTGATGTCGGTCAGTCAAATAAACATTCTGGTCGGTAACTAAAAAACCTGAACACGTGTGACAATGAGAGAGGCTGAGTGAGATGTGCGTGTCCTTTTGAGAACGTCATCCCAAATTAATCTTATCTTATTTTCATTTTCATGCTATTTGTAAAGAATATATTTGTAAATGTAGATGTAAAAGTTGATTATATAAGTGTGAAATAAATGGATAAGTTTTGTATGGAAGTTAAATGTTGGTTAAGTCATTTTTTTTAAATTTAGATCCGATTTTAGATTTATTTTAAATATTGATTAGATTGGTCTATGAACCTGAACTCGATATAAATCTGATTAAATATGATATATATATATTTTTTAGATAAAATCTTCTCTATATTATTTAGTATTATGAATATGTAATTTGATATATGAAATAATATTTGTATATATTGTTAATCATGTGTATATGATGAAAGAATAAGATAACCAATGATACATTCAACCAAAGAGATGTCATTATTTTGCATGTAGTTGAGTAGTTAAATAGAAACACATACAAATATGATGAATGAGTAACATGAGAAAATTTATGCTTATATAATATTGACTGATTCTAAATTTTAATTTCAAACCTAGACCTAATGAGACTCAACCCAATTTAGGAATGATCATAATTGAGTTAAGCTGGGTCTTGCTCACCCGAGCGAGATGTGATTCATTATGATAAAAATATATGATATTCTTAATTTATGTGATTTATAATAAAAAATATAATTGATATTAAAATAACTTGTGAGAAGGAAATAATAATAATTGATATTATGGGATGTGATGTTCTGACCACTCTCTTTATTTGTTTTCCTCTTTCACTTTTTCCTTCACTACAATCTTAGCCTCTTTCTTCTTCCTCTTCCTCCTTCATATTCCAATCACCTTCTCCATTTTCCTCTTTCAACTCATTCATACTTTACACCTCAATTATATCATCCCTTTCTTTTTCTGTATTTATCCCCTTTCTGGGTTTTTTACTATTTGGTTTCAAGTTCTCAAAAAAAACACTATCAATTTCCTTTCTTAACTGTGTTATTCTTCTTCTCAGCTATCAAATCTCAAAAGGGTATTCTAAAAACTTCACCTTTTGTGTAGGCTTGCAGCATCAAATTGAAGGAACTAAAAAAAAGGATATTTTTATATATTTTTGGCATTGACATGTTTATGGTTAATTCCATGGAGAGAAGGAGTTCAGAAAGGTGTTTAGATTCTCAACTATGGCATGCTTGTGCAGGTGCCATGGTTCAAATGCCACCTCTCAACACTAAAGTTTTCTACTTTCCTCAGGGTCATGCAGAACATGCACATGGGAAAGTAGATTTTGGCCAAACCAGGGTTCCACCACTCATCCCTTGCAGGGTCTCAGCTATGAAATTCATGGCAGATCCTGACACAGATGAGGTGTTTGTGAAAATGAGGTTGAACCCTTTGAGAGAAAATGAATTGAATTTTGAAGATGATTGTTTCTTAGGAAAAAATGGAGTGGTTAGTCAAGATAAACCAGCTTCTTTTGCCAAGACATTGACACAATCTGATGCCAACAATGGTGGAGGTTTCTCTGTACCTCGTTATTGTGCTGAGACAATCTTCCCAAGGTTGGACTATTCAGCAGAACCACCAGTTCAGACAATTATTGCCAAGGATGTGCATGGACAGTGCTGGAAATTCAGACATATCTATAGGGGTACCCCTAGGAGGCATCTTTTGACTACTGGTTGGAGCAATTTTGTGAACCAGAAGAAGCTTGTTGCTGGTGATTCCATTGTGTTTCTGAGGGCAGAAAATGGTGATCTTTGTGTTGGAATAAGGAGGGCTAAGAAGGGAGGAATTGGTGGAGGAACTGAGTTATCTTCTTGTTGGAATAACAACCATGCAGCCCCTCCTCTATTTGGTGGTGGTTCTGGTTTCTTGTGTGGGAATGAGAAAAACAACTCTTTGTTGATGAGAAAAGGTAGTCATGAGTTCATAGGAAGAGTGGAAGCTGAATCTGTTGTTGAAGCTGTAACATGTGCTGTTAATGGAAAACCCTTTGAGGTTGTGTACTATCCAAGAGCTAGTACTCCAGAGTTTTGTGTTAAGGTTTCATCTGTGAGGGCTGCAATGCAAATACAATGGTGTTCTGGGATGAGATTCAAAATGCCCTTTGAAACTGAGGATTCTTCTAGGATTAGCTGGTTCATGGGAACTATATCTTCTGTTCAGGTTTCAGATCCCATTCATTGGCCTGATTCTCCTTGGCGTCTTCTTCAGGTATACACCATTTAGATTTTTCATCATATACTGTCTCAAAAATATTCAACATATTCATTTATTTCAGTGATTCCTTTTACTGTTAAAGTAGTATATTCAGATCCTCTTCTTCAACTCTTCTTTCTTCTTAGGCCAAGTCTATTATATTCAGATTCTGAGTAATACTGGAATTGCATCTTGAATTTTAACTTTACTGAACCTGGATCTCTTTCTTGGATTTATTGTTACTGTTAGACCCTTTTTCCCAATATAAATATTGGATATATATTATACTGTTTAATGCTGCAAAAAGATGGACAAGAGTTACAGTTCTATGATTGATCTGGTTTTCAATTTTCTGATGCAGAATCTTTGTTTATCTTTCTAATTTCTGTTGCCTTTCCTTTTAAATATACTGCACTGTATTCACTTCTTGTGTCTATTATATAAAGTGTTACAGGATATCTATTGGTACAAATAGTGTTTTTATTGTTTTGGGTCTTATTGATGTGAAGATGGTTAATATTATTAACTGTTACACTACAATAAAGTAGCAAATCACTTCAACTGTGTGTATAGAGCAGACAAACCTTCCTGCAAAGTACCAAAGTTGCTTGAATTGTGTCAATTGTGTGTGACAGAAAACTATTGAGTGACACATGATTGAGTTTTACCTGTTGAAGTTCTTTTTCCTTGTAGTATTACCATGGCTCCTTATTTTTGCTTAAAATTATTTTAGTTGGTACTATTTTACCTCTAAATTTCTTCTTTGTGATATCATGTTTCAGGTAGTGTGGGATGAACCAGACCTACTTCAAAATGTTAGGATGTTCTGACCACTCTCTTTATTTGTTTTCCTCTTTCACTTTTTCCTTCACTACAATCTTAGCCTCTTTCTTCTTCCTCTTCCTCCTTCATATTCCAATCACCTTCTCCATTTTCCTCTTTCAACTCATTCATACTTTACACCTCAATTATATCATCCCTTTCTTTTTCTGTATTTATCCCCTTTCTGGGTTTTTTACTATTTGGTTTCAAGTTCTCAAAAAAAACACTATCAATTTCCTTTCTTAACTGTGTTATTCTTCTTCTCAGCTATCAAATCTCAAAAGGGTATTCTAAAAACTTCACCTTTTGTGTAGGCTTGCAGCATCAAATTGAAGGAACTAAAAAAAAGGATATTTTTATATATTTTTGGCATTGACATGTTTATGGTTAATTCCATGGAGAGAAGGAGTTCAGAAAGGTGTTTAGATTCTCAACTATGGCATGCTTGTGCAGGTGCCATGGTTCAAATGCCACCTCTCAACACTAAAGTTTTCTACTTTCCTCAGGGTCATGCAGAACATGCACATGGGAAAGTAGATTTTGGCCAAACCAGGGTTCCACCACTCATCCCTTGCAGGGTCTCAGCTATGAAATTCATGGCAGATCCTGACACAGATGAGGTGTTTGTGAAAATGAGGTTGAACCCTTTGAGAGAAAATGAATTGAATTTTGAAGATGATTGTTTCTTAGGAAAAAATGGAGTGGTTAGTCAAGATAAACCAGCTTCTTTTGCCAAGACATTGACACAATCTGATGCCAACAATGGTGGAGGTTTCTCTGTACCTCGTTATTGTGCTGAGACAATCTTCCCAAGGTTGGACTATTCAGCAGAACCACCAGTTCAGACAATTATTGCCAAGGATGTGCATGGACAGTGCTGGAAATTCAGACATATCTATAGGGGTACCCCTAGGAGGCATCTTTTGACTACTGGTTGGAGCAATTTTGTGAACCAGAAGAAGCTTGTTGCTGGTGATTCCATTGTGTTTCTGAGGGCAGAAAATGGTGATCTTTGTGTTGGAATAAGGAGGGCTAAGAAGGGAGGAATTGGTGGAGGAACTGAGTTATCTTCTTGTTGGAATAACAACCATGCAGCCCCTCCTCTATTTGGTGGTGGTTCTGGTTTCTTGTGTGGGAATGAGAAAAACAACTCTTTGTTGATGAGAAAAGGTAGTCATGAGTTCATAGGAAGAGTGGAAGCTGAATCTGTTGTTGAAGCTGTAACATGTGCTGTTAATGGAAAACCCTTTGAGGTTGTGTACTATCCAAGAGCTAGTACTCCAGAGTTTTGTGTTAAGGTTTCATCTGTGAGGGCTGCAATGCAAATACAATGGTGTTCTGGGATGAGATTCAAAATGCCCTTTGAAACTGAGGATTCTTCTAGGATTAGCTGGTTCATGGGAACTATATCTTCTGTTCAGGTTTCAGATCCCATTCATTGGCCTGATTCTCCTTGGCGTCTTCTTCAGGTATACACCATTTAGATTTTTCATCATATACTGTCTCAAAAATATTCAACATATTCATTTATTTCAGTGATTCCTTTTACTGTTAAAGTAGTATATTCAGATCCTCTTCTTCAACTCTTCTTTCTTCTTAGGCCAAGTCTATTATATTCAGATTCTGAGTAATACTGGAATTGCATCTTGAATTTTAACTTTACTGAACCTGGATCTCTTTCTTGGATTTATTGTTACTGTTAGACCCTTTTTCCCAATATAAATATTGGATATATATTATACTGTTTAATGCTGCAAAAAGATGGACAAGAGTTACAGTTCTATGATTGATCTGGTTTTCAATTTTCTGATGCAGAATCTTTGTTTATCTTTCTAATTTCTGTTGCCTTTCCTTTTAAATATACTGCACTGTATTCACTTCTTGTGTCTATTATATAAAGTGTTACAGGATATCTATTGGTACAAATAGTGTTTTTATTGTTTTGGGTCTTATTGATGTGAAGATGGTTAATATTATTAACTGTTACACTACAATAAAGTAGCAAATCACTTCAACTGTGTGTATAGAGCAGACAAACCTTCCTGCAAAGTACCAAAGTTGCTTGAATTGTGTCAATTGTGTGTGACAGAAAACTATTGAGTGACACATGATTGAGTTTTACCTGTTGAAGTTCTTTTTCCTTGTAGTATTACCATGGCTCCTTATTTTTGCTTAAAATTATTTTAGTTGGTACTATTTTACCTCTAAATTTCTTCTTTGTGATATCATGTTTCAGGTAGTGTGGGATGAACCAGACCTACTTCAAAATGTTAGGTGTGTAAACCCTTGGTTGGTTGAACTAGTCACAAACATGCCCACCTTCCATCTCTCTCCATTCTCACCACCAAGAAAGAAACAAAAGCTTCTACAGGACCCAGAGTTTCACCTCAACAACCAACTTCCAATGCCATCATTCTCTAGCAATCTTCTCAATCATCATTCTAACTCTCTACATAACATTCAAGACCATAGTTCTTCAAGCATACAGGGAGCCAGGCATGCTCAATTTGGACTAACTCCATCAGTTTTTCCCTTAAACAACAATAAGCAGCTACAACAAGAGATGCATCTTTTTGGCTTCCAAAGGCTTAACCATGCAGAAAAACCTGTTAGGCCACCTTGTGGAATCTATAAAAGCAGTACTAAGAACAATGTTGACATATCTTGCTTGTTGACAATAGGAAATCCTGGCCAGAGTTTTAAGGAATCAGATGAAGCAAAAGCACCACATATCTTGTTATTTGGAAAACTCATTCATACTGAGCAGAAGAGTTCAAACAGTAACTCTGCTGGTACAAATGGGAATAGTGTATCTGATAGTACTTCACAGAAGACATCAAATGCTTCTGATGGCCATGGTTCTTCTGCTTTGCATCAAACTAGTCCAATTGAGAACTCTTCTAATGAAGGGTCTCCCTGGTACAAAGATCAGCACAAAACTGATCTTGCAACAGAAAAAGTTAACATATTATGTATGGCTTTATAATAGACCACTTTGTTTCAGTTGCTGTGCCAGTGAATTCTTGAAGGACATCAAGGAGGCTAACTATTCTTGCAATTTTCATTTACTTTGTTGTATAGTTTCTGATTTTCCTTTGGCACAATTCTACTTAGGTGCAAGTTAACAAAAATATTCCTCATAGCAAAGTAGCTATTATGTATTACAAAATTGAATACTTGCTTTGGTGAGCTGAAGGGGTAATATTTTTGTTAACTTGCACCTACCTCAAGTTTTTCTCTTCTGCTAGATTTAATTAATGATGTAACTCAAGAATTTCTATCAAAGAATGTTATCCAATATATTGTCTTTGTTTCTTGATTCAATATTCAGATTTATTTCTCTTTTAATGGTGTGACTTAACAATCAAGCATTTATTCATCTGCTTTTCCTGTACTATTTCCAAAGATGAGAGATCTTAAATAAAGTATATTATTTTTTGTATATTACAATTCTGCCACTCATGGTTGATGTGCATGTAACATTTTTTATTACTATGGTTACTTTATGAGATATCCAACTAATCAGCAACTTCTGTTCCTAATAAAACAAAGAACTTCTTTCTCTTCTGATTTTTGTCCTTTGAATATCAGAGCTATGGCCACACACTGCACACCAAGTTTCTTGTTTTTAGGACATTAGTACATCAAGAAAAGAAAAAGATGAGCCCTTAAGCAATAATATATTCTATGTATAGACACTATTATTTATATTATCATTCAATAGCATTACGAAATGAGTTTGAATGAATAGTTATCATATTTTTTGATATGAAGATTTAATTACCAATTGAAAGTCAACCTCTTGATATATCAAATTGTACCATAAAAGTGTAATCTAAATAATAAGTAAATAGTATAGGCTTACTAATCTCTTTAAAGAGAGATAAGAATGTAATATTTATTCATTGTCATTATAAAGATTTATGCACAATTAATACATCATCTACCATTCATTTGTAATAATAATTAAACATGAGTGATCGATAATATAATGACAATATATCAAACTCATACACAATCGGTGAGTCAGTACATACATGGACTTGTCTTGAAAGTTGTCACATGTCTAACAATGCAAACATGTGCAAGAAAGCAACTTTGCCAAAATTGGTTAACACAACACTTTCCTTCGAAGGCTAACAATGCTAATTAACTTGCCATGACAATGCATGTTCAACCACACTCTCTTATGTTAATTGTATTCCCTTCCACGTGCTATCACATTAATTTATTCATAGCTACAGTAGTGGTGGTTGTAGTGGAAATATTAGCTTTTAATTTCTTAAAAATAAACATATGTTATGTGTATATGGATGCTATAAGGTCGTTGAATGTGAAATGAAATTGTAAATAGTAGCATATATTATATTATATATGATAAGAAAGGGTAAATAATTAAAAATGGTAAAGAAGGGGATAAATAAAATATTAATGAGATGCAACCATATAGGAGAATGCTACTCTTGTGCCTAAGAAATGGTGGAAAGTAATGACATAGTAATCCACATTTGGATCCCCAAGTATGCCGCATTTACAGGAAAACAGTGAATGATTCCTTGGATCTACTTTTTTTCATTTTTATTTCCTCATCACTTTCTTCATATTATGACTTACTCCACCATCGTTTTATATTAGTATTGTAATTCATTCCTCCAAAAAAAAATATATTAAATGAAGCTTAGTCTAATTTTTAGATGTAGATGAAAGTAACGAAAAAATCATAAGTGAAACGATTAATTTTTTTAGAAGTTGTTCGATTCATATATTGGATATCATTTAATAGGGATAAAATTTGGTTGTTGTTATGGTATATAATCATTTAATAATCACCCTAATGAAGTATTGGATTTATAATATGATAATATAATTGTGAAGGTCAAGAAACACAGCTCATTTCAACAATTTTATGCCCCAAGACATCGGCACTAGCTGTGTTTTGGTGTTGGACAAAGATTTATGTACACTTGTTTTAATACTTTAATATGCAATATATGTGAAGTTCCAACGTACAAGGGTTGCATGTGAATATTGTCAATGTCGCAGGTTTGTTATAATTGTTTTTTGATCCCAAGATAGGTTTCATTTCAAAGACACCTTTACAAGTCAACAAAAGATAATAGATTTCCCACATGGGGATTGTAATTGTCAAGGTCAACATGGATATGATTCATAACAATTCAATGGTTGCAAAACTATTCAACAACGTATTAGTCTAGTGATTAACATTTTATTAAATCCTCAGAATGATAAAAAAAAATTAAGAGTTTAATTTTTGGAAGTGACACTTGTTGAGAGAAATAATCACACATCTTAAAAGATTAATTTCTTACAAAAAAAAAGGTGAGAGGATACAACTTAATAGTACAAAAATAGTTATGGTTTGATGTAATAACTTCTACACATAGACAAGATGAAAGTTAAATATACTACTTTAGCCTTATCTTTATTTAGTGATATTTTAACTAAATATAAATAAAAGACATCATTAATAAGGACTAAATAGTATTTTAATAAAAATATAATTACAATTTTCAATATTGATTCTATTTACTACACTCTTCATTCCTTTTAAGTGTCATTTAATATTATTCTATATTATCCATGGAAATCATTAAATTGTATTGTTTTTTAACAAAATTGTTAGTCATTTTTATTTTATATCCTTGTTATTTCTTCTAACATACTTTACCATTACAATTATTTTCTCCATCTCTCCATAAACAATGCCTTAACCTTTAAAAATGATAGATAAATAAGAACAATTTATCTAAAAAACCGACACTTAGAAAAAAGAGGAGGGAGTAGCTTCTTTATTATGCATTATCTTGAATGACATGAGTTAAAAAATAAGCTTTTTTATGTGAAATATAATATACCTCTCAAAGGGTGCTATATTTTAATTGTATATTTAAAATATAATTGATATTTCTGTAAAAGATTATAGATTTGAAAGATTTAAAATAAACACATGAGATCACATGATTGGTTTTCATTGCAGTGAATCTCAATTGCTCATATTTTTTCCAAATAAAAAATAACATGGAGGGTGGAAGTAGAACCACCTTGCATTTCATATATACCTGAATTGAATGTTGAGTAACCTTCTCCATGCAGCTGTTAGTTAAGAATATAGTGCATGTTCACCATGTTGATACTTGAAGAGTGACAAATTTTCCCGACAAGAATTTGTTGTCTCAGACTATGTCCCAAACTAATGATATTGAAGCAAAAACAGAAAAAAAAAATAATGAATATTTATTTCTTTATTTATTTTAATTGATATGACATATTTTCATTTGTCCGAGACATGGTTTATGACACTATTTAAGACAATAGATTCTCATCTCAAATTGGATGATTCTATTATTTCAATGTAGGGTGAACTTAAACAATGTATATATATGTTGAGTAAATAACACATCAAAATAATATTACACAAAAAAGGCATTAAACAAATCTTCATCCACAATATCATCAAATTGTTTTTTTACAAAAAAAACAGTACAAAAAAATTGCACAACCATGAGTGCAAATAACTAGATTTTAACATGTCACATATTTTTGGCCATAACACCTAGAAATGAATGATAAAGTTGAGTATGATTGAATTTGAAGTAACTAAAAATTAACAGGAAGATTTGTTAAGAAAGCCAAGGTATGAGGTGAGGTAGACTTGCCAAACAAAGAACACCAACTTGGAAGCTTTGTGAGAATTCTTTGAGTTATTGGTGTTAATCTGTTCACATCAGTCCTAAGTTTCAGAAGAGGAGTATCAGTGTTATGAGTTGAACCTGATCTCCAGTAAAGAACCAAATCAAACAATGTCGGCGCATTCTTTCCTCCGGAAAACTGAATTATGTGCCAACCGTCCACACTAGTCTTTTGGTCCACTGAAATTAATTCTTCAGAATTCACTGCACCTGAAGTTCAAGATAGAGGAGAGGAGATTTAGTGAAAAGGACTTCATGATAATAATAAGTAGTAGCACTAAAATACCAGAAACAAGAAATATAGTTGCGGTTGCTCCAAAACAATAATCTGCAGAGAAGGAAGATATTTGGCAACAATGTATGTTGTTTTCTGCAGTTGTTTTTGGGTGAAAAAGCATTGAAGTTTTCAAACTGAATTTTTGGACATTTGAAAGGGTACTAGGTAAGATTGTCTTTCTCGAAAAAACAGTTGTTGTTGCTCCAAAACGATATATACAAAGACTCCAAGGCGTTTAGAAACAACATAAGTTGTGTTGTGATTGTTTTTGGGCGAAAACAGAGAAATTTTTTAGCTGGTTTTTTGGACATTAAGATTATCTGATAATCAGATTAGTTTCAAATCTGAACCAAACATCTTAAACAAACTTTTGATCATAATAGAAAGCAACAGTTTTTGGATGAATACATAGAGACAAACTACAAATATGTTTGCTAACAAAAAATCCCGTACCTCTAAGCTCAAAATCTTCTATTTCTTCTGTATTGATTGCAAGAACCCAACGGACAGAAACCTTGGTATCGATTGAAACTTGTGTGATTCTTCCATTTTCTTTAGCATCACTATCAACATGAATTGAAGGAACATCTGACTCACTCCAGCCACTTATAGTGTCATTATAGGTCCAGCAACCATAGTTGACCGAGAAAGTTACAAAATCAACTGTTTTGTCTCTACCACATGCAAAACCATTGTCAATTTGTTCTACCTCCTTGTTCAATTTTCCGGGAGTATTTGAAAATAAAGATACATATGATACAGGGTCCAGCCTTTCATCAAGTCTTCCAGTTGCATCCACGACATGAACAACCTGAAAGTGCAGATTTTATAAGATCATCGAGAATCATTAATCCTCATGAAAGTAAAGAATGAATAAGCTAATGTCAAGTACTAAGGCCACACAGTTCAATGGTAAGTTAAGCAATTTGTTTTCCTTTTTGGCTAGGAAAAATAGAGATGGAAACCGATCGGAGGATCATTAAAATAGTAGTACTTTTTCACTAGGAAAAATGTAGCAATAAAAGGACACAGAATATACATTTTTATGAAAACTTACATTCACAGCTCTAGCAGTGTCTTCAGAAAACGGTGGAAGTACACCTGATAATACAATTGCAAGTGATAAACTAAAGAGTACCAAAGTAGCTAGGATGATAGCCCTTTTCGCACCTGAAACCAATTGAACAAAAAATAACATGGAATATTAAATATTTAATGCTTCAAAAGTATATATTCCTTTATATTTTACAAGGAGAGGAACTTGATTTAGATAGACCAGTTAATAACTTAACCATAGTTACAAACTTCAAAATTAATGAATAACCAGCAATAAAGCCCATCAACTTGATTTGTAGACTCAATCAAAGCATAGAATAAAATTGTAAGAAACTGATAAACTTGTTAACAGGTCCGCACAAATTCAAATCCACCACTCTACCCGCACTTCCCCAGCGCAACCAAAAAGAAAAATAATATTATTTCAATGATACTTGCAAAAGAGCTATACAATAAACAAAACCTGAAATATGGACATAAGAAAGGAGATACACCAAGGTCAGAGACAACAGAGCAGCAATAAATGCAGCAATCACAAAGTTTCCCAGCCATTCAGGAGTACTACCAGGATTCCTGCATAAAGTAAAGAAACGTAAATTAGATGCTAACAGTACATAATGAGAACATTGACCTTTATGTGACAAAATGGAGGGTTAAATAAGGGTAATGACAATGGCAACAATAACAGTGATAGTGGTGGTTAAGGCAACTGAGTCAAGGTAGCAATGATAGTGGAAGCATAGAGATACAACGATGGAAATGATGATGATAATAGCATCGTAATTGGGGAAGAACGGTAGTAGTAGCCTCAGCTGTAAGTCACTAAAGTCAGTAACAGAAAGCTTCTCAACATGATTGGAAAACTATGATTTCTCTGTCCTTACGCTTTGAGCACGCAAAAAAGGGAAGTCACTAGAAAAATGGATACAACCGCCAGAAACAATGGCTGGAAAATGAACAAAGTCACTAGATGCTAAAGGTAGGTCAAAATAGACATATGGATCATATACATGTTGGGTCACGTATACTCTGATAGTCCAATTAGGGAGAGAAAAATAAAAAGAACACATACACAAAAGATTTACCTATCAAGTCGAACCATTCCCCCTATGATTGTAGCAGCTAGACGAATAAAAGTGCCAGCAGAAAATAAAATTGGTGTGGCTAACCCCAGAAGCAAGGTTGCCAGTTTGAGTGGTTTTGGTAACCTGGCCGGGGTCAGCGTTGCTTCAAAAAACCCATCTGGATTTTCAATCAAAATTTAGTAAATTGCAACAAAAATTAGTTTTAACAGACAAGGACGAGGTAGTGATAGTTACATGCAAATGCAGGAGAAATTAACCAAACAAGAGCCAAGTAAGAAGACCCAATTTTGAAATAGTTTCCCAAAGTGAGAAGAATAAGCCACTGAAAGGATCCAGCTTTATAGAGCCATCTTTCTGCCTCCAACCTGACAACATCTGCTTGAATAGTCGGGGGCAGTTGCTTTCTCTTCGAGTGTACATTCAAAAGATATTTTTGAAGCAGAAGATAACCCAAATGTTGACCAGTCAATGCTCCAAGAAAGGCCGGTGCACCAAATAATCCAATCACCAACCATGGGCTTGAAACATAAGGCACTGGTGATGAAGATATCAATGGCAGAAGATAGGCAACAATGAAGGAGAAACCTAAGGCAAACACCCACATGAGGAGAATACCCAAACAGGACAAGGCCAATGAAGCTATAGCTGGTATACCACCCATGAACAACGATGCCGTCCATATTAGAAGTGACTGCAATATCACCGAAGTGTGGAGCATATTTGCAAATTGTTGACGGTAAACAACCATATATGTTCCCTGGAAAGATCAGACAATTATCATATATCGGAGTCTAATGATATGGATGAAGCCAAGCATGCTACAATCACCCAGTAATACATAAAGTAATACATGACATGCATAATAAAGCAGAGAATTGAAAAGTGGTTAGCGTAACCAATAAAGATTCTGCAGCTAGAAAGTACCAAAATGTCAAAATATATAGCATTGTTGTTGCTCTTATCTTCATCTGTTTCTTTCTCATTGCCTTCTGGAAAATCAGAAGCAGCACCAATGTGAACCAGGAAAGCTAGCATATTTTCCCCCAGATGTTGAAGAGATCCCTTCTTCAAAAGCTCTAATTTGTCATTCTGCACTAGGAAAACGATACATTATATTATCATCATTGACATGCAAATCCTGAAAGGCCAAAAGGACCCAGATGATGGTACCATCCCAAGCTTAACAATCTCTCCGTTGTATATTTGATAGTAAGAGTAAGATATGTGAAGTTGGAAATATATTTTTTTCTTTGCAACTAGGAAGCTTCAAATATTATTCATATGTTGCACAAGATAAGTCATATATTACTCTAGTAAGAAGCATCACTGAGAAATTAAACAAAAGTTCTTAAACTAAAGAGATTCATTACAAGAATATGCTAGTCAATGGCATCCAACTTCGAACATTCCCATTTCATTTATTTAGAATAAATCGTGTTTCATATTTAAGAGCAAAGAACATGTTATGTTGAATAAATATAATAAAGAGCATAAATAGTTGCATCAGCAATCCAAATAAACTAAATCAAATGAATATTTTAGAGGACTCTCCACCGCAGTTCAAGCACGAACGTGAAACAACATCCCATTAACCAGCCCCCAAAAAAACCTTAAAGATACCAGCTGTGCAAAAATATTTCTTTAATTCTAGTATGCCTTCAGTGACCTAACAACAGAGCTACATATATACTTCCACCTTCCAATGACCAAAATAAAACTGTACCCCACGATCTAGCACTAGAACAAACACATGAGTAAAATAAGAAAAGAACTTTTCTATGATGTGTTCTTGCCATCCAAAACATCTCAAGTCCAATAAATAAGAAAAGTCAAGGTCTGAAACTAAATGTATGGGCTAGGCTTGGGTTTTATACTGGTATATTACTTCAAATCCAGTGAAATTGTGGTACTCAATTTGTTATTGTATGGAGATTGGAGAGCTCAGTTGAAGAGTTTTTTTTGTTGTTAAATCTCATTCCTTCAACCAGCACAAATGAATTTCAATGTTTGGCAATAAAAACAGAACAAGAAGCAGTCCAATTATTTTGTAAAACAGTAAGAAGGGAAGGAAACCTTGGTATGATATACAGCAGTGTTATCTACATATGCAAAATCAAGTCCAGAGAGGCCGGCAACTTCTTTGTACACTTGGAAATCTGTTGCAGATTTTATGGCTCCTGAAGAAAAAAGGTCCTGTAGCATTAATCTTAGTTAGTTCAAGTGATTTGTTAAAAGTCATTGGAAAAAAATTGGTATAGATCAAAAGTATAATCAACAATACCTACAAACCTGTGAGATAATTTGGCCAGATGGGTATTTTGCTACCAAAGCAAACTTCTCAATAGCCCATGGATGAGGACCAGCCTACTAAAGCCAAAGCCATTAGCCAGAGGCACAAATTTGTTATAATGTTATCAGAAATAGCATCCGAACTTGTCAAATAACTAAATAATATTTCCATTTTTCCAACTACTTGCACCTTGTGCAGCTCATGAATCATATAGTAAAATTTTATTTAAATCATATAAAAAGGTTTTCAGGGAAAATATTACTTTTATTATGACTCAATCAAGACAATTATGACACCATTACATGTAATCTACTTATCTGTTTCGTCGAGCAAAACAAAGAAGCAATTTTCAAATAATGGAAATAAAAAAATACCATTACAGTGAAATTGTGATGAATAATCAGACCTGAAAAATACTAGACTTCCCTCCAATGCCCATGGCCTCTAGATCAATTGCCATACGAACAGTACTACTCCAAGGATGCTGCAATAAAAAGTTTCTTTTATAATTTAGTACGGATTCATGTATTCGTTCTACTTTTCTAATTTCGATTTCTTCTAACCCCAACCACTCTTATATAAAGTCAGTAGGAAAACTAAAAAAATTAATTAATTTAAGGATGCATTAACAAATAATTTCAAACCTGTGTTATAAAGCTGTGAGCACCATTAAGACCCTCCTCTTCGCCAGTATTAAATAAGAATATAACACCTCTCTTCAATCCATGAGCCCACTGAGAAACTCCGCGAGCAAGTTCCAGCATAACTCCTACACATGAACTGCAATCTCCAGCGCCTTCTCTGTTAAATCAATGCTATATCTTCAGTGGCAAATATTATGGTTGGAAAACTTCAAATGATCAAATATGAAAAAATCAAAATATTCAAATCTGTACTTTCACATGCTCGCATTTAACTTAAAAAACAGATCAGCATGTACCATAAGGAGATGCTGGTGAAAAATGTTGTAATGAAATGATCTTCCTAGTTCCTAGAAAAGCTTGACAATTGAAATTTAGGATAAATTACAAAATACCTGCTTAAAGTTTAATTTATTTTCACTTTTCATACGTAAACTTTATTTTGTACACATAACTCCCTAAACTATAAAGCAAGTGTAAACCTTTGTTTTCTAGTCAATTTTAATTGTGTCATTCTGAATGTGAAAAGCAGTAAAGAACATGATCTTTTTCAACATAATCTACTAAACAAGTGTATACTGTCATTGTTTAAGTTGATAGAAATCACAGGTTTACACTTTTTGCCACCAAATTTAAGGTGGTTATGTGTTACAAAGTGAAGTTTATGTATGAAAAGTGAAAATGAATAAAAATTCAGGGGGAAAATAATGTGAAATTTACCCTTGCAAATATTTCTCACAATGACTTAAGAGTTATCATTGATTTCCATACCGTGCCTTCCGATTAAAACAACATGCTCCTATTATCACAACATTATTATTACCGATTTTAATTTCAAACAACTGTCAGTATAAAACTTTTTTACACCATAATTGAATCATGCATTGCCATGTCATTGAAAGATTGTGTCAATACCTCTCATGTGGGAAAACTTAACTTTAGGGTTAGTAAGTTGAGCCACAGTGATAAATGCATCGTAATCATATCTAAATATTTAAAAAAGACAAAATATTAACTGCTTAAAACAGAAGTATGATAGCAAATAGATGAAGAAAACATACGTCGAAAAAACAGTATCAATATGAGAAGAGACCAGAATGGAATGGTCCTTTGCTTCAGATAGATATTTTGGCAAGATTCTTACTACGACGTGACTCAGATCGGAATAAACAAGTGTTCTCCCCATAAATAAGCCATTGGCCAGATGGTTTGCACCAGACTTCGCATGAAAAAGATCCACTTCAACATCCACCTCCCAATGAGCTGTTTTCTTAATAGTTTGGCATGCTGCCAAAACATACTGCAAGTCGGAAGCATGTTAAAAGAACTATACAATTGACGGAAATTCAACTAATAAATTACCACAATCAGTTGAATAGCTTTTTGTTACTCCCATTGGTCACCAAGTACAACCAGTAACTTAAGTAATGGAGGTAGTTATCATTCTCATTTACAACGACATATTATATATTTCAAACTTGTGACTCATAATAGCTCAGAATGATTGTGGTAATACAGTGCAGGTCAATTCACCAGTCCAATTTATTTTTAACTGAATGAAGCATAAGATAGCTTCAAAAATATGAAATGAATGCGGTATAACGAAGTCCTAGCTATATTTGATAAGATATGAAAGAATGATGGGGCATGACAATTTAACTATGAATTTGAACTCAGCTTGAAATAAAGAGAACCCAGCACTAGTCTCTTTAACAAAGTAGTAATACAGAAAGTGCAAATAAGAATATATTCTGTTAAACTCTCCTAGCACTGCAGTTCATTGACATAATAATATACCATTACGAATTCCAAAAGATCCTACATTAAAGGATGTTTACATTCAGAATATAAGTACATGCAGGTTCATTCTCGACACAATTTCACTACAGCAAAGAACAACAAATTGATCGATATTCTCTTATCTGTTTCCCTTGGAAGAAACGTCTACAGAGTCCAGTCTATCTTATGAACTATGAGTCATGGTGCTCCTAACCCAAATAAATGATGAAAAGCGGGAATATCCTACAGACTTGGTAAGCTCGCTAATTTGCATTCATAAATAATACAACATAAAGAGAAAACGATATGTCAACTATTCCAACTAACCAGGAGTGAGAAATAATGCAACAAAACAACGGGGTAAAAAACTAACAAAGTTTCGGAAGCCAACCTGCAAGGCGAGATTCAGAGCATCAGAAGAAACAGGATGAGGGCCAACCTCAGTCAAGGCCTTAACATGCTTGAACGCTTCGATCTCAGAGAAACCCCTCTTGCCAGCCTGATCAGCAGTAAGGGGTACAGGCATACTCTGAAATTGGTAATTATAAATAGCAGTACAGCAATATGTGATAATGAGGAACAAGGCCAGCCACACAAATGAAGACCTCCTCGGATTTACGATATGAACATTGGTATAGACTTTAGCACCACCATCAGTAGACTTATCAATTGCTTCACCACTGCTTGAACCTTTAGATGCTTCTTCCGAAACAGTTTCACGCCTTCGCCGCATTCTGACCAAACTCTAGTAGTAGAGAGTGATTAGCAGCTTAAGAGAATAACAAACAGGTGCCGAATTATCAATGCAATGTTAATAATACTATACAGTAGCTATCAGCAAAGAAAACTAGGATGACAAATTCTTTTCATTGATCAATGAACACTAAAAGTCTCAAATTGGGTTCACAAATTAAGCCAAATTGCACAATAAAAAACAAATTTTTATAACAACCCAGAATGTAAATTTTATGGGAATCAAATAATCCAATTGAACAAAAGTCAAGAAACCAAAATAAGTGCATATTAATGTTAAATCTAAAAAACAGAAAACAACGAAGCATGGACACGACACTTACACAGATATGACACGACACGGAATAAGGTGGTTGAGTTTGTTGTCTTGATTTGGAGATTGAGAAACTCACAACAGAAGATGGGTGAGTTTGATTCAGATGTATGGAACCATGTGTTCAACAACATTCAAAGGCATTAAATAAATAATATTATTTCTTAATCTATGATTTACTCCCTCTTTAACTCTCCAAATTAATATGATTAATAAAATAATGATAAAATTGTAAAAATAGTAATAACTGTTATCTTATTTTTTAAAAGGTAAATATAAATTAACAAGTGATGCATGCGATAAGCTTAATAGTAAAAAATGTACTCACATCTTATACTTAGGGAATATAACTAGAGATGATGAGTTAAATTAGTTTACATTCTCTACTAAATAAAGAATTCAGTATTGAAATACGAGAAGAAAAATATTATTTTTAATTTAAACTTTTTATTAAAAAATAAATTCTCCTTTCCATGTACCATTTTTTAAGCATTAGTTTACATGTACCATTTTTTAAAATTCAGCAACACGAGGACATTGTAAAAGTCTAATTTTAAGCACCATTCATAGTATTCATTAATTTAAGGAATATATCCTACTATTTAAAACATAAAGTTTAATCCGTAGCAGTGAAACTAAAAGCATCACAATAATCTCCAAAGTATGAAGTCATATTAATAAACATTCCAAATCATATTAATTATTATTATTATTTTGATACATACGTATATAAGTTCACACACTTCATACAATACCCAAACTTTCTCAGAATTAATAATAGCCATACTTCAAACAGCAATGTCTTTTTCTTACAAACCCATTTCATCAAATTTCTTATTCCTTATTAATATATCTTCCATTGCTGTAATTGTATCATTGCCTTATCCCTTGAAGCTAATGATCATTATGAAGCAGGTAAGAAAGCAAATTATCCCCCATATCTTGAAAAGTTCCTTGCTTCACAGGGTCTAAATTCTGATCCTGCATAAGGAAAAATGTACATTATATTATTTAGTACTATCATTATTTATAGGCAGATTTCGGATTCAGGATTCGAGACTTGACGCTCACACTTTATGTCCCACAGTTCTATCAACTGAGTTAAATCTCAGGGCGAAAGACAATATTATGTCCATTCAGTTATAAAGTAGTTAATTACTTTCATATGTACCTTATCACCAGAAGGACCTTTTCCAGAACTGAGTACTCCTGTCTCGGCGCTTGTTGAAGATTTTATGGGTCCAGAAGATGAGAGATCCTGCAACAAAATGAAACTTTCTATTGTAAAACGAAATACACTAGTTCTTAATATATTAGATGCAACATTTTCTTTATTGGTTAACATTATTGTGATCAAAAGAACTAGACCTGATAAACAATAGGCTTCTCCCCTTCAGCAAACAAAGAGTCCAAATCGATGACCTCGCTAATAGTATCACTCGTATTTTTCTGCATCAACAAATTTATTTTACTTGTAAGATAAGATTTTTATTTTAGAGATTTTATAATCGTTGTGCTTATAACTCCAACATCTAGGTGAGTTGTTTCAAATTCTAATAGATAGTGACAAAGGACCTATTGAATTAATGATAGGACATGCTATAGTTAATGCAGATGAGAAGTAAATAAAATTGTAGTTAATGGATTAACAAATAATTCCTAGACCTGGATTATGAAGCTCTTAGCATCCTCCTTGGCGGAATTAAAAAGGAATATAACACCATTCTCGAGTTCTCGAGCACTTTTAGAAACTCCAAGAGCAAGTTCCAGCATAAAAGCCGCACTTGAAAGTTTATCTCGAGCCGCTTCTCTGTTAAATCAATGTCCAATATCTTTAGTAGCAAATATTCTAGCTGTGGGTTTACATGCTTGAATAGAATTTCAATAACAAGATTATTATTAGTAAACAGATGAAGAGAACAAACTTTGAAGCAGCAGCAGTAGCATCAGTATTAGCAGAGACTAGAATAGCTTTCTCTTTTGCATCAGATACAGCTTTTGGCAAGATTCTCAGTACTACATTTTTCATATTCGAATCACCAGACTTTACAGGAAATATGTTCACGTCAACATCCACGTCCCCTTTGGCGGTTCCCTTAATTTTTTGAAGTTCTTTCAGAACATACTGCATTCAGAAGCATGTTAAAAAAGTTGAATAGTTAACCAGAAATGGAGTAAATTAAAAAATTACGATGACATATTATATACTGAGAAAACGTCAAATTGGTCCTTCAAATGTAAAAGTGTCATTACACCTGTTGGGCAGGATTGAGATCAGCTTTAGAATCAACAGGACGAGATAGCATCTCGGTCAAGGCCTTTGCATGCTTCAATGCATCGGCCCCGGAGAAAACTGTCTTGCCAGCAGCTGAAGAACCTTTGGATGCAGCTGGACCAACCGCATGATCAAGTTGAAGCAGGAAAGGAAGCAAATTATCCCCCAGATGTTGAAAAGATTCTGGCTTTTCAGGATCAAACTTGTGATTCTACGCAAGGAACAAAGTACATGATATGATGACAGTAGATATGCAACGATTTGAATAAACAAGTCGAATCAACTCAGAAACTTAGACAATGGTATAGTTGCCAACAAAAATGCCCCTAAACTACAAAATCATATTTTAATACTCACTATTGTAGCAACCAATTACTTGAAATTATATAACATAATCAAAGCTAAGACATCATATACATTCACTTATTATTTAGTCATAATTTCTTCTTACTTTCATCTATACTATTACCTACTGATAAGTTAATGTCACGACTCAAAATATTTTCTAAATGACTGAATTCAAGCACAGAAATTGTTTGCAGGGTAATAAAATACAAGCCAGAAAAGCAATTCAATTATTTTTAAAGCAGTGTGGATAGAAAGAAACCCTGGTATGAGGCATTTGAGGTCGATCCTCCTTATCTATAAACAGAAAACCTTTCCCAGAAGGGTTTGGTGCAGAACTTCCGGTCGATTTCCCCAATAAGTCTAATGCAGATTTAATGCCTTGAGGAGGTATGAGACCCTGCATCGCTAAAGCACATAAGCAATTTGGAAACAAGCAAAACTCTTCATGATTGAATTGTGATCAATAACAAGACCTGAAAAACACTAGGCTTCTTCCCTTCAGCGAACAAAGAGTCCAAATCAATAGCCACTCGAATAGCATCACTCAGTTGATGCTGCATCAACAAATTTCTTTTACTAGTGAGATAAAAGGATTGATTGTTTTATAATCATTGTGCTTCAGATAACTACAACATATAAGAGACCTGCTTCAAATTTTAATAGATAGTGACAAAGGACCTAGTAAATTAATGAAGGGAGGCATTAACAATTAATTCCTAGACCTGGGTTATGAAGCTCTTAGCATGCTCCTCAGCAGTATTAAAAAGGAATATAACACCATTCTTGAGTTCTTGAGCATTTTTAGAAACTCCGCGAGCAAGTTCCAGCATAAAAGCTACACTTGAAAGTTTATCTCGATTCTCTTTTCTGTTAAATCAATGCTAAATATCTTTAGCAACAAATTATGCATGTCTTTACATACTGGTATGGAATTTCAATAACAGAACACGGAGTATCATTAGGAAGGGCATATGGAAAAATATTAAATAAAAATAATCTTCCTGTAAGAAACATGAAATCATATATGTTTTTCACTAAGACTTTGAGTTGTTATTGATTCGGTCGCTTGAATATCTCTCTAGGTCCAAAATGCTCCTACCATGACATTATGGATGACTCAGGCCGAACATCGACATAAGCATTGATATCATATTAGAATAATTGGTTTCAGTTCTAACTAAAAAAGTAGTTTATAGAGAGTTGCCAATTTCATTATAAACTTGTTTGGCAGCAGTATGAGAGTAAACAGATGAAGAGAACAAACTTTGAAGCAGCATCGACATGAGCAGAGACCAGAGCAGCATTCGCTTTCGCATCAGATACAGCTTTCGGCAAGATTCTTAGTACCACATTTTTTAGATTCAAATCACCAGAATTTATAGGAAATCTATCCACTTCAACATTCACGTCCCTATCAGCGCTTTCCTTAATTTTTTGAATTTCTTTTAAAACATACTGCATTTGGAAGCACATCAAGAGAAGTTGAACAATTATTCATTAACAAGAAATGGACTAATACACTATTTACAATGACATTATATCTATATATGTTTTTAAAAAAAGTAGTATTACCAAATAAGTTGTTGAAAAATTCACCAAATAAACCACTATAAGGTCATTGTGACATTTTTCTAAATTTCAAGGACTTATATACTGTTTTTGTTTTGAAATGACACTTATATTTTTGGAGGATCAATTTCAAGCTTTATTTGGAATCCACAAATTATTTTCTTATTCAAATTTCACATACAATATGAGGTGAGTGATTTAAAAAGTTATATATCAATTGCATTTTACTCATTATACAATACTTATTATACTGATGTTGCCTATACACAACAATATAAGAGAAAGCTAGATAACTTGTCCATCGCAATCGACATAAGAAATGACATGCACGGACTCGCGATGAATGAAAGCAGCATCAGAACTAATTAAATGATGAACATATGAGGATCAAACCTGTAAGGAAGGATTGAGATCATCAGCTTTAGAATCAACCGGAGGAGATAGCTTGTTGGTCAAGGCATTGAGATGTTTCAATGCTTCAACCCCAGAGAAAAATCTCTTGCCAGCACCTGAACCAACCATATGATCAAGCAGGAAAGGAAGCAAATTATCCCCCAGATGTTGAAAAGATCCTTGCTTTTCAGGCTCAAATTTGTAATTCTGCACAAGGAAAAATGTACATCATATTATGACACTAGATATGTCAAGCATTTCATAAACATGTAGAATGAACACTGCAGCAACTTAGAGATAATGGTATAGTGCCCAAGCCTGAAACTACAAAATCTTATTATTAATACTACTAGTCTACCTCTACACTTTAGTAATCTCACGTTGAGTAGTATAACAAATTCAACGTGGTATGTAAGCTACGAAATTTTCCCGTCTAATAGATCAGTTTTTTGAGTTGGACTTTTTTCGCTTGCTTAAGTCGAATAAAATAAAGAATCAGGAGGGATAGAAAGAAACCTTGGTGTGAGGAACTTGAGGTTGATCCTTCTTATTTGTAAATGGAAAATCTTTCCCACTCAATTTCCCCAAGAATTCAGTTGAAGATTTTATGGCTCCAGGAGGTACAACACCCTGCAACATTAATCTGAGTGGCTTAATTTAACTGATTTATCATTTTATCTCTCTTTTTCATTGTCTCTATGATGAGTACTAAAAACCAAACACATCACTTCCTACAAGGTTAAAGACAATGGTGCATGTTATAATACATATTCTGAGTTTTCTTATGGTAATACTTTATATTTGTTTATACAATATTTTTTTTTCATTAAGACTATTATTGATAATATTTGCAATATTAAAAAATGGTAAAATTATAATCTTATACTCCTTCTCATCCTATTTATAATCTTTTACTTATTGTTTTTCTCTTATTTATACTTCATTTATTAATTAGAAATAAATTCATGGAATTTCCGAAAAATAGTTAAGAAGCAAAATTATAGTGTAATAGTATTTTTCAAAAAAAGAAATATTTCAAGAAAAGTAACTATCCTATTTATTTGTGTAATATAGATAATGACATCTTATAATAAAACATAAAGAGTGATATTTTTTAAACAATTCAAGAAAAATAACTATTTTTATTAACATTTGCAATTTAGTTAGAAGTGTTTTTTATAGCTAGGATAGGGAATACCATTTTATTTTAAATGAAACAAGTGTAAAATGTTAAATGTACTTAAGATGCACAAAGTATGGAATTATATTTGTATAAACTCCTAAGCTTATAAATAAATAATAGATATTACTTAGTCCCAATCCTATAAATTAGTAATGTGTAATTATATTTTACTCCACAATTCAAGAATCATAGAAATTATTCAGTGAACATTGAAATCAAGTTTTCAATATGATTAAATTGTGATGAATAAACCAGACCTGAAAAACATTAGGCTTCTTTCCTTCAGTGAACAAGGAGTTCAAATCAATAGCCACTCTAATAGCATCACCCCATTGTTTCTGCATCAACAAATTCTTTTAATTAATAGTGAAATAATTAAGGATTAATTATTTTATAATCATTGTGCTTTAGATAACTCCAACATCAATGAGAGTTGCTTCAAATTCTAATAGATAATGACAAAGAACCTACTGAATTAATAATTGACCCTATTATAGTTAAATTATTAAAGCATATGAGATGTAAATAAAATATTAATTAATTAAAGGATGCATTAATAAAATAATTCCTAGACCTGGGTTATGAACCTCTTAGCACCCTCCTCAGCAGTATTAAAAAAGAATATAACACCATTTTTGAGTTCTTGAGCACTTTTAGAAACTCCACGAGCAAGTTCCATCATAAAAGCTGCACTTGAAAGTTTATCTCCATTTCCTTCTCTGTTAAATCAATGGTGAATATTTTTAGCAGCAAATAATACAGTGTCTTTACATGCATGTATGGAATTTCAATAATAGAGCATCAAGTATATCATAAGGAAGGGCTTATGATAAATATTTAACAAAACAACCTTTCTGGATTAACATGATATTTTATATTTCTCACCATGACTTTGAATTGTTATAAAAAAAACAAATGAATAATGATTTGCATGAATCAGAAGTATGAGAGCAAAGAGATAAAGATAGAGAACAAACTTTGAAGGAGCAACATCAATATCAGTAGAGACCAGAACAGTGTTGTCTTTTGCATCAGATACACCTTTTGGCAGCATACTTAATACCAAATTTTTCATATTCGAATCACTAGAATTCTCAGGAACAAGGTTCACTTCAACATCCACGTCCACATCAGCTGTTTCCTTAGTATTTTGGCTCTCTTTCAAAACATACTGTAGTAGTTGGTAGCGTGTTAGAAAACAGAAAAGAATTGAACAATTAACATGAAATAGACTAATTCAGTAAGTTCACAACTTAGAATAACATATTATATGTTGAGTAATAGTCACCAAATTTCAATAATTTATGACCATTTTTTTAGATGGCATTTATATCTTTGAATAATCAATTTCAGGCTTATAACTCATGCATGCCTTGTTTGTATTTCTAGATCCACAAGTTATTTTCTTAGTCAAATTGCACATATATAACATGCAGCTGAGTGATATAAAAAGTAATATTTCAAACTCATTACTCATTACTCAGTTATCAAGATTGATCAACATAAGAAATGACATGCATGATGGAGTGATGTAGGAAAAAAGCAACAAAACTAATAAAAGATTGAGGATCAAACCTCTAGGGCAGGAGTGAGATCAGCTTGGGAATTAACAGGCTTAGAGGTCACTTCGGTCAAAGCATTGAAATGTTTCAATGCTTCATCTTCTGAGAAAACTGTCTTGCCACCTTGGTTGCTTGACACTTTGGAACCATCTTTGGATCCAGCTGAACCAAACATGATTATGATCACTGAATGTATATGAGAAATAAACTATAGAGGGAAGAAAGTTGAAAGATGATATGGTTGAAGAAAAAGATTTGAGGAAAGGTCTTATATAATGAACTCATAATAGCATGTGGTTGGTTCTATATATCTATAGTTTAGGTGTTAAGGTTTGAAATTAAGATACCAAGAGGATTATAGGCCGGTAGAGGTATATAGCAGAATGGGCATGCATTCATTATTTCTTGGGAATTTGAGATGCATGAGTCTTTGGTTGTTCCATAATTTTATGTTATGTTCATTTTATCTTCACTTTGATTATAAATAGTAATACCTAAGTTGTACGTTGTAGGGATTATGGGCCAATAACATTACTATCATTGACATGTCTTACAACTACGTTGTTGCACACGATGGACAAATTTGATTACATGAATGACATTATCATTTAGTGTCCTACACTTTCTGATTAATAAAAAAATGCTAGAATTAATAAATATTTAAATTGATTACTAAATAGTTTATATTTCATTTAGTTTCCTACACTTTTTATTAGTAAAATTCAACCATTTCATCTTTGTTTTTTAAGAAAATGTGACCCATAAAGAATGGGGGAAATAGGTCTCTCTGCCTCTGTCTGATTCAAATGGAATTTCTTTGTCTCACTACATATTATTTTCTGGTCTCATTGTGTTGTTATTCAAGAGGTATAAGTATAAGATGAATAGTTCAATGACGTCCATTTTTTTTTATCAGCAATGAAAACTTTACCATTTCCACGGAATGTCATTGTGATTAAATCAAATGGCGCGTGTGAATTTACACCTTTTCAAACTTTTTTTTAATGGATGTGGATACAATAGGTGGATCATCGTATCAATATTCCACAAAATATCAAATACAGAAAACTATACCCAAACATCTTCGCTTTATAATCAATGTAGGGCTACTTTGTGAAAATGACTATCATGATACTCCTTATCATTATGTTAATGATCTATCTTTAAACTAATTGGTAATGAGAGAAGTAACCCAACAAACATTTAAATTATTCCCGACAATGAGGGGAGATGTGTGACTTATTTTTTAACATATCCAACACCCTTCATTGATGTTTAGGATCTCATAAAGTGGTCCTTCTATAGGGCACTCATAGCTGAGTTCAAAGCCACTTCACTCTTCCTTTGCATTACTGTTCGCATTGTGGCTGGTTACAATAACCAGAGTGATACCAAAGCTTGTGGTGATATCTGTAGTGGTGTTGGTATTCTTTGTCCTTGTTTACTACACTTCTGGAATCTCTGGTTTGGTCCAAAACCCTATTCTTCCCTTCTTCAGATCTCTTTGTAAAATACACATCTTTTTTGCTTCATGTTTTGTAAGTTCTCCTTTTCTCATGTAGTTTCTACTTTCCTGTTTTGCGTGTCTATATAAATTATATTTTGAAGACAATTTCATGCTTACTTTTACTTCAAGTTTTTTACCTTCAAAATAGAGTCCTTTTTCTGTGATTGAACTTCATGCATGCTTAAAGATGATTTTTCCCTTTCCTGGTTTCATTTTGAGTTTAATCCAACTAGGTGACCATAGTTAAAAGT
The DNA here is from genome assembly GCF_001865875.1 of Lupinus angustifolius. NCBI lineage: Eukaryota > Viridiplantae > Streptophyta > Magnoliopsida > Fabales > Fabaceae > Lupinus > Lupinus angustifolius. Next base: position 9,284,340 of record NC_032016.1, read on the forward strand.
ACATATTATAATTCTTAACAAAACTTTTGTTTTTGATAAATAAATTTGTATTAATATATGGTACAAGATTTACAAGAGAAAATCAATAGTCACATAATATACCTATCATATATTTGAACCTTACGAGATGACTTTACCTAATACCCAATAATCACCACGATGATTAACATGACAAAGATGTCTATAAAAAACTTAGGTCATAAACAAAAGAATATAAAACTTCATATCTAATGTAAAAACGGATGAAAGAATAAACATGAACCATAATTTACACGCAATAGCAAGTTCAATAGTGTTCACTACAGCAATAAAGTGAGTTACTATTTGCTAAACCTGCTGTGTTGGTCATTTTGATTATGTTATTCAAATATAATCCAAGTGAATGACACGTGATGAAATTCGAGTTACTTACTCATTCATATTCCTTGCATGATTCATGATTCATGATTACACATGATTTCATGTTGGCTTTGGTGCTTCACCATGTGGGTGACATAATGCTACTTCTTATATGATGTAAAATCCATGAATGTGGGTCACTCGTTTGTTCTCATGACCCAAGATTTCAAGTAAAGTAAAACACCAATATTATTATGGTTGCAAATTTCCTTTCACTTTTGGGAGGATCAATGGGGATAGTTTTTAGTGTTAGGAGATGGGGATTTTTTGTAATTAATTTGATCGATGTCTCTCAGAATTCTCGTTCTTAAATAAATAATTAAAGTAACTTAATGATTATATTATACTATTCCAAATTAATTATTGGTATTTTTTATATGATGAATTGAAAGTAAAAAGTAAAAACTAAAACAGTATGACAGATCAAGCATATCATTACAATCTGTGATTTAAGAACTGGCTTTAGATCACTTGAATCAGTTGAACCAATTTCAGTTTTATTAACTAATCTATTCTAAATAAACTACTTCTCTTATTTCTAATTGATTTTGAGATGAAACTTTAACATAGTATCGAAACACTAATCCAACTCTTTTCGGTTATCATAAACCAAAAGATGTCATGTAGTCATAGGTCAGACATAACCCTTCGCCTTGTCCAACAACCTTTGTTGGAGGGCACATGTTGAAAAATAATTCTTACATCTCCTACCTCATTTTCTTAAACATGATGTATATACTTATTCAACTACTCATTTTATAGTCAATTGATTTTGAGATAGAAACTTAATCTAACTCTTATTAGTTGTTACTGTTACTATGTTGTTAATATATAAAAAAATTACTTACTATTCCCATAAGTTTCCACACTTCTTCCATTAAGTGTCCTTGACCTGGAAATAAAGATCATACTTATGAACATTGAACAAATATTGGAAGTGTGAAAAAAATTGTATTGCACATTTTAATGGAGCTTAAGAATAAAGAAATCTCAAACCAAGAGAATTGAGCATAAGATGGAGTATATTGTATCATAGATGTGTATGTGTAGCATACTCCATTTCCTAGTATTCTTGCCTTGTAATTCTCTATTTTCCCTTTCTAGAAAGAGATAGTTAGTAACAGAAAGTTACTTATGGAAGTTATTATTTTAGAGGCTTTCTTGCTGAACAAGCAAAACAACCTCTTCTTGTATACAAGCTAGGTAGGCTTCTTCTTCTTTCAATAAGACAATTACAAAATGAATTTTGCAAAATTTGTATAATACAACTTCTTTTTAATTGTCATGAACAAAAGATGTATGATTATTCACGAGTCAAAAGATAATCATTTGTTTTTTGGGATAACGAAATTATAGAGACATGTTTTGAAGTGAGTAAATACTGAATAATAATAATACAAAAAAATATGGTCTTTAATTAGCTTTTCCTTTAGTTTTCAGCTTTTTTCTTCTTTTTGACTGATAAGTGATAATAGGGTTATGGATATATTGCTTTAGCATCTCAGTTTGAAATTTCCCTTATTGTCCTCTTGTCTCAGTAACATACTTTACCAACCATTATTGATTTGAGTTTCTTTGAAGCAACACTTTCTATATACACATTACACAGAGTCTCACATTCACTCACACATCATTATATGGCACCTATCACCACATACTTGATGATGTGCATCTCTTCAATCTTCTATATTCTATGGGATGCTCACCTTGCTATAGAAGATTTCACTCATCAAAATCTTCTTCTTTTTCCATTGTCAACAATGGGTTATGGCCTCACTCACCCTGATCTTCCAATCCTTCTTTGAATCTCCATATTTGCATTGCATATCAATCTAATGATCCAGTTTCAGTTCATGATATGTGGTATATACTGTTAACCTTTTTTCTCTTGCTCTAGATCACATGTTTCCTGCATAATATGTGTCATACTAATAGTTTGTTAGTATTTTATGCATGCATATTTATATGGGTTTTATTATATGAGATAGGAATAATAACTCCTGCAAAAATTGTATTGTTATGGAAGTGATTTTCTGTAGAGGAAGAGAAGAAAGAATTGAAGCATTTTGATGAAGATCATCAACAGGAAATGGAGTTTAGTTGTTTTTATGTTACCTTCCAATTAATTATGGTTTAATTCAGTGATAAATGTCACTAGTTAGCATGTTTCTTTCAAAGTTGTAACATATACGTTATGCTTTATATTATATCAACTTTTTCTTTTTGCTTTTTTTTATGTGAGCCACCCCTTTCAATGAATGTCACCTATGTTTGTTTTTGCAAAACGAGAGTTGCGTTACAAAGTGAGAGAATCATGCAATATCTTCATTAGTTATATGAATATTTTAAACGTATGCAAAAATGGTTCAAGATTTGTATCGTGTAAGCATCAATAATTTGCATGCCAACCAGCTCAACCTGTTTTATAATTCTTATAGGCTACCCTTCACCCATTTCATTTCCCTAAAAAAAAATTTGAAAAGAATTAGGTTCTGACTATCATATCACGTTAAGATTTCATCTCAAACATATAATAACTAACAAGTATTTAAACTATATCTAAAAGAATAAGATATACAAGGTAAGATTTATTAAACAAAATATATATTTTTCACTATATCAAGTAACCCTGATGGATCTACACAATTCCCATAAAGCCATCTAGAAAATTAAAGTTTTGGATCCAAGAATCTCGTTTTGAATGGAATAAGGATAAAATGATGAAAATGTAAATTCATGATAAACAAAAGGATAAAAATATTATTAAATATTGGCTTTTGTGTGTTATTAGGTGGTACTTGTCTCTAAGTAAATTTACTCCAAAACACCGTTGCACATGGGCCAAATTTTGTGTTGTCAACTTGACATCACTATTGTAATTAAAATGCTTGCTTAAAGTCAAGGCCAATAAGACCAGAAAATGAAGGGGGGAAATTCAGGACCCCAAATGATTATGGGCATAAGATATCCCCATGTCCCATTTAAGCTTTAAGGCCTTTTTTTCTTCTTGATTCACCAATGTTTAAAATATTGATTGGGCTATAGGTATCTTTATCCACTTGTTTTAAGCAAGCAAACATTTTGGTTGCATTTGTATATCAAATTTGTTAACTAAGTATAGGGGATTTACTTACTCGAAAAACAAGTTTAAAAAACTTACTTCATATTTTAGTCATCATTTTTAGGGAGATTGAACGATTTAGATATACTCATTAATTCAACTCATTGGACTTCCCTAAAATTAATGGCTAAGATGTAAACTTAAACTTACTCTTGCAGATCTCTGCCCATACTCATAACAATATAATCAGCAAGACATGACATAATTGATTGATGATTGAATTAGTTAAATATAATTTTTACAAAACCCTTTAAAATAATCCATGACTTAAAAAAAATCAATATCCCACTATCTTTAGCTAGGGAACACCCATATACGCACTAAATTCATAAGAATATAATTATCATCATTTATGAATATCTATTTATTTGCATTCATATTTTATATAGAAGTTAGTACCCAAGTTAGAATTTGCACACAAGAATGCAAATATAATGAAAATGCAGAAGAGTGATTGAAGGGTTCTAAAAGGCTGAGGTAACATGAGATAGATGTATGTCTATTGCATTCATTATGAATGAAAAGAAAGTAAAATATGTCAATGTCTCAAGAAGGGTCATTTATAGAGACATATTAAATATAGTGATAATAAGTGGACATGGTTAAGAGGATGAATATGAGAAGAGAGAATGGGTTAGAGTATGAGATTAATGAGAAATGGACTTTTGAGAGTTATGTAAAGAAAGACATTTGGCAAAGCCATCTATGTCAAAGTTATTGCCCAATATACAGGAGAGAGGATAAGGAAATATAATAGGAGAATGTTATATTAGTGAATGAATATATGATTCTTCGTGAACCAACGGACGTTGGTTCAAGTAATACATGTTTGATTCCTCTCAAGCAAGAACCCGGATTCGAGTATAGAAAAAATATCAGTTGGGAGAGTTAGTCTCGCGTACCTATGAATGAATGTTCCCGGTTCGAATAAGAAGCAACTTTTTTGACTTTATTTTCCCTCCTTTTTTGTACTACTGCCTTTTCCTATTTATATTTTATTATTATATTGATTCCATAAGAATCACAAGAATCCATGTTGTATATACTCTTGTTGAATATTGAAATAAATAAACACTCACATTAATACAAATTCTTATTTTTCTTCTTTATTCCGAGGAGTGTGAATTGCAACATTGATTTTGCTTTGAATAATGGATTATAGTAATGTGATGGAAATGCAAGAACCGAGTATAGAAACCGATAAGCTAAGCTACGAAATCTTCTCCATTCTTGAAAGCAATTTCTTATTTGGTTATGATCAACAAAAGCTTTGGTTTTCTAAGCAAATACCTTCCACCACCGTTCATAGCAAACCTCAACTCCAACAACCACCACAACCACCGCCGTTTGACGCCGTATCTGCTCTTAAGAACCAGCGCGGCAAGATATGTGTCCTCGCAATCGACGGCGCCGGCATGCGGGGGATCCTTCCCGGAAAAGCCCTATCCTACTTGGAAAACGCGCTGAAGAAAAAATCCGGCGACGAGAACGCCACTATCGCTGATTACTTCGACGTTGCTGCCGGCTCCGGCGTCGGAGGCATTTTCACCGCGATGCTATTCGCAACAAATGACCATCGCCGTCCGATTTTCTCCGCTGATGACACGTGGCGGTTACTGGCGGAGCAAGGGAAGAAATTCTACCGCCAAGGTTCTGGAACTAGTGGCGGCGGTTTATTTAAAAGATTTTTCAGCAGCGGAGGGTCCGGTTCGACCGGTTCAGCTACAGCGGGTTTAGAGAAAACCGTGAAGGAAGCGTTCACGGAGAAAAACGGTCGGAACTTAACGCTGAAGGATACGCTTAAACCGGTTTTAATACCGTGCTATGATTTATCCAGTACGGCACCGTTTTTGTTCTCACGTGCGGACGCGTTGGAAACGGACAGTTTCGATTTCCGTTTATGGGAAGTATGTCGTGCTACTTCAGCCGAACCGGGTTTATTTGAACCGGTTTTGATGCGGTCGGTGGACGGCCAGACCAGTTGTGTGGCGGTTGACGGTGGTTTGGCGATGAGCAACCCGACAGCGGCGGCGATAACGCACGTGCTGCACAACAAGCACGAGTTTCCATTCGTGCGAGGGGTTGAGGACTTGCTTGTGTTGTCCCTTGGAACTGGTCAGCTGTTGGAGGTGAAATATGACTATGACCAGGTCAGACGTTGGAAGGCCAAAGACTGGGCACGGCCTAGGACTCGAATCTCTGGCGACGGCTCGGCTGAAGTTGTTGACCAAGCCGTCGCCATGGCATTCGGTCATTGCTGCAGCTCCAATTATGTTCGTATTCAGGTATGTTTTGACTTTTCATTGTACATGAATTTTTACTTTCATGTGCATATGCCACTAAACATGTGCATATTGTATTTTACTTTCGATGTAATAAATTGATGTATTCTATATTTTACCAGCAATTGTGTAAATCAATTGACATAAACTTATTACAGCTTAATTAGACATCTAATAGTATATTAGTATTTACTGTGCTGGTATTTGGAGAATTATTTTGATGGGTCATATTTGTTTGGTTGGTCAGAATGTCAATTAAACTATATTTTAATAGAATAAGGGTTTGGCTATGAGTATGAACCTCTGGTTTTTAGTTTCCAGTAGCTGCTTGAGTTTGTGAGTGCCCAGCTGTTATTGATTCCATAAACGTTAAGGGGTGTTAAAGGGAGTGTGGGGTTTCCCAAGGGGATTTCTCTTGCCTTGTTATTAGGAGAAATAGGGAGATATTTCTGTTGGTGGTAATTGATGTTATGCATTTTCCCGGTAACAACGGGTATAAAAAATGGGAAACCTTGGTTTTGGTAGTAGGTTGATTATAGCATGGAATGCCATGTGTACACTGCCAACAATTGGAATAGAATGGATTAAATTTCTTTTCTCAGTGTAGGATCCAATCAAAGGGTAGTATTGTTATTGCAGAGCATTGAATTTCATTTTGTCAGTTGTATTAAAGAGATGGCCGATGGAGGCATTTCCCTTAACTATAGCCGTGCGTGCTAAAATACTTATTTAGGTAAACTAATAAAGCCTATTCTAAAGTAGTTCATATTGTGAGCACCAGAAGAAGTTGTAGCTTTAAATTGTGATTAATAACCCGTCTATCTCATTCACCAATTTCTCTTTGTGATGTTATTTGTGTATCTTATTTTGTATTTGGTTGTGAGTTCATTATGTTGGGATGCAACTTTTAACTCTTACTCCGATTAACAAAACCTTATTGATCATTAAATCCATCATTTCGGAGTTGAATAATTACTAGTTACCAGTATATTTCAAAATCAAGGATGTTCTCAACAAATTGTGATATATGACAGGCAAATGGGTCAAGTATGGGACGATGTGGACCCAATATGGATACAGATTCAAGTCCTAGCAATGTAAAGATGCTGATTAGAATAGCAGAGGAGATGTTGAAGCAGGAGAATGTGGAGTCAATGTTGTTTGGAGGAAAGAAGATTGGAGAGCAGAGAAATTTTGAGAAACTTGACTGGTTTGCTGGAGAACTTGTTCAGGAGCATCAGAGGAGGAGCTGCAGAATAGCTCCCACTGTTGCTTTCAAGCAAGCTACCCCTAAAGGGACCTAGAGGCCACGGCCAAACATTCAAGAATCAATCTAAGGTAAAACGTAACCCCTCTTTGTTGTTTTGTTACCCCTCAATCATTTGTAGACATCCTTTCACAGAAAGCCGTTTATTGGATCCCCTAAATAAGTTACCATTAGAGAAAACATCTTAATCAAAAGACACTGTGAAGTTTTTTACACTGCCAATATATCATTCACCGTTTATTTGTATTACTTTTGTTTAAGATAATCAATTATGATTATATATGAATGATGTACTGAAAGGGTAAAGAACACTTACACGATCACTATATAAATATTAAATCCAAATTAAAATAATTATATATAAAAACAATTTGATAAATCATGTATGCCTCCGACATAATTGATGAGTTTGAATTTTATTATGAAGACATTATTTTCTAATAGCTCCATTTAATCCTAGCACAAGCATTTTGCCCTGATGTATGACAATGTAACCATTATATTCTTGGTTGCTGTTTTGAGATTTCTTTAGCTACTTTGAAAGTGTGTTTACCAAATGAGCTTCTCCTTAAATTTCTTTTCTGAAAATTACTTTTAGCTTGTCTAGCCATACTTTGGTGATACTCTTCGAAAATTTAATAGGTGGGGTATCATTGCATCAACATCCCAACTTGTGGATCTCAACTATAGAGAAATTTCACACTAGAAAAAAATCATCATAGATTACTCCAGTTGAACTTTCTTGACTAGCAAAGAATTATTATCAGGAACAGGTGCTGAATTTGTCAGCTTCTGTGTATGCTTGGGCATGGACTTGTGTATATATGTTGTCCCCTTCTTCTTTGTCCAATGAAGATGACCATATCCTTTGTTGTTATATGTCGTATAAAAGATAAAAATAGATGAAGGAACATTGATGATGTCGGTCCACCTAGGCACCGACACTCATTGTTAGTTTTGGGAAAGGGCATTCTGGTCAAGTTGATTCTTAGGCACTTAATTAACATTTTATATATGCACGACTGTACACTTATTATAGGTCAAAGTAAAGATCCTTCACATATTTTAAGAATGTCTTCACACTTATAAAGTTTTTGTCGATTTAAGGTTGGATTCCTCTCCAGTACTGAACCCTCCAAGCGGTTTTATGAAATAATAATCTTTAAGCCTCTGATTCTTTTGTTCCTGTCCTTATTCTTGGAGAATAACCAATATCATCCTGTGAATTGCGAAATCATTCAGACATCTCATTCAAGTTGTATGTGTAAGGCTTTGATTTGATGTGCGTTCTTGATTTCTTGCAGGGGAAAACTGATATAGGAGGCAAAAACAAGAAGCAGGAACAAGGGAAAAAAGTAGACATTACTCATTAGTATATAGCAGCTTTACTTTTGAAGATGGACAAAAGAAGATTAGTGACTTGGTTGAAAAGGATAAGTAGTTTAAAAGGGTAAAAAAAACTCTGGGGATACTTTACATGGGCAAGAAAGAAAAGCAAAGTGTCTTGGTTGAAGTTTTTCAGTTTTTAGGTTCAAAAATGAATCAAGTGTCATATTTTTATTTGGATTGCATTCTTCCATTGTAGCTTTCTTTTTCCTTTTTTATAGTAAATTTTTGTAAACCTCATTGTTTATATTCAAAGAAACTTTGGGCAGTGGGCTACCTTATTATTTCAAGAAATGTATCTGTCTCACCTCAGATTGATTTTGTTGTTTTTGCTTTTCATATTCCCATGATGAGTGGGCTATCTACTTTTGAATGATCAAACATTCAACAATGTTTCTTGGGGACAAATTGAATGGCCACCATGCCCTCTTAATTTAGTACCTGATGGTTCCATTTTCCGGAAACTAGTACTCATATTTTGTCTTAATATATTATAGGTCTGGTCTATCTGTTTGGATTTTCTGATATATAATCTTAATCTGATTCTCAGTATTAATATTGATGTTTTTTTAACAATACAGAATGGTTAATTGAAGAACAAAGTACTGAGTATTGTAGAAGTTGTCTGAAACAAGTGATAGTTTTAATTAGAGACATGAGACAAGTACCCGCTATTTTCGGTGCTCTTTGTCGTATATGTCTTGTGGAAAAGGGTTATGTGACTTATCTCTATCTCTGTTGAGACTATTAGCAAATGAAGGATATTCTGTTATATAGAATAGAAGAGTTAAGATAGATTAATTTACAGTTTTAGGTGGTAGTGTAGGACAATCTATTGTGAAATTAGTCACTTCTAAAGTCATGTTTAATTTACTGTAGCTAATTAAGTCCGTGTTTGAAGAAAAATAATAGTGGGTATGTTACTTTTTTGTCATGTTCTTTGGGTCATCTTTTTAATGTATAATATAAGACCAATGTCTAGATGACCTACAAATCTCTACATTAATTAAGTCTTCCAATGTTTAGCACTCCCCACAACCTTCCACCATACACATACATTATCTTTAATAATTTGCCAAATGGTGCCAACCTCCCATTTTTTTTCCTTTCCATGCATCTTATAATAGTGTTGAGACATTATTTAGTATAATTTATTAGAAAAATATTTAATTTTTAAATTTTAAAGTTCAATCAACCATAATAATGGACACTAATACATGTTTTATGATAATAAATATGTTGCTAATAGTATTTTCCTAGTGGAAATAGGTACCTAACTTTGTAATGATTCTCTCCCTTTAATTTCATATACAAAATTGTTGACTTGACATTACCTTCTCAAACTTGGACATTTTTTGGGGTTTTCTTCAACATGAATGAGTCTTCCATATTGGCACTTCTTCAATATGAATGAGTTATCCATATTGGTTTTCTTCAAATGTGACCTACTAAACACAGTTAAATTAGATGATAATAATGGTGACAATGATATAAAAATAAGTGTATTTAATTTAATTTTCAAATAATAAATTTACATAATTAATTGTTCAATCTGTCTTTTTCTCTCTTCAATAATCATATATGAGCTGAAATGAAAAGCAATATATCATATGGTTGTTGTTCGATTAGAAAGATTGCTAACTGGAAATGAGATTAATGTGAGATTATGACCCTTTTCTAGCACCGTGTTTGCATTAACTTCTTTTAGTTATGGTTTGATTAGAGAACTCAATTTCTATATGAATTGTAGACTATATTTTTTTCATTTTTGTATATTTGAAAATATATGATACGACATAGTGTCATATATTTGGTCAATTAGTTTTGCTAGGCAAAGAGGTGAAGAGACTCAATATGGAAATATTGTTGTTGGATCAGAGAGTCTCCAATCATCGAATATTTTCATTGTACATGGGTATGAGAAGAGTGAAAAATCACAAGTCTTGAATCAAAACCTTAAGACATTAGTTTATGTCCATTTCCTACTTATAAATTCTTTCACTCCTTCACGCATATCTAATATGACTTCACACTTAAATAAACTCAACAATTATAAATAAGTGGTGGCTTCGGAGATGCAATATTATTATAAAGACAATAACATCAAAAGTAAGTATAATGAATATAAGTAATAAGTAATTAAATAATTAGTGACTTTGAATAAGGCTTGGTTCTTGTGCACAAGTGCAATATTTAATTTATTGGAAAGGGCACTACTCCTTTGTCATAAAATTACACAAGTTTGATGCAGATGATGTAATGTTCTAATTAAATGTAGTAGCCATGTCTTCAAGAGAATGAAAATCTGTCCATTTTATATGAATGGTGTCTTCATTTCCTTTACTACAGATACCCCATTATCAGTTATAGCAAAAAGATTTAACATGCACTGGTTATTATACCTCTATAGTGTATACAAATTATTGAATCAAATAGAAAATTCTATGCTTAGAAATAACATGAAAAATTCCAGATTCAGTTTTCCAAAACCAACTTACTTAAAATGCTTCTCTTTCTGATGCTGCCTTTCACAACTCTTATCTACAGTATGTTCTTTTTATAGTATAATGGCTTAATATATGATTTGATAGGCTTTAGGTTACGTGCATGGAGCTCAAATTATCCATGCATCAGAACCAATGGTTAAACATTTCAAAAAACTTACGTGCTGTTTTTTATGTACATACTATGTAGTTGCTATGGAAGATGAACATACATACAAAAAACAATATTTAACTGTCTTATACATGTTCCTGCCCCTTCTTTTATCTGTCATGGCATACCTTCAAGGTGTGTTTGCCACTATATGTATTTGAAAGAATATGAACTTAGACCCTTCAAACATTTTTGAAGCATTTGAATCAGTGGTCATGAAACTCAGACAGAGGACATAATATTTGTTCATTCTTTATTGCGAACATAATGGGGAAGCATAAATCGGGAAATGGAAGTTCAAACCTTTCTGATTGTGTAAAAACAAAAAGAAGAATTCTTATCGTTTAGATTATGCAGTAAAATTTGTTTAGCATGCATGCAGATTTCAAGTGCTAGTAGACTATATAGAGAAGTTGACATAAGTATTGGATCAGAGAATGACCCAATGGATCAGCTAAAAATAGTAGCTTGTGAGGATAAATGTTTGTGTATAGTTTAAGTCTCACATTGGATATCAGGAATGGGCGAAAGATTTTATAAGTGGAAAAAAATACATTGAATTAATGTCTTAAAGTTTTAGTTTAAGATGTGCTGTCGTCTCACTTATGTTTTTCTAAATCCCAAATGATACGAGGAAATTGGGTCACTTGGGTAGTAAAGTTGGTGGAGCAAAACGTATATTTTGTTAGTTATTTGGACATGATGCTGAAAACACATTTTGGTTGGATAGTTCCTCTATAGGGAAGGTATTTGTATAGATTTATGCCTCCCCTAGTTAAATTGAAATTTTCTATAAATCCATTTATGAACTCTATTTATGATCAACATAGCATCCATTCATATTGTAATAATCATTGTTTCAATTTCAATCCTTAATGTGATAGAAACAACTATACATATATACTTCTTGTATAATTGTCATTTGAGCAAGCTTCTTTTCAATTTTGATGAGAATTTCAATCTCCATGAAATCTTTTAAACTCAAAAAATTATATATCTACTTTTGAGAATAGAGAGACATGATTAAATCCGTATGTGTCAATTTTTTTATATCAGAAATGTATTGTATTAAAAAAGAATAGGAGTTAGGAGAATAAGTGGTGCTCCTTTCCACAACAACATTATATAGACTAACTCAAACAGCTTGAAGGGCTCCAAACCCATCCATAAAGGAGAAAGGGAAGGGAGAAAAACGAGCAGAGAGAAGGTTTCAAGAATGAAGTTGAATAGCAAAAATTACCTCATGAGAATGACAAGGAGAATGATCAGATTAAATCCATATGTGTCAATTATATAGCGGATGCTTTAACTCTTAGTGTAACAAGTATAAAACATCACAGTTTCCCTAATTACATGATTTTGTTAGCCTATAAGTTTAATCTAGAAAAATATAAAATAATAAACATTCCCAACAATTACATAGAATCAATTTCAATGCTCTAGATATTGTCATAAGAACAATGATTATAAGCTTCAACAGGAGCAGGAGGGAGAATTGTTGCTACTACATCAAATCCTGAAGAAGAGTATTTTATTTTGTACTACCATGAGTACCTCCAATGAACTAATCTATTTCGGGGTTCATGTCTACCCCTCCCAACAAGTATTACTCTTAAGAATTGAATCATCGATCTTGATAATCTAGTGGAGCTTTATACTACTAGACCAATGTCTTGTTGGTAAATCCTAAAGATGATTACGATGAGATGAACGTGAAAACAAAAGCTCCAACAAAGGCTGTGATGCATTTTGAATAGAGTTCAATAAGCAAACAATCATTGGCTTTCTCTCCACTCTCACTTCCAAAGTTTGAACTCCAATTTGGACAGCATTAAAGTTTACAATTTCGGAAATTAGCAAATGCTAGCAAACAAGCTATATATAGATTGCTCAAGTATTTCAAGTACAAGTAATGCTACAATCGCACTTTTTTCTTCTCAAAGTTTAGTGCATAGTGGTGACTGGTGAGATATTTGATGCTACCACAAGTTTTTTATTATAAATAAATGTTAGTATTTGTTGTATGTAAGACTCAAATCATCAACTTCTTCTACTCCATTCGTTAAACTTTTTAACCTAATTATCAGACACCCTTATGACTTCGTTCTTTTGACTTAAATGGGGATTAATTAGTACATTCTCTAATTCCATTGGGGTTTCCTTCATTGTGCCAAAACATGAGAGGGATTTTCGCCTAGATTTCTAACTCCATATGAGAAAATAACTTCTCACATAGATAATAAGGACCGGGAACAATTGTTCAAATATTTATAATACAATGTACAGTAATTATATTGCTTTCATATCTTTTCTAGATGAACCCAGATTAAGACATGTAACACCATTTTTTTAATGGTTCAGATTTATACTTATTTTTGAATTATTTTTTTATAAATAATTTCGTTCTTTTATTCATATTCTAGTATTGACGAGTCCCAGAGAGAATTCTAATTAAAGTATGTTATTTTTGAAGTTTTTAAACATTAATGTGTAATTTTAGATGAAAAGTCACACCCAATTCATAAAAAACTTTAAAAAGCAGTCATTAAATTTTAGTGTAGATTCTCAACATATCCACAAACACAACTTAATATTGTGTGCATGTCTGTTATATATGAAAAATAATCACATCATACAGTGTTCGTATCTCAGCTTTTGTTTACATAGCTAGATTATTACAACCATCACATCAAGAAACTGTTTTAGATTTTATGTATTTGAAGAAAAATACAGTATTTATACATGTTTCAAAACCAAATCAAACATAAGTGGTTGAATTGATTAGAATACGAATAGGACATATCTTCCATGGAGTATTATAAATGATTCAAAAAATATAAGCATTTCATACAGTAAATAATTAATGACTTGGATTTAAACCAACAAGTGATCTACCTTTGTGAAAAAGAAGTTTAACTCCTCTCAAATACCGGACTCTTCAGAATATGAGGAGAAACTTCATCAAGTATCAGAGAGGATCACCATCCAAAAAAGACCCTAACAATGATATTAAAATTTTGATACACATAATTACTTTAAATATAAATGATATTATATAAGGAGTTACTCAATTCATTACATAATTACTTTAAATATAAATGAAGTACCAAACAACTACACTGCATCATCAAATCCATTATTTTTCAGCAGTGTTACAATTATAGTTGCACCCTGTGCTTTTATAAAGCAATTTCTGTATCCAAATAATGAAACAAAATACTTTGTCTTATATAAAAAAATATATAGTAGCTAAATTGTTGTAAGGATCAGAATTAAGATGTACTTACTCCCTTTATTATAAATTTTCTTTGCCGAAAAAAATGTTAGATGCTGTCTCATGTATATACAGAAATTGTTGCAAGCGGGTTTGGTTAGTTTTTTCTTGTTTTTTCCATTTGATGTGGTTGTTTGAAAGAAGAAAAGAAAGAATCTCCATGAGTATTATACCATTTAGCTTGTAACATAATAGTACCTCTTCACAACTAGACAAAAGAACAATGCAGTTTGCATAATACCAGTCAACAATCTTACAAAATTTGCCACTTATGGAGACAATTTATTGCGAGTTTAACTCCTCTTCAATAATGGAGAGGCCATTACTAGAATGTGTGATTGTGATTTTTTTAAATTTTATTTATTTATTTTTTATTTAAAAATAATATAAAATCATGACTTTCAGAAATATTTTTTACCACGTATCATAATCTTATCCAGCACTGGACTCTCCGATACTAGAGAGTATCCGCATCAAAATGACGCAAATTCATTTTCTACTTGAAGAATAAATTAATAATGCTCTTACAATATTATATATTACACATAAATGATAGAAGATGAATTGAATATATAAAAAACTATTATATAAATATTAGGTATTAACACACCTTTTTTTTCCTTGCTTTTCTTCACAACTATTGCTTCCAATTATGTCATTTCACTTTGAAGGTGAAATAATGTTCACGAAGCATTATTATCCAGAACACATTGCATGTGATGAGACACAATTCCCTGCCATGATGTTCATTATTCATGTAAGACACACATATATATATATATATATATATTTCATTTAAGACACATTATATGTTGTATTTTTGTTTGTATGATGCAGTTGAATTGAGGGGCCAGGATGATAGAAAAGAAATGAAAAAAAGATTTACAGTAATGTTTCACGATAAAGGAAAGAAAGTAAGAAGAAATGTGTGAAATGGAATTGATCCATTATTATGAATAGAAAGAAATGAAAAAAGCAAAGGCAATTAATGACAGGAATAGTATAGAATCTACTTTTTGTGAGAGTTGAAGAGTACAATTAATCATCTCTCTCCTATGTATAAGTGGAAATTAGCTGTCCCATTTTTCTGTGTCCTATTGTGTCCCAATCTAATAGAAATTTGATACATATTAGAAAAGAAAATTAAAAATATAACATAATATTTTTATATGATTTGGTGAGATATGATTAGCTTAGGACATGGGGACGGAAAGATTTTGGAAAAGAAGATCCTGGTTGTATAAGTGCAGGTTACTTTGCATAAGCAAGAACAAGCTTTCCCACTTAGCTGTTCTTTGCAGTAGCATTGCAGACTATAATGGACATTCACATACTTTGTACCACTTCCTAAGTTTTATTCTTTATGTTTACATTTCTACTAGTTATTAACATTCACTTATTTATAAGATAATGATATATATTATTTGTAAATTAATCATATGTTATTTAATTTATATAAGAAACTTTATAGATTAATTTGGGCTGTACTTAATTTACATTAATAGTAAATGCCGAATGTGTCAAAGTCGTGTTTAAAATTGAAATTAAGTTCATATGCCAATCCTTATATTTTATTATTTGCATTGATGTTATTATAATATATCATTTAGAAGAAAAAACACGATATTTTTTATGAATCATTTATTACTATTTTTCTTCATTTAAAATGATTAGAAGTTTTGACTATCTTTATTTTTTGTTATTAAAACATGTTTTATCTTTTTTTATTTAGATCAGAATGGGATTCATGGCTCAGAAAATGATCACAAAGGTCTATGAAGGAGATTTTTATTGAAATACTTTGATTTATCAAAAATTACTCTAAGAATAACTCCAACGCATGTTTTTGGCCTTGTTCTTAAGTTAAGAACCGTGAGAAGAATTAGAGCATTATTACAGGGTGCTAACAAGGTATGATTCATCAAGCTATGTTCTTGTCGAATTCTTAGCCATCAAATAAATTGATTAAATTCCACATACGGTGCATAAGATAGTTGTGAGATAAATTTAAAAATCATTAGTAGCTTATAACATTGGAGTAAAATTTTGTTTGAATTGCTATGTCATTAAGATGTGTGAAATAATGTAAAAAAATTGTGTGAGACCCATTTATGAATCATTAATATGATATATTTTTATTGATATGAGACATGATGTAATATGTAGTTTAGGAGATAAAATATTTGTTGTAGGTGGTCCTACATGAGGCAGACCAAAAATGTCCTATTGTAAGCTTTTGACTTGGTTTGACCAAAAAACATATTCCCTGAAAACTAATTGAGGGAAAGTGGTCCAATTCCTTTTTGTAAGAGATTCCTTTTCCCCAGTGGCCATCATCATAGTCCCTTCATCTACCTACAATCATGCTTTTACTTTTCCCATGATCCCTTCTTTGCCTTTTTTTCACTTTCTTCAAACCCTCCTTCACAATAACAACGGACGTTGGTTCAAGTGGTACATGCTTGATTCCTTTTAAGCAAGAAATTGGGTTCGAGTCTTATGGATGAAAAAATGCTCGTTGAGAAAGTTAGCCCCACGTACTTGTAGATGTTCCCAACTTGGACAGGATTGCCTCCACATTAGACAAGGTATAGTGATGATTACTTAATTACATTATTTACTTATTTATTCTTGTTTTACTACTATTCACTTAATTGCTTTGGAAATTCAAGATTTGGGTTGTACCTTTTCAACGATTACGGTGAAGAGCAATTTGCGGGTGATAGAGGAAAACAACTTGTTGCTGCTGCTAATGGGAAATTGGGAATGCTCTCTTAATCATAAACATGTTCTATATTAATTTTTCTCTTCTCTATCAATGTTGATTCTACATTTATAGTGCAGATTATTCCAAATAAATATTGAACATCATTATGAATCAACAATTTTAACAACGTAATTTATGAGTTAAACCTCTCATACATCAAATAATATTAACACGTCACAATATGATTAATTAACCAAGGAATACTCTCATTTGCACCAAATGATAGGGAAATATTTCAGTAAAGTTTAACATTTAAGTTATTTTTTATTTTAAAATATCCGTGTGGTAAACATATAAATTGTACGCATGTCAAACAAATAAAGGCTCGTGTGCTGTTTTCATCTATTTATTTGTTAGATGTTGAAAACTTCATACTTATTTTAGACAAAAAAAGTATAAAACCTATTTGTAAACAAAAAAAAATCATGGCCAATTTAGTCATTTTGCACGTTTATAAAACTCCGTTTTGACACAATGTTGCTTCATTTTAGGCTCGTGTTAATTATCGTAGATCATATGATCAATAAGAAAATCATTTATCTCATAGGACTAATTGCCTACTAGTCAAATATATACACTCAGAAATAAACAAAAAATTAAAGAAAATCTTGGACCAAAATTATAAGATAAATAAAAACTTCCGCATGACAATGATCACTTTCCCTGAATCTTATTTCACATATAATGATCATGTGGGTGATTATATCTATGTAATGTAATAAACATAAAATACATAATAACGAGTCTTGAGTAAATAAATGGTTGAAACAATGTACATGACACATTATTCCTTCTTTTAAGGCCATTGTTATTTGTTGGTATATATAGTCACAGGTCTTATGAAATGTCCATGAGACAAACTAAGAAGAAGGTGTGCGAGCAATTTGTATAACTTCCATGTTAATAATTGTCAGCAGCAACAGTTTCTAATTTACCGTAACTTGGGCTTCTTGCTGTTTTCCCATGCCCTCCCTCGTTTCAAGTGTTATGAAATGTAATGATTATAAGCCTAACAAACAGTGAAACAGTGAAAAAGAGAAAGAAAAATAAATGAAGGAATATGTTCCCCAAGTTAATCATGTTCTGCAAATCATATAGGAATCACTCAATAGAAAACCCTAAGAAAATGTTAGTTTCTTTGTATTGTTGTAATGATGAAAAGGAAGATAAACATATGTACCTTTGTCAGTCACGAGGAAGCACATCCTGTGACTTTGAAAATGACAATGTAGACATGTAGTACTTTCATCAATAATTGCCCTATATTTATAGCCTTTATATGTCATCTCCATACAACCAACAACACTTATATTCAATTATATCTAAATAAATCAAAAAAAATTATACTAATAATATAATTTCCATGCATATAAATGGAATATGCTTGGCTCCTCATACGCCATTCATAAGGGCGATTGATATTTCAACGAGCTCCACAAATGGCATACAGGGAGCCAGGCATATATATACATATGTAATGATGTTTCTGTTTGAAACTCTCATTTCTATTTCTTAATAGCATTCTATTGTTTTACTTGTAAAAAATATGTATGCAATCCTATGAGTAACTAACTGATTATATACTACATGATATCACATATATGCATATGTGTGAAGGTTTTTCTCTAAACTAATTTAATTAGGATGAACAATTTAATCTCAGTAATTGATTCCTATCCTTAGGTTATAGAATTTGTGTGTATGTATGTAAACAAGAGAGAACATATATAATATGCATAAGAAACTATATGACAGGTTTTTGGGTGTATATAGTGAGATATATCCTACCATGTATGTACACAATGAATGCAAGGACATGAACATGAAGCGTGCACTTCATATACCTATGAATAATTTGATAAAGAGATGATGGAGATCAAACATAGATATATATATACTTATTTTCCTTGATATATCCCTAGTAAGATGAAACTAGAATTGCCCCATAGAGTGGGGGAGGAGAGATATAAAGAGTAAGAAAAGGAGAAAGTAGTAGAGAGTAAGAGTAAAGGGGATGTTGAGAAGGAGGTATATATTGAGGATTGTGGGTGGGAACACAGGGAGATCTATAGAACATGAGGGGAACTAGGTCATAATAAAAAAGGTGTTCAAGCCCCACAAAAAAACCCTACTGAATTGGCATAAAGCAAGCAAAACCAAGTAAGGGAATTAAGGGTCTAACCAATAAAAGTGTGAGGGAAAGAAAGAAGATGTGGGGTTGTAGTTGCACCCTGAACCCAAGCTTCCCCCTCCCACTAAATATAGACTCACCCAACAACACAATGAAAGAGAATAAGAGAGAGAGAAGAGAAATGGGTTGGGTTACTAACCACGCAATTTCCTAAGCTAGCATTATGGTGTTTGAAAACTCCTTTTCTGGGTCATAAAGCTAAGTGTGCTTTTCTCTTCTCTGAACCTCATTTTGTCTGGCAGTGTTTGGAGTACATGGATTCCTCATCACTCTAACCTTTCTTTAATTAAAAATAAAGCTAAAGAAAGATAAAAGAGAGTTTGTATTACCATAATGTGCTTTCTTTTTCTTTTTCTTTTTCCTCCATCACTTCTTTTTTTTTTTTTATATCTACTTTATTTTTTTCCCCTTTGCTTTTTATGTAAATCATATTTTATTACCAATTGATCACACTACTAGTGCTTTCAGGGACAGCTTTGCTCTAACCCATTTTTGTTTAGGTTTTAGAATAATCTTAGTCCACCCTTGTCACCTAAATTCACCACTTTTATTTCTTTCCACTCAGATAGCAACCCATATTAATTAGCTCCTTTAATTGCGTGTTGCTCCCCTTTTTGCTATAACATGCTACATTTGCATACACACTCTTGGAAAATAGTTCAATCGTTGTTAATTGTTCTATTTCAGTATAGATGTCTTTGGATACTTATTCTGGTATGCACTTGATTTTCATACAAGTGTGTACATATATTTATACTAGTATATACAAGCATTTTATGGCTGGTGAATATTGCATGATACTACTATTTAATTTTAATATATTTCATTTTTGTATGTTTATGATAATGTTCAATTTAAAGTAAAATATGTGTTTAGTTAATGGATTGACGGTAGTTACTTATGATTATATAGTTTTTTTGTAAAAATTAAATAATATTAAGAGTGAAATAAGAAAATTATACCATAATAGAAGTTATACCATATTTTCTCTTTATATATAATATAGATAATAAATGCCTTACCAAACAATTCTACCCATGCATCACACGGGTTGCACACTTCCGCATACTAATTTAGGGAGTATAATAGTTTTCAAGTAACAATTAGTTACTTATCTAATAATATATATATATATATATATATATATATATATATAATAACATTTATATCTTGAACTACAAAGAGATTTCCCAATAAAAAGTTACATTTTTTATATATACAACTATTGGCATTTCCCTCCGAGGGTAAAAAAACTTATCAAAAAATGTATAGTTATTTCTACCAACAGATGTCGTTCACTTAAATTGAATTCTTGATCTTTTAGTTTATCAGAAAATCTAGGAGACCTTATTGGAATAATAAAAAGTTACATTTGTATAAATTAAACATTAATATGTGAATGTATACAAAATATGTGAGAGAAATGATAATAAGAAACATAATAATTTACATGTACAACCAATTTGGGATAACAAAAGTTGTCCCTTTAATTTTTATGAAAACTTTTTGCATGATGTACTTATAAAAGATAAGATAAAAAGAAACTTGAAATTAAAAATAGTTTTAATGAAAACAAAACTTAATTAGTCATCACTACGGTGTCCTATATTTTTTTTTTAAAAGTAAAAACAAAGTTTATTGAATTAAAAGTTAACTTAACAACAATCCTCTAAAGGAAAATACTACCAATTATACCGGGGCTAATAAATCCAACCGAACCCACCTAATAAAGAATAAAAAGGCAAGTCATAACATAGAAAAATCCAACCGACCCACATTGAAAAAAAGCAGACAAAAACATGGTTGTGTTAATATATATATATATGTGTGTGATAATTTTAGCGAAATTTCCTTTATTTATTACTTAAACAATGTTTTTAAGATACTTGCTAGCACTTCTCTAAAAAAATAATGAAAATATGAATAAATCTGTATATAGGGATTCAAAATTTTGATATACAAATATGGATAGAAATAATAAAAATTGTCAATTTGTACAAATAATAGTTAATAAAAACAAGGCCATTACTCATGAGATAAATTGAGATTTGAGAGATCGACATTATGATGTGATTTACAAATCAAATATATGTGGCGAAAATGTACTTAATAGTATATTTTTCCATAAAATTAACTTATATATATATATATAAATTACATTATAATTTTGTCAAGAATATATTACTTTTATTTATGTACACAATGTTTTAATTAATATTAAACATAGATATTGTATGGTGTTTTTACTTTTGTTTTGTGGTGTGATGAACTAAAAGAAAAACAAATAAATGCATCAAAACATACAAATGTAGTATTAATACTTTTAAATATTATACAAATATTACAACTTTAATAAACATTGTCGATTTGAATTTTGCAACTACTTTGAAGAGTAGAAATATGAATGCATAAGGTTGATGACACATTCTACAATTTTTGACAAATAATATCTTTGACTGACTTTTGTTATGGAAAAGCAAAACATTGAACCCATGAGTGCAATTATATCATTCCACTTAGAATAAGGCGCAATTTATTTAAAAAGAAATAAAAAGCATGACCATGTTGGACCCTACGAGCCTAATTTAACTAGTAGTGGCACTGCACTGTTAATAACAACAAAATTTGCGCTAAAAAGCTTATAAAGTCACGTAATAATATCAATAAAATGATGAGACATGACAAGGTACTTTTACAAACCAAATAAGCAAATATTATACCTAATCCATTTACCTAATTTTTTATAAGCACAGAAATTTATTCCTCAAATAAGTAAAAAAAAAACCCAACCCCATTACCCATGCTCCACATACTCTTACACACTAGCTCTTTTTTATTAATTAAAATTGTCTACATAGTATTTTTATATCAATATTTAAAACTTAGTCGCGCTTGAATCTTTGAAGTTTGAATGATTAATTTGAAGGAAAAACAACCGAAATTAATCCTTGGATAAAGATAAGTAAAGAGAGAAAGAATGTTAATATATTAAATATTTCCCATCATGATTTAAAATAGAAAAGATTTTGTAACTATTATTTTATTTCCCGAATCTAAACATGGTAAAAGTTTTGATAGTTACAGGCTTACAACAAGCAAAGAAGAATCAAATCGTTTTCACAATCTTGTACTCGAACCTTTTAAGTTAGGGTGATTTTCATATTTCTTCTACGAATTAAAATAAATATTCACAAGATGTGAAAAAGAAAACAATAAATAATAAAACTAAACAAAAGTTATGTATGTCTTTAATAAGAACACTTTGGGTGTGTAGAACAAAGACTTTATATAACCTAGTTTAATTAAAGTCAAAGCCTCTCTTTAGGATGTTTCTTTTTTCTTCATGTTTGAATGTGTGGCTTCGAATTTCCTTGTTAAAAGAGTTTACCAAATTGAATTTTTGTCTCTACAACATTTAACTTTCATGTACATGATATGAATCAAACCTATTTTTTTAAGCAAAGTTTGGGTGTTCATATTTTATAGCAGCATGGTGGTTATTGGTTAGCCAAGTTAAAATTAGAGTGCATGTGTGATTGGTGTATGAATAGTCGATATCTTAAAGAGAATCTTTGGCTGTCAAAATATGGCCACCAATAATATGTTAGAATTCACAACGTAAACAAGAGATGCCAGGTTCATCAACAGAAGAATGTGATCACAAATCTTGATTTTTGTTTCGGTTTAAGATTTGGATTTGAACTAAATAGTTGTACGTCCAAAATTTATATATATAAAGAAAGCATGTGGTAAAAAATAAGAATACATATTCGGATGTGACATTAGATTGGGAATCCCAAACTACATATATCTGTATATATTTGCTGTCTTCAACTTAGGCAATTGCTTATAGTTTAAATGTTTGAGATTTTCAAATACAAATAAATTTTCAGCACATAGTATAAAGACTTTATACATCGTCCATTATATAGTCTACAATTTATTTCATGTGTCGTATTAATTAGTATTGACTTAAAAATAAAAATTATATATGTAAATAATAAATAATATAATAACATGCAAATAAAATTATACTAGTGTTCCATCCTAAATCCAGGATATATCATATCTATTTACATTTACATAGGTCCTGACCAAACGTGAGGAAAGAGAGGTCCAACTTTTACAATTGTTGATCATGTTTGAATTACTAGCCTAATAAAGTAAAGGACGACATTGCTAAGATAAGGTCTTGTTAACAATATACAAGGCTGTAGGCTTCTGCTATAGGATTGTCACGCCATCTAAAGAGCATTGTTATGTTGCCTACACAACACAAACATGTTTGCACCGTGTACCGTCCTCAGCATACAACGAGAACAACCTAGAATATGACTACCACATTTCGGCATGCTATAAGTCAATTATCTTAGATAAAGCACTCTACCAACCTAGATATGAATGTGTCAGAACTTTCTAGCATTGATTAAGTAGTCCATACTTGTCTATGACAAACCCAATAGGCAAAATGTTTGGTCATGCCAACAATATCTCTCAAGGGATATTCCATGATCATCTCCTCTATAATTAAGAGGAGACTCATCATAAAGAAATTAATATCTCTTCTTTTCTTATATTCTTGCATTTTGTTCACTCTAAACATATATTTTCATATACTGATTTGAGCGTCAAAATATCTTTTCATATACCCAGTGAGATGCTTTCGGACCAACTTCAGACAACATTTAAGCAACCCCTTATTCAGATTCCAGCATTTCAGTACACACTAAAGAACAACTAGCAATACATAACAAATAAATTCAAAATAAAAATAAGTACGTGAATGAAACTCTTCGAGGAGAAGGGAGAAATTTTCTCTATACCCCCTCTTTTATAGGAGTCTATTCTTTATGAGAATATTAACATATTAATTTTTAAGGAATAGAGAACAAAAACGTCGTATTACAGAATAATGCTTCAACCGACCTATATTTATGTAAAGGCAGACTCTAAGATAAGACCTTTTACATTAATTAAAATAATTTAATAAAATCATTAATTATAATTTTATTTGAAACTTATCTTTCATATTTTCTGTA
Source organism: Lupinus angustifolius (assembly GCF_001865875.1). Classification (NCBI taxonomy): domain Eukaryota; kingdom Viridiplantae; phylum Streptophyta; class Magnoliopsida; order Fabales; family Fabaceae; genus Lupinus; species Lupinus angustifolius. The sequence continues at coordinate 9,308,721 of NC_032016.1, forward strand.
TTTGAAATTGTATATTAAATGAACATAATTGATTTTGTATAACATTTCTTATTTAATTAATAATAGAGAACTCGTTTTTTTTTTTTAACATTTTTCATCTGAAGTAGGTACAAGAGACCCTATACTTAGCAATAGTACTTTGATGGGTTTTCAACGTAGGATAGGATATTATTATCTTAACAATCAGTAAAAATAAAACAAAAAATAGGGGCCCCTTCTTTTTCAAAAGTAAAATCTGTAGTCTAAAGCACACTTTTACTTGCTTTATCATTGGACCGTCCCTATAACTTGTTAAGGTTCCATTATTTATCAGATGTTTAAACACCATTCCTAGAACCAACATAACTCATATTGTCATTGGATATATATGTATATTGCAAGCTTATAGTAAAATAATTAAAAGAAAAAGAAGTATCTAATTACAAATTTTTACACTCAATAATTAATTAATCCAAACTCAACTATTCTGGTTGGATCATGTTGATGAAAAGATACCAAGAAGACATTGGTCAAGTAGTGTAAGATCTCGTTAAATTTTTAGGATGATTAAAATGTCAATGATTCAATTCCTGTGAATGATACCTGTTAGGATGGACAGGCTCGAAAAAATTAGTTCATTAACCATAAGATGAATGATGCCTAGTAAAAAAATCTTAATAAAAGGATTGCAATTTGCAAGGGCTATACCTATTTTAATTTTAATTAGGGTTTGACCTCAGTAATTTCTCAATCAAGAAAAAGTTGGAGAAGCCATTATTGTTATTGAAAGAAATGGTGGGAACACACCTTATAAAAATGTAATCATAATGCCTTATACTACTAGTTGCCATTCTATCCAATAGTAAAAATATAAGTGCTTAAAAACCAAAAGAAAATCTGAGATATAAAAGGAGATTGATTCAACAAGGAATAATTGTATTTATTACATATATATATATATTTCATATGCTTTGAGGTTTAAGATACATGGTGGATAGGTTATCGTTCTTTTAATCACCTTATTTGATTAGTCCTATTATCTTGGAATACCATTTTCACAAGTTTGTTGTTACAATAAGGGTGGACCAATATCTATGTATGAGTTGAGGATAAATTCTTGGGGCAAAACAATTCCTAGAAGGCATGCAAATAATCTTTTCACGTGTCCAAAATTGCATAGGTCATATTTATATTAATACAAACTTCATATATGTCAAAGATTGATTTACATAACCGAAGTACAAAGTCCCCATCCATTTTTTTCCCTTGTTAGAAATTTATTTTCAAGAACCAAGTCTACTCGTTATGTTGTATTTTATTTACTAAAAAACAAGTCGATGGAAAAATCAATGTCATTGTAGAGCTATTGATTGATCATAGGGGTTAGACTCATCCATCAAACTAGTGGTCAAATAGTTTTTATTTGCCTAAAAAAGTATCACTAATTCAAAAGCAAAAAACTTAAAACAGTGTTTACAAGTCATCACTCGTAAATTAAAAGCAAAAAGTTTTTAGGACATGAAATAAAGTACTCCCTGATCATGCGCTCCATAATATTAATTACTTTAATTATTACAAATTTATGTAATGAATATAGTTCATTGCCTCTTGAGGGTAAGATATATCTCATAGTGTCACTTCAGCTCAAACCATGCACATGAATGCTCAAATAACTTTAAGAAGGGCAAAGACATTATTCCTTTTGATTGTTTATCTACTTTATGGGACATATATAGTGCTATTTGCTTATTCAGTTTCTTTATTATGTTCCCACCATGTTTCATGATTATTGATTACAAAGTCAAAAATCTAAACGGCTTTCGGTCAACTAGATTATCTAACTCTTTTGAGTTGTATCACATGAGCCCTACCATGATGCAACACATCTCATCATTATTTTATTTATATCATCAACTTTTCCATGTAATTTTATACAGCTTTTGAAAAAAGGTTCAAGAATAACAATTAATAAATAAATAAGAAAAAATAAATATATATACTGACATTATAAGAGTTTTTATATTATCATTATATCATCCAGTATTTGATCATTATTGACGTTTAAATATAAGTAATACAGATGAATGATATATTCTTTATGTATAAATCTTTACATCGATAATGCATAGATATTATACTCAATAAATAATTGATGTATACTATTAATGTTATTACTTAGTGGGATCCATTGCATTCAAGTATATATGCAACTCTCATTAAAAAAGAAACCTAAGAGACTACAATATTCATTAATTTTTTTGATACATGACTAAAATATTTATTAATTGGAAATTAAAAAGTTAACCTCTTCATGATTAAATACATAATTTATCAATACATGTTTTCTTTTTTCTGAACCAATGTTGTGTTTAAGGGTAATGATTAACAAAATCACTTTTTTATAATTTAGGCCATCAGTTCTTAGAAATCAATTGATTTATATTAAAAGCCCTAACTATATACAGATAATAAAAAATTAAGACCAACGACAAATGTACATAAATTTTAAGTTAAGAGAGCAATTCATGATAAATCTATAGTATTAGTCTATTAGAGTGAGGGCAAATCTGTTAGTATTAACTGAAAATCTATTACCAATGGAACGAATTGATGTGCTATATTGGTGTGGGTAATGGTTATCGATTGATCCGTGAGAGAGAAGTAGTAATGTTAGTATGTTAGTATTTTGTTGTGGATGATATTCGACTCCACAACTTCCTTCACCACCTTAGAGAGAAGTGGACTGAGCCCAAAAAGGCAATGAATGTTGGGCCGATAATAGTGCATGCAACAAGCCCAAACACGACATAAATAAATAATTGTAGCAATAAAGAATAGAAACTCAAATAATATATACTAGTGTTTTCAAGTCCTGTCAACCTCTTTTTTTTCCTTTTATCAATAAATTTAATACTTTCATTACCATTGAAACATAAAGTGGATATACTGATCCAATATTCCAGGGTTCACAAGGTGCTATGCATGAAACATTCTTATAACTTGTATACAATAGTTATAGAAACACTTCAATAAGACTTTGAAGTCTTGGTTTCAGCTTAAAATATCAAATCAAATTACAAAATACAGACATATTATAATCTAAAACACATATTTTATTTAGATCTTTACATGGTGCAGAAACTAATTGGTCTCACCTTGCAAATATGTCAATCAGCTTTCAAGTGCTTCTCCAGTAAAATATTGTTTGTGTACCATTCTCCTATATTCTGCACAAGATATGTTCCATTCATAAACCCAATTAAAAAATGCTTTTAACAAAATATACATAAAGCTCATCTGCTAAAGCATTAGATGAGTTGAGTAAGGAAGCGAAGTAAGACAGATTATTCTCCAGAAGTATAGTAAGAGATTAAATGAAGCAAACATAGGAACAATAGAACAATGGTGACGAATAATCGACATTTTAAATAACTATAACTGAAACCACATGTTTGCAATTTCAAAAGTATGTTTCCAACCTTCCTTATCATTCCAAAGTGTTGCAGCATAGCTATTTAAAGGACTCTCCAAGTTAGGCTCTGTTATAAAAAGCAATTAGCTTAGGCAAAAACAGAAAAGTGAAAGCAAAACTCATAAATAGGAAGAAGAGACCTTCCAATAAACTTTGTATTGATAGAAGGATAGTTCTGCAATCATAAGCAGAAGACCACTTATCCTGTAGAAAGTAGAAACACGTAAGTAGGAAAGTCTTCATTGGCTTTGAGAGAATGTCGATAATAAAACAAAATGGTAGATCCTTGTCGTATATTTGATCCCTATACACATTACACATACATGCTCTTTTGTTCAGCAAATTATTAAATACCTGAAGGATGTCAAGACAAATGTTGCCAAATTGGTCAACATTTGGATGAAAGCACATTGTCTCAAACTTAACTTGGGGTGGCTTGAATGGATAGTCGAGGGGAAAACGTAACGATAGTTTATAAGATAAACCTTCATACAGAGTCCCTTTTCCACCTTCAATTGTGCCAATCCATGTAAAAATGCTCTCACCATCAGGAAAAGCAGATACTCCAAGATCTCCTCCACTCATCTTCAGGAAAAGTCATTATCAACATTTAGAGTGATTGTGAGAACATGATAACAAGTTATAATGTGAATAAAATGGAACACTTCGGTTTCTAAAGAAATCTAAGGATACCAAACAGTATATTTTACAAATTTCTCACCCTAATATATAGATGCTGAATAAAAGGGCACACCCAATTTCAATAGATAAAGCATTACAATAGAAAATGGTGTGTTTTTTAGTGGATCAAATGGCATTTGAAGAATATATTAAGAATTTGAGGATACACAACAGCATGTTTTATTTCCCAGCTTAAAATTCTGATTTAAAAGGAGAAATAATACACACAATTATAAACAAATCAGAATATAACATTTCATCTAAATCTTATGATTTTTTTCTCTCAGTGGGAGTATCAACAAACATTGAAAATTTGAAGTATACAAAAAATGATTCATTTAAATACTAATCCATGAAAATTGAAAATAATAATAATTAGAGAGATACCATGAGAGCCATGAGTTCCTTTTGGAGTCTGCAAAATTATAAAACAAATGAAAGCATCAACAACAACAATACAACATCAAACAAAAAACATAATCAATTTCGCACATGAATCATGGGAACATAGTTGAGAGAGAGAGAGATGAAGCACCTCTGAGAAACGGAGGAGGTGTCGACGGGGTGAGGAGAAGCAGAGTTAACACGGTGGCGATTGGCGGAGGAATTGGCGGAGCGGACCTCCATGACGAAGATGGAGACCGACGGAGCGATCTCTTATTCTACCCAAAATAAAAATACTGCTTCATTCATTCATTTACGAGAAAAAAATATATGGCGATAATGTAGTAATTTTTACGGTATCACTCCATTATCTATTATTCATTTTCAATTATATTTGAAATAAAAATTAATCCAAATGAAGGGTAGATAATTACACTCTTTATTTATCTTCTATACTTTTTAATCTTCCTAAATTTTAATCTTCTCTGCATTCCTATTATTTGGGAACATTAAGTGCTGTATAGTCTCTTTACATGATAGCAATCTCATCTATTGTGGATTCACTATTTTTTTAAGTAATTTCATTTCATGGTAACATAAAAATAAAAAAAAACTAGGATCGGTTTAATTTATAAATGTTTCATTTTTCATTAATAATTATAACAATGTTTCTAATTTTTTAATAAGTGATTATATGTATTTCATCCTATTTGTATTTCTTGTTTTCGGTGACTTATAAAATAAGTTTTGAAGACCAATTCAGCAATGAAAACATATTTTACAGGTGTATCTCAATTATAAGTTAGTACCCATGTAAACGCAACCTCTGAACTTAAAAATAAGATAGTATTAGTTGTTCTCTTTACACTTCATTTTTGTGTTTATTTGAGCATTTTCACAAGCATAGTTCAAGACTAATTTTCCAATATGATTTTGATAGTGATCCGAATAAATCCATCCCCCAAAGTAATGAGGGGATAGTACACTTCCACTAGTATCATTCTTTGATTGCTTTATATAAATATATCACTACAATCTCTAGTTGGTCTTAGCCTATTGATTTTTTTCTTCAATTTTATTGATATTATGCACCTAGGTTGAATTTGAGTATTTAAGGTAGGGTTACACATGTTGAAACCATTAGGCCAATTATATGGGCCAGTAGACATATAAAGTTGCAAAGCACAAAGATATGGGCTTAGATTAAAATTACCCTTCTAGGAACACGTCTTCACATTGTTGTTCATTATCGAAAGAATAAGACATATGTTAATGTTGTTACACATATTATAGAACATCACAAATATTAGCACATATCTCGTTTTCATTAGAGGAGAATATAATAAATACCTATAGAATAACACTTAAATGTTCTGTTGTTTATATAATTGCCAAGATAGTTTTTGTTGAAATTGTTATAATGTAATATGCATTCATATACTATTTCCACTTTTTCATTGTCAAAGACTATAATTTTTCCAAGTGGGTGTTGGGGAATAGGGTGTCCTCAATGATGAGAATCAAATGAACTCAATGGGACTTTTCTGCCTAAGATTTACATGAACCTTCTTGTCATGTTTGTCAGACATTTAATTTGATGTGTTTCAGGTACTGCAATGCATAGAAACAAAATAGCTAGCTAGCACACATTAAAGTATTGAAAAATAAATAAAGGAAGAAAATGAGGATGGAAAAAAAAAAGACTTGTATTTGCACAATACAATGATTTTGAACATGTGGACCAACATAATGTATGGATTAGGTTTGACTTGTTGATTATCAATGCATGTGTGGTTGTCACTTGTAAGTTCATTTAATATCTATCCATTTATATCTTCTCAAATTTGCATTATTAATACTTGTAATAATATCTCTACTTTATGTACAATGATTTAATTCTCATAGTAATGCGTACACCCTAATATATTATTATTTTTTATCAATAATGTATTGGTTTAATACTGTAAGGTCAATAATTTAATTCTTATGATTAACATTTATTAGAAATGATATTCCCATACTCCAATAGAGATTATTTTTCTATCCATAAGTGATGAGATAGTTTTGGTATTATATTTTATCTCAAACATACTTTCATTAACTTTTTGTAACGTGTTTAACTAGTGATGAATTAGCTATAAAGATATAAGTATAGTATCTTACTGTCTCGCATATATAACCACAAAAAGTGGGAGGCACCATGAGAAGAGAGGTTCCCTAATACACTAAAAAAGGTTGAGCTTTCTCGTTGACTTACCCCATAAAGTTTGGCAAAATTGAAGGTAGTAAAAGGAATCCTATCTCCTCTTACAAAAGTTTTCTCATGAGTGATTCTTTCTTAATGGTCCTCCACTCATTGATATGAATTGAAGAACCTCTCGTGGCACAAACACATACACATAATAACATGTACTCTCCTTCATTGTGTGTGAAGCATGTGTGGCCTCAAAAGAAGGGACTCAATTGAAAAGTGGCTATTAATTTGTTTTCACGTTGATGTTTTTTGTGTGGGGAGAGGAATAACTTTTTGCATGCTAGAAAGATGGGCTATTTTTTCTTTTATATTAAAAAGTGGTCTTTCAAGGGAGTAAAGTTAGTGGGAATGGTAACACCACTAAAAAACTAAGTAAGTATCAGATAAAGATTATCTTGGTTAATAGAGAGGGAAGTAATACAAAAAACAAAGGAAACAATAATATAGTAAATATTTTTATCCTTTTATATATAATGAAATAATATTTTTGTCATTAAAAATACATATAAAATCAAGTACATGTCTCTCCATTAATGAAAATGATCCTCGGTAAGTATCATTATGATCTTCTTATTCAATTTTCATATATATGAATGCTCTCTCTTAATATAGTTTGGCCATAGTGCATGAAAAGTTGTCATGTCCTTAGAGATTCTAATTCGTTGGAAGACCAATATAGTGAAATCCCTTTGATTCTCCCAATAGACCAATTACACATATGTAAAATGGAACCGATTTTTATTTTTTAAAGCAATAATTCAAGTAGTATTTCAAACAAGGCAACAAAGCATGGATGTTTTATAGGCATAATGCACCAAATTTCAAAGATTCCATTCCTAACGGTGGCCACAAAAGCAATACATTCTCTAGAACTTTCAACTCATCTAAAATCTAAATGCATAACCAAATTGAATTAATTATCAATGCATACGTACTTCATGTTTGCAAGGATTTCTCTTAAAGTTTGTTTGGTATAAAAAAAACGTTTTTTCATTTCATTTTTCAATTTTATTAATAATTACATAAATATTATTTCTGACCTTAGGTTAATAAAACCATTCATAAAAATCACATGTAAAGTTATATTATATTGCTCTTCGGTATTTCCAGGCTCCAAGTTTTGACAATTAGATGCAGGTTTGAGGCCGGTGTGGTTCATTGACCAAATTCATACATGTTAAGAAATGAAGAAGAAAATATATATCTTCAAAAATTAAAATTACTAGTAAAACTTTTTATTACATTAATTTCATCATTTTTTCTGTAAAAAAAGAAAAGAAACTATCTTTTAGTTTTTTATCTAGTGTCCAAGTTAACATTATAAAAAACATGTTGTATTATTATCCAAGAAACTTTGAAAATGATTTGTTTTTTATTTTGTTTTATTGTTAATGTTGCACGTATTTGTGATCGACCGTGTCATGCTGCAACTATGTCTGAACAATATGGAATCTAAAATCACTAGTATAATTTAAAACTAAAAACAGTCACGTACTATTTATATTTGAAGTTTAACCTTTTCCTCTATTATTTTTTATGAACTAAGCAAAAGTAACAACCATTCTTATTTCATTACGAATTGGTGGGATGGTGTTGATAATCACATGGAAAAAAGACAGAACATAAAGATAGAAAGAGAAGAAAAATCCAAGAAGAAGTGTAATGAGATCTGAACCTGTTGGCAGGCACTAATGTCAACAGGGTTGACATGGATACCACAAAACAATGATGTAATGATGTACACGTGTGTCACTTATCATCATATGGAAGGAGTAAAATAAAGAAAGAAAGAAAAAAGAAAGATATATCTACTCATGTAAAACTTTTATATACTTTGAGTGATCATCTATAATTTTTTTTTTATTATTGACTTTTTAAAAAACTAATATTAAATAAATTGTGGATGTCGTATTGATTGAGTATAAATTTTTGCACTAACTGTTATATTTTAAAATAAATCATATTAAAATAAAAAAAGAAGGAATCACTTCTTATTTTACAATTATTAAGAAAATCCCACAATGCCTCGAGTTTGGCTCCTTTCCATTACATGAGAGACCGATACATAGTTTAAATCATTATACGAGTAAAAGTAAATTTTCAATAATTTAGATTTTAATTTATTTTTGAATTAAATCCATGTCTCACAATCATCCATAATGATGTAGTGGAATTGATCCAATCCCTTTCCTCATCTTATATAGTCCGGGGTGGAAGGTGTTATTGAAGGTTTCCAATAAATAACTTGGTCATCAATATATTAATGGGAATAGAGAGAGATTTAAATAATGAGTGTATTTGCTTTCCATTTTGGGTAAGGGGTAAGGAAAAATCACACAATCCAACTCAATCAAATATCTTGTTACCTCATGTAAAATGTAAAACAATCAATTAAACCACTAACTTTTTTCCTAAAAAAAAGTAGTGATAGAGTACTAAGATGTGAAATACACATATTCAGTGTTTATTTGCTATAATGGAGAATTATATAATGAACTTTAAAAGTTAGTTAGTGACAAAATTATAAAAAGTCATAAACATTTATATTTTAATTTAAATTATTCAATAACAAATTTCATTTTTTAAAAGATCTAATAATAAAATACATTTTTTAATTCAAACATTGAACAAACTCTCTCACTTGAACATTGCATGATTTTTAAATGAAAAACTAATGACATTTGGATGAAATTTGTTGCAAGTATTAACTTTGATACTTGATGTCAACTAATCCTAACTCTAAATAATATTTGACCTTTTATGGCCCAAACCAGGTAAAGTAACAAAAATATGACATCTAAATTTATGATTCATGTTTTTCTTAAATTGAAATAGGAGAGTACAGGGTATACCCCAACATTTTATGGGCAATAGTATCTAAAAAAGACTTATGAGTAAGGGCGATAAAGGAATGAAGACATAATGATATGATACAAGTAAAGAGGATAATAAAGCACCTAACTTTTTTTCCATTCAACCAAAACGTGCTTTTCTTTTTATTAATGCCTTTTACCCACTCTCTAGTCTTTTTAACACACTAAAATGAAAATAACTCAAACAGGAAAATGAAGTTAACAAAGGTCAAAATCCTTAGCTCTCAAACCAGACATAGCATATATTACCCTCACCCCAATTAGTCCTTAGCCACCAACACCAAACATCAACATTTCCAACACCGATAAGGATATGCTGTCATCAAACCTGTTCCTAATCAATCACAATGAAATAAAAATTGATAAAGTCATAAATATTTAATTTTTTTAACTAACATATCATAATATAATTGGTTTTTGACAGAGTTTGAGACATGCTTTGAGACAGCAAACCTTATCTATCCAACACTGCATTAGAATTCAGCGATTAATGAATATAGTTTCATTCTACGACCAAAGTTCCCTTATGTTTTGTCATTCACATCTTCTCTCTAAAGTCTAAACTCAACTATCATAATTAAGAACCCCCTCTCCTTCATTCAATGAAGAATCCTCTCACCTCGCTTTTCGTGCTCCATTTCCACTTTTCATAAAACCCCATTTCCTAATTCTCTCTCTCCAAGCCCAAGCACAACAAAGTTCGAAACTTTTCACCATTTGAGATCTGGGTTTGGATTCATTTTCCGTGTTGCAGCACCATTTTGGGTTAGTTATTTAGTTAGTGTGAGAGATCCAAAAAATGGGAAGCAAGTGGAAGAAAGCAAAGGTGGCTCTAGGTATGAATCTGTGCATGTTGGTTCCCAGTACCTTAGACGATGATTCGCCACTTCCGACGGTGGTTTCTGACAGATTCTCTGATGCTGCACTGCTATCGCCGGCGGCGAACTGGCCCATCGATTCTTCACGGCCAACCACGCCGGTGCCGTCTTTTTACGGTTTGAAGCTGTCAAAGAGTAGTAGCAAGTCCTCCAAGGTTTGTGTCTCTCTCATATTCATTATCCACTTATTATTGTTATGCTAGTTTTCTCTCTTATTTTAGTAAGCTTTGTTATGTTTGCTAACTCGGAAGAATCTAATTGACCTGCAAGTATCTGCAATCTGGTGTTCAAAAATGGGAAATTTTAATGTGCTACGTAAAGAACTTTTTTTAGGGGGAAAGACTTCATGAAGACATACGTGGAGATAACGAATTAAATCTTGCCAACACATTAAAAGTTTAATTTTGATTAAAATTTAATCATAAATGATAGCACCAAGCATAAATACACTTTGTCTCTAAAGTTTTCCTCCTTTTTTGGCTAATTAAAAATAAACTATGTAAAAACAAAAGGAAAAAAAGTGGTTAAGTACACAAGGTCACAAGTGTTCAAGCGAATAAGCTATTTTGAGATAATGTTCACCCTCTATTTTATTTATCATTTTAGGGGTTTTGCTAGGGGCTGATGATAAGAGGTTAAAAAAATAGTAAATTTTCATTGGAAAACTGAGATAGTTGATTCTTGTAGTACTAAACGCAACATTTTTCCTATATAACATTAACTATTTTGGCTTCTTAAACTCAGCTTTTTCCTGAGGGTTAAGGATAACAAAATTCTTATTTTAGTACTTTTGGCGTTTGACTACTAAAATTTTGAGTAAATTGACATTAATAATTTGTTCCTTGAAAATATGTGACCGAAGTCAGTGCCCTATGGAAAAAGAGTTGGTCTATATTGGAAATCTAAATCTAATAATACTTCTAAATATATGTTAGATACATCATTTTTAATACAAAATAACCCATTTAGTTTCTTAATAAGTGTACCCATTAGTATTCTCCTTAAAATTAATTTATGATTTAGACGTTAAATCATTTGAATTCGCTTAATTAATGTTAAGAAAAAGAGTTTGAATAATTTAAGGGCGGAATTATATGCATTAATTGTGCGGTTTTGATGTGCCTTAAGCTGATGGGTAAGATCATTCTTTTCCTTTATATTGGCTAAACGTGTTTATGAGGAAATAATACTTATCATGATATAGTACAATATTTGGCTGGTTTGATTTAGACAAGTCATATAAGCAACTTTTAAGTAGAAGTGATTTGGTAAATATTCAATTTATGATTGGAATTTCTTTTTGCCACCCCTCTTAATCTCACTATTTAAATACTAGTAACTTTTTTTATCGATTGTGTCTGTAAACATTGAATAATTTATTAATTATGTAGTGTTCAACAGAAAATGTTTCTAATGTTTAATCTTTAAACGGTATATTGTGAAGCTTCAGCATACACTATTACTCCGACATTTTAAAATAATAGATTAGCTATGTAACTTGATTTATAAATGTTGTTTGGCATTAAAGATAATTGCTGGAATTCATAATCCTGCATTTTTTACATATCTAGTTTGCTCATGAATTTTGTTTATCTGCATGAATGTCTGTTATATAGCTTGCGTTGAAGTATTTGTGTTCTTACGAACTTTTATTTTTCAACCATTCAGCAAATCTGCTCAATATGCTTAACCAGAATGAAAGAAGGATCTGGCCGTGCTATATTTACTGCAGAATGTACACATTCTTTCCATTTTCACTGCATTGCTTCAAATGTGAAACATGGAAACCAAATATGCCCGGTGTGCAGAGCAAAGTGGAAGGACATACCCTTTTCGGATCCCAGTTTGGATCCTATTGCATACAAGGTTTCATCAAGTCCAACAAATTGGTCTCAAAATGATGTCTTGATGGCTGTGGTTCACCGCTTACCTCTACCTCATCCTCAGCGAGATTTGAATAGGCGTAATATTGTGCCACTTTATCAGGCTCCAGAGCCAGTCATATACGATGATGACGAATTGTTAAATTACCAACTTGCATTTTCCGACAGAAGTCCTTGCAGTAAGAATAATGAGGATATTGTTGCTGTTAAAGCTATGGAGATTAAAATGTACCCCGAAGTGCTGGCTGCTCCAAGATTCAATACTTATTCTAACTTCACTGTTTTGGTTCATCTCAAAGCTAATGCTACTGCAGCGGCATCTGCCGCCAAAAGAGAAACCTTTAGTAGAAACCCGTCTAGCTTCACACAGATTTCTCAGACTCCGCGCGCTCCTGTTGACCTAGTCACTGTCCTTGACATCAGTGGTAGCATGGCCGGAACTAAGCTTGCACTACTTAAACGAGCTATGGGATTTGTTATACAGAACCTAGGCTCTAATGACCGGCTCTCAGTTATTGCTTTCTCTTCGACAGCTCGTCGCCTTTTCCCCCTTTGTAGGATGACTGATTCTGGGCGGCAACAGGCATTGCAAGCTGTTAATTCTTTGGTTGCAAGTGGAGGTACCAATATTGCTGAAGGGCTGAGAAAAGGTGCTAAGATAGTGGAAGATCGAAAAGAAAAGAACCCAGTTGCCAGTATTATACTCTTGTCTGATGGCCAAGATAATTACACCGTCAATGGCTCTGGATCTGACCAACCTCAACCAAATTACGAGCTGCTTCTGCCCACTTCTATCAGTGGTCGTGATAAATCAGGTTTCCAAGTTCCTGTGCATGCGTTTGGATTCGGTACAGATCATGATGCTTTATCAATGCACTCAATTTCAGAAACTTCCGGTGGCACATTTTCTTTCATTGAAACTGAATCTGTGTTACAGGATGCGTTTGCACAGTGCATTGGAGGACTTTTGAGTGTTACTGTTCAGGAGCTACAAGTAGGAATCGAGTGTATACACCAAGATCTCTGTCTTGTCTCAATTAAGGCAGGAAGTTACCGAAGCCATATGATGGCCACTGGACGCGAAGGATTTATAGATGTTGGAGACTTGTATGCTGATGAAGAGAGGGATTTTCTAGTTTCAGTTAATGTAGCAGCTACATCTGCCAATGAAACATCATTGATTAAAGTCAAATGCTTTTACAAGGATCCCTTCACTCAGGAAACGATGACACTGGAAAGTGAAGAAGTAAAGATTGAGAGGCCTGAAACAGACGTAGGGGTCGAAATGTCACTTGAAGTGGATAGACAGCGCAACAGGCTCCAAGCAGCTGAGGCGATGGCCGAGGCACGCATTGCAGCTGAACAAGGGAATCTAACCGATGCAGTATCAGTCCTTGAAAACTGTAGAAAGATGCTCTCAGGGACTGTTTCGGCCAAATCTCATGATCGTCTTTGTGTTGCATTGGATGCTGAACTCAAGGAAATGCAAGAGAGGATGGTGAGTAGGCATGTTACTTTGAGTGATCATCTATAATTTTTTTTTTATTATTGACTTTTTAAAAAACTAATATTAAATAAATTGTGGATGTCGTATTGATTGAGTATAAATTTTTGCACTAACTGTTATATTTTAAAATAAATCATATTAAAATAAAAAAAGAAGGAATCACTTCTTATTTTACAATTATTAAGAAAATCCCACAATGCCTCGAGTTTGGCTCCTTTCCATTACATGAGAGACCGATACATAGTTTAAATCATTATACGAGTAAAAGTAAATTTTCAATAATTTAGATTTTAATTTATTTTTGAATTAAATCCATGTCTCACAATCATCCATAATGATGTAGTGGAATTGATCCAATCCCTTTCCTCATCTTATATAGTCCGGGGTGGAAGGTGTTATTGAAGGTTTCCAATAAATAACTTGGTCATCAATATATTAATGGGAATAGAGAGAGATTTAAATAATGAGTGTATTTGCTTTCCATTTTGGGTAAGGGGTAAGGAAAAATCACACAATCCAACTCAATCAAATATCTTGTTACCTCATGTAAAATGTAAAACAATCAATTAAACCACTAACTTTTTTCCTAAAAAAAAGTAGTGATAGAGTACTAAGATGTGAAATACACATATTCAGTGTTTATTTGCTATAATGGAGAATTATATAATGAACTTTAAAAGTTAGTTAGTGACAAAATTATAAAAAGTCATAAACATTTATATTTTAATTTAAATTATTCAATAACAAATTTCATTTTTTAAAAGATCTAATAATAAAATACATTTTTTAATTCAAACATTGAACAAACTCTCTCACTTGAACATTGCATGATTTTTAAATGAAAAACTAATGACATTTGGATGAAATTTGTTGCAAGTATTAACTTTGATACTTGATGTCAACTAATCCTAACTCTAAATAATATTTGACCTTTTATGGCCCAAACCAGGTAAAGTAACAAAAATATGACATCTAAATTTATGATTCATGTTTTTCTTAAATTGAAATAGGAGAGTACAGGGTATACCCCAACATTTTATGGGCAATAGTATCTAAAAAAGACTTATGAGTAAGGGCGATAAAGGAATGAAGACATAATGATATGATACAAGTAAAGAGGATAATAAAGCACCTAACTTTTTTTCCATTCAACCAAAACGTGCTTTTCTTTTTATTAATGCCTTTTACCCACTCTCTAGTCTTTTTAACACACTAAAATGAAAATAACTCAAACAGGAAAATGAAGTTAACAAAGGTCAAAATCCTTAGCTCTCAAACCAGACATAGCATATATTACCCTCACCCCAATTAGTCCTTAGCCACCAACACCAAACATCAACATTTCCAACACCGATAAGGATATGCTGTCATCAAACCTGTTCCTAATCAATCACAATGAAATAAAAATTGATAAAGTCATAAATATTTAATTTTTTTAACTAACATATCATAATATAATTGGTTTTTGACAGAGTTTGAGACATGCTTTGAGACAGCAAACCTTATCTATCCAACACTGCATTAGAATTCAGCGATTAATGAATATAGTTTCATTCTACGACCAAAGTTCCCTTATGTTTTGTCATTCACATCTTCTCTCTAAAGTCTAAACTCAACTATCATAATTAAGAACCCCCTCTCCTTCATTCAATGAAGAATCCTCTCACCTCGCTTTTCGTGCTCCATTTCCACTTTTCATAAAACCCCATTTCCTAATTCTCTCTCTCCAAGCCCAAGCACAACAAAGTTCGAAACTTTTCACCATTTGAGATCTGGGTTTGGATTCATTTTCCGTGTTGCAGCACCATTTTGGGTTAGTTATTTAGTTAGTGTGAGAGATCCAAAAAATGGGAAGCAAGTGGAAGAAAGCAAAGGTGGCTCTAGGTATGAATCTGTGCATGTTGGTTCCCAGTACCTTAGACGATGATTCGCCACTTCCGACGGTGGTTTCTGACAGATTCTCTGATGCTGCACTGCTATCGCCGGCGGCGAACTGGCCCATCGATTCTTCACGGCCAACCACGCCGGTGCCGTCTTTTTACGGTTTGAAGCTGTCAAAGAGTAGTAGCAAGTCCTCCAAGGTTTGTGTCTCTCTCATATTCATTATCCACTTATTATTGTTATGCTAGTTTTCTCTCTTATTTTAGTAAGCTTTGTTATGTTTGCTAACTCGGAAGAATCTAATTGACCTGCAAGTATCTGCAATCTGGTGTTCAAAAATGGGAAATTTTAATGTGCTACGTAAAGAACTTTTTTTAGGGGGAAAGACTTCATGAAGACATACGTGGAGATAACGAATTAAATCTTGCCAACACATTAAAAGTTTAATTTTGATTAAAATTTAATCATAAATGATAGCACCAAGCATAAATACACTTTGTCTCTAAAGTTTTCCTCCTTTTTTGGCTAATTAAAAATAAACTATGTAAAAACAAAAGGAAAAAAAGTGGTTAAGTACACAAGGTCACAAGTGTTCAAGCGAATAAGCTATTTTGAGATAATGTTCACCCTCTATTTTATTTATCATTTTAGGGGTTTTGCTAGGGGCTGATGATAAGAGGTTAAAAAAATAGTAAATTTTCATTGGAAAACTGAGATAGTTGATTCTTGTAGTACTAAACGCAACATTTTTCCTATATAACATTAACTATTTTGGCTTCTTAAACTCAGCTTTTTCCTGAGGGTTAAGGATAACAAAATTCTTATTTTAGTACTTTTGGCGTTTGACTACTAAAATTTTGAGTAAATTGACATTAATAATTTGTTCCTTGAAAATATGTGACCGAAGTCAGTGCCCTATGGAAAAAGAGTTGGTCTATATTGGAAATCTAAATCTAATAATACTTCTAAATATATGTTAGATACATCATTTTTAATACAAAATAACCCATTTAGTTTCTTAATAAGTGTACCCATTAGTATTCTCCTTAAAATTAATTTATGATTTAGACGTTAAATCATTTGAATTCGCTTAATTAATGTTAAGAAAAAGAGTTTGAATAATTTAAGGGCGGAATTATATGCATTAATTGTGCGGTTTTGATGTGCCTTAAGCTGATGGGTAAGATCATTCTTTTCCTTTATATTGGCTAAACGTGTTTATGAGGAAATAATACTTATCATGATATAGTACAATATTTGGCTGGTTTGATTTAGACAAGTCATATAAGCAACTTTTAAGTAGAAGTGATTTGGTAAATATTCAATTTATGATTGGAATTTCTTTTTGCCACCCCTCTTAATCTCACTATTTAAATACTAGTAACTTTTTTTATCGATTGTGTCTGTAAACATTGAATAATTTATTAATTATGTAGTGTTCAACAGAAAATGTTTCTAATGTTTAATCTTTAAACGGTATATTGTGAAGCTTCAGCATACACTATTACTCCGACATTTTAAAATAATAGATTAGCTATGTAACTTGATTTATAAATGTTGTTTGGCATTAAAGATAATTGCTGGAATTCATAATCCTGCATTTTTTACATATCTAGTTTGCTCATGAATTTTGTTTATCTGCATGAATGTCTGTTATATAGCTTGCGTTGAAGTATTTGTGTTCTTACGAACTTTTATTTTTCAACCATTCAGCAAATCTGCTCAATATGCTTAACCAGAATGAAAGAAGGATCTGGCCGTGCTATATTTACTGCAGAATGTACACATTCTTTCCATTTTCACTGCATTGCTTCAAATGTGAAACATGGAAACCAAATATGCCCGGTGTGCAGAGCAAAGTGGAAGGACATACCCTTTTCGGATCCCAGTTTGGATCCTATTGCATACAAGGTTTCATCAAGTCCAACAAATTGGTCTCAAAATGATGTCTTGATGGCTGTGGTTCACCGCTTACCTCTACCTCATCCTCAGCGAGATTTGAATAGGCGTAATATTGTGCCACTTTATCAGGCTCCAGAGCCAGTCATATACGATGATGACGAATTGTTAAATTACCAACTTGCATTTTCCGACAGAAGTCCTTGCAGTAAGAATAATGAGGATATTGTTGCTGTTAAAGCTATGGAGATTAAAATGTACCCCGAAGTGCTGGCTGCTCCAAGATTCAATACTTATTCTAACTTCACTGTTTTGGTTCATCTCAAAGCTAATGCTACTGCAGCGGCATCTGCCGCCAAAAGAGAAACCTTTAGTAGAAACCCGTCTAGCTTCACACAGATTTCTCAGACTCCGCGCGCTCCTGTTGACCTAGTCACTGTCCTTGACATCAGTGGTAGCATGGCCGGAACTAAGCTTGCACTACTTAAACGAGCTATGGGATTTGTTATACAGAACCTAGGCTCTAATGACCGGCTCTCAGTTATTGCTTTCTCTTCGACAGCTCGTCGCCTTTTCCCCCTTTGTAGGATGACTGATTCTGGGCGGCAACAGGCATTGCAAGCTGTTAATTCTTTGGTTGCAAGTGGAGGTACCAATATTGCTGAAGGGCTGAGAAAAGGTGCTAAGATAGTGGAAGATCGAAAAGAAAAGAACCCAGTTGCCAGTATTATACTCTTGTCTGATGGCCAAGATAATTACACCGTCAATGGCTCTGGATCTGACCAACCTCAACCAAATTACGAGCTGCTTCTGCCCACTTCTATCAGTGGTCGTGATAAATCAGGTTTCCAAGTTCCTGTGCATGCGTTTGGATTCGGTACAGATCATGATGCTTTATCAATGCACTCAATTTCAGAAACTTCCGGTGGCACATTTTCTTTCATTGAAACTGAATCTGTGTTACAGGATGCGTTTGCACAGTGCATTGGAGGACTTTTGAGTGTTACTGTTCAGGAGCTACAAGTAGGAATCGAGTGTATACACCAAGATCTCTGTCTTGTCTCAATTAAGGCAGGAAGTTACCGAAGCCATATGATGGCCACTGGACGCGAAGGATTTATAGATGTTGGAGACTTGTATGCTGATGAAGAGAGGGATTTTCTAGTTTCAGTTAATGTAGCAGCTACATCTGCCAATGAAACATCATTGATTAAAGTCAAATGCTTTTACAAGGATCCCTTCACTCAGGAAACGATGACACTGGAAAGTGAAGAAGTAAAGATTGAGAGGCCTGAAACAGACGTAGGGGTCGAAATGTCACTTGAAGTGGATAGACAGCGCAACAGGCTCCAAGCAGCTGAGGCGATGGCCGAGGCACGCATTGCAGCTGAACAAGGGAATCTAACCGATGCAGTATCAGTCCTTGAAAACTGTAGAAAGATGCTCTCAGGGACTGTTTCGGCCAAATCTCATGATCGTCTTTGTGTTGCATTGGATGCTGAACTCAAGGAAATGCAAGAGAGGATGGTGAGTAGGCATGTTTATGAAGCATCTGGGAGAGCATATATACTTTCTGGATTGAGTTCACACTCTTGGCAAAGAGCAACAGCAAGGGGTGATTCCACTAACAGTTCGAGTCTAGTTCAGGCATATCAGACTCCATCAATGGCCGAGATGCTTACTCGATCTCAAGCCATGTCACTAGGTAGTTCATCAGGCCAGAAACTTCTTCAGCCACTATTGTCATACAGATCACAACCAAGCCCAAGGTAAACCCATAGGGGTTTGTGAAAATCATCTTTCAATTAGACTATCCAATGATTTTCCCTTTTTTTGCTTATATAAAGGGAGAGATTGACATAAGATTTCTTTAAACTGTGATTTTGATGTTTAATATATGTATAAATGAATAAAAGTTGAGGAAAGGGTGGAGGGTTATAATCAAAATGTAGAAAAGGACACTATATAGCAATTTGCTACATAATGTTTCTTCTGTTTGGGGGTTTTAAGGTTTTTCTTTTTGCTTCACTTTTCTTTCCTCTAACTATGTTGGTGTACATTGAGGAATGAGTTTTTTCTGGGACACCTAGGTATAAAGTTTGTAATTTTGCAATAGGTTGTGATAGCATTGTTCGAGTCTGGATCCTCTCCATTACCGGAGAGACTTGTACATAATTCAGATCATGACATGTGACAAAAAAATTCAGATTTTAATTTATTTTAAAATTAAATAACTTAAAAAAAGTCATTCCCTCACATTCCCAGTATTGGAGAGTCCAGTATTGGAGAGTCCAGTATTGGAGAGGAATCCTATTTTCTCGAAGAAAGTTGTACGGCCTAATGAGGTTATTACCAAATATTTACTCATGGGTGGGTCAAGTTCTTCCTTTCTGATTTATGGTTTTATGATTCATCTTGGGGAGATTAAGGTTTAAGAAATAGTGAATGGTCTTCTGAATAGAGCGCCTTAAATATAAGACTTGAGTAGAAGTTTTTCTGGCCTATGAAGGAGTGTGGTTATTCAATAAATATATGCTATTTTTGAGATGGTTGAATTTTTGAAAACTTCATAGGTATACATAAGATAAATGTTATTTCATACCAGTCTAACAGCTCTTGTCCAATACTTAAAAATTGTTCACATGATTGAAAGTTTTCACTTTTTTGTACATGCATTAGTCTTGCCTAGTGGAAACCTTATAAAGAATAACATTTCATTCAAATAATCACATTTTCAATAAACAAATAAAAATAGAAGAACTAGTGTCAGTAAATTTCCTAGAGACAGTCTCTTTGTTTGTAGGTAAGACTTCTTACATCTACCTTCCTCAGATTTCCCTCAGATCTCACTAAGTGACAGTCTCGTGCACTTGATCGTCCTTTTAAGAGGCCGAGCTCGGTAGTGTTGGTAAATTTATGAATTTTTCTAGCAAGAGAGTCAAGAGGGAACTCATGAGCAATGCATTCCTTATTCTATTGTCTCAGCCTGTTGAATGGCAGCTATTCTTAGCCTAGTGTGCAAGAATGGTTGTACATACATATAATAGTACTATGATTATTCATCAAGTGAAAAAGAACAAATATGCCTTAAATTAAGGATGATAGCATTGTCTTGTTCTCCAAGAATTATCTGAAAACAATAATTGCTGGCTGCGGCTTACGAAGTGGAACCTCATGTCCTGCTCCAATCACGAGAACCAATGTGAGTCCTTTATAAAACATATGTAGTGTTTGTTGACTAGATGTTAAAATATCGAGGAAGTATTTTAAATTTATTCTTAGAGTAAGTGAGTCTTTTCCTATGTTTTAGAATTGATTGGTAAGAGCGATACATTTATCTTTAAAATGAGTGAGATGACAAATTTTTAGGTGTTGAAAATATAAGTACTATTCGATAGGTGACTAATAATTAAAAATTGGTATATTCCAACTTCTTGTTGTAAAATTGGTATATTCCAACTTCTCGTTGCAATGAGGTCTTATATAATTATTGTATTGTATTATTACACTTTTGAGGTGGAACTAAAATTAGGGTATGTTATCAATATAAAAAATATGAGATCCACTAATAACTAAACTATTTTAAACTCACGTCTCACAAGTAATAATAATAAATGATGTAGAAAGAAAAATATATTACATATCTTCACAATTTCATGAGACTTTTTTTATTGAAATGTTAATGTAAATTATTTTTATAATTAACAACTACTCGTTTTTATCGTGATTTGTTTTAATCTCTCATTTTCGTTTCAATTTTGACATTCAAATTTTAAATATTTTCTTATGATAAATACGGTTTCTCACTTTCAAAAGGGTCTATAAACTATGAGGACTAGACATGAGCATTAAACATTAGCATTAGACATTATGTGATAAATATGGACTCAACTAGGTCTTACATAATTGTACCTACATTATATGATAAATTAAAGGTGATTAAGAATGTGACAAAATTAAAGGTCATACAAAATATGAGATCAATCAAGATCCTTTAAGAGTATGACTAAAAAGTAAATATATATTGGAATCAAGTCTACAATAAATAACAATAATTATTAGAAAATTTTATTCATTTTCACACGGTTTTCATGAGACTTTTTATTTGTTGAAATGCAATTGCAAGAGTAAATTACACTGTGACCCATAGTTTTAGTGAAATTATATAAACATCTTTCCATTTTTTACACTTACAAAAACCTCCCTGATTTTTATACATACATTACCATTTTTACCCATGCATGAGGAATAAGTCTAATTTTTTAAACAAAAAAGGATGATAAGTGTAATTAAGTTAAACAAAATATGATATATTATCGAGACAAGTTCAAATAGTATATGAGTCAATACATTTTCATTATCTTTGGTTCATTACAAAATGCATCAATAATTATAAGGAGAAATCACTCTTATACTATATTGTACCGAACAAAAAATATTGAAAATGTATTGACTCATATACTATTTGTACTTGTTTAATTTTATTACATTTATCACCATTTTTGTTTGAAAAATTGCACTTATTTCTCATAAATGAGTAGTTAGTGTAATGTATGTATAAAAATCAAAGAGTTTTTTATAGGTTCAAAAAATGAAAGGATAATTTATGTAATTTCACTAAAACTCAGGGGTGTCAATATAATTTATCTATTGCAATTATTTTTATATAATTAAATTCTTTACCTGATGAATAACAAATCATTTTTGTTGTCATGATGACTTGCTTTAAACTGTCATTTTTGTTTTAATCCTAATATTCAAATTTCACATATTTTCTTATGATAAAAAAAGGTCTCTCATCTATTTTTCGTGAATGATCTATAAAAGTCTGTATCTACCATAGGTATTAAGAAAAAGCATTTGATATTGTACAATATCTAGGGATATATTGAGATCTTCAATTATTATATCAACTTCTTGTTATAATTAGTTTTTCACAATTTAAAGCAACACATTTATCTTAGAATAAATAATATGACAAAATTTCTAATATTAAAAATTGTAATTATTAGTTGGTATAATTTATCGATCTTTTGAACTGCATAACACCCTCATGATTATATAAAGGGGGTTCACATGAACTGAGATATCATTTAAGATCTTTGAATTGATCAAGTGTGAAGTGTGGAAAATTTCTTGAATGTGAGGATATCTATTTTTAAATTAGTTTTCTTATTGGTTTTCATCTTTTCATTATGTTAGAAATTTTGTTTTACTTTCAATTATCATTATATCTCTTATCCAAATGTATGAATCTTATTTTATATCCTAAATTACTTCCACAATACTCTATCTATTCATCCAAAATTACTTGCGTTGTATGATACAATTTTTTGTTCATGTGTTACTTATGTAATACATATATGTGCAAAATAATTCATGGTCCTCGTTGGAAATGTATTAACACATCTTGTTGCCCATCACCATTGTTTGGCAAAATCCAAAGCCAAAGATCCCAAAAATGAGTATAAAGAAATGTGTGCTGGAATTATAAAATGTTAATAAAGATGGATTATATCTTAATATTTAAGATCAAAATTTATAAAGTTGTTAAATGTTAAATAAAACTTAAAATTTAAACATTTTCCATAATCATAAACTCATATACATAATTTATTACATATTATCATAATCCATATGCTATCAATTACTATGAAACAAAAGCAAGTTCTTCTTTATGAAAAAGATAGACTTATATATGATCCGAGAAATATTTACCATCCGAAAAAAAAAAACAGATTCTTTATATAAGATTTTAAATTATGTCTGAATAAAATAATTAAAAATTGTAAAACCTCTATTTTCTTCTTATATTTCAATATGGAATTGTCCAGTATAGTAGAAGATTTCAACTCATATTATTACATAATATCAAAATGTATATATATTAGCTTATGAAAATGTTGAATAAAATTTAATCTTTATACATTTTGCTTAATCTGTTTTGATGGAATTTTCATTTTATTTATTAAATAAAAATTTGACCATAGATATGTGTCACCTGTCCTATATTTTGTCCATAATGTTAATCTCAAAAACTAATTTGTTTTTTCACTACAAATAATAATTCCCATTAACCATGCCAAACATGAATATATGGGGTGAAGTCCTCTCTATTACTCCAGATTCCAATACTAGAATATGAGGTAAACGATGATTTTAATAAAATACTTCAAAATCTTATTGTTAAAACATTTTCAGAGATACATGTCATTATTTTTGCCAGTATTCGCTCCTTTAGTACTAAAGACAATATGATTCATGAATATACATGGTTAATATTTGAGATGTATAATGAATTGCAATTAATATTCTACATGTGTGTGACTATATATTTTTAGATAAAGGATCTCCAATAAAAAACAAATAAATTTAAAAAATATGAAGGACTCCTTTGATCTAAACTTATTGAATTTATTATTTATTTTTTTGGGTACATAGATTATTACTTATTTTTATGAATACTATAAATTGAAAAAGGTTAATATACTCACATGCTATATTATTATATTGATCCATATCAACATACATAATTTGTGTTCTATTTAATTGTGTTTTTATTAAACATATTTTTTTCATATTTATTTACTATTTTTGAATTTCAAGAGAGCATTAATAGCTACACATACAAAAATAATATTAATTGACAATAAATAAATAAAATTATACTTATAGAAATATATAAAATATATTTTTGAAAGTCAAAATCAACTCACCTACTTGTTACAAATTTATAATTTACAAAATGCTTGTCTAAAAAAGTTGAACTACCATAAATGATAGTACAACAGTAAATGTAATTATTGTTTATTGTTCTTGATCATTATTTATTCTATTTCCTTTACTGATAATAATATTTAATGTATGTTTTATATTTTCGATAAATAATATTTTAGAATTCACCGTCACCGTCTCTAAGCTATTAATTTCATATAAAAAATAATTAAAAAACTATCATATTACATGATTAAATATTGAATTTTTATAGTAAGGTCATGGTTCGAGTCATCTATAACTTCTCTAAAATAGGAAGAAGGTTTATAACCAACACCGTTTCTAAGCTATTATTTCTATTCAATGAAAACAATCATATATTATAAATATTTTAAAATCAATAAAAATCAACTCCACCAAAATTATTGATATTTTCCAAATCAACGAAATTCAATGAAACTAATCAATCAATTTTTAAACCAGAACTATGTAGTCTTGATTTTTCTATTGCACCTAGGGATACGTATGAGCAAGATGAACTGTTGTCAATCACAAATATAAAAAAATAAAATATTTTGTTGTATTTTAATAAATAATGTTTAAGGGTATAAAAGTTCATGTTATTAGCAAGGATACCGTTTGAATATGGGCGGACAATGTGTTAATAACTTTCTTGATCCGTAATCGACTCTCGAGCTCAGAATCTCTGTTTAAAGACCATTTTTATCCAATTCAGGTATAAAGAGAGTTTTCTACATTTTAACTGCAAAAAAGTAGTGGCGACTCGAAATCAATTGGGAGAGGTAGAAATCGAGTTCACCTCTTCCTAAGTTGCAGAGTCGATCTTGCAAATGAAAATCAGGTTGCGACAAAGTGAGATCACATGTTTTAGTTGAAAATAAGAAAAGAATTAATCGTTATAAATTTATCCATTATTTTTATTATAGAATATATCTTCTCTTTCTTTGTTAAATAAGGTATCACGTTACCTTATATAGATAAAGAAACTAAAATCTTCTATAATGAGTGATAATATTTTTCAACAAATATCACAAATAGGTATTAATGGAGTTAGCCCTATGCATGCGGCACAAGTGGTCCATAATTTGCGCGACATAATTTTTCACTTAAATAATTTTTATTTTCACATTTTTTTATATTTTTTACATAAAAAACTTATATAACATTTGAATTCTTGTTTTTATTAATTATTACATTTCACATATGATTTATTCAATATTATATCGCACACAACAATTTATTAAATATTTATTATTGTAATAATCATTGTATTTTATTATGACAAGATGTGAAGCTCTCTCTCCTAGGTTTTAGCATATTCCAATCTTCTTGGATCGGATCTCCAGCTTTCTTGGAATCACTAACATTTTCCGTGGATCTTCTCCAGCATGAATACTAAGTCTTTTGTCCCATGGCATTTTCTCGAAGGCACTACAGGGCAAGAAGAAGTTTCAACAACAAAAGCTGCTCCTATAGTGAAGAAATCTTTCGCCCAGGCTTTAAAGAACTCGTGCAATATTGCAGTGTCTCAGCTCCCACAACCCTGCATAAAGGGTGATGCTATAGCAGTAAAAATCCCTGAGGAGGAATACCAAGCTGGTCTACAAAGGTGCAAGAACCATCTTCATGGTAGACTCATCCTCTCAAAAGGAGATTCCCCAATTAAATTTGCAGATCTAAAAAGCAAACTGTGTTCCATGTGGAGTATGATTGGCAAATGGAATGTTATATCCCTTGGGAGGGGTTTCTATGAGTTCTCATTTTCCTCGGTTGATGATATGAGGAGTGTATGCTCTATTGGGTCATGGCAACTCAATCCAGGTTACCTAAGGCTCTTCCTGTGGTCACAAGATTTCAATCCTGCTCTGCAGAAGCAGTCCCATACTCAATGTTGGGTTAAGATACAGGGGCTGCCACAGGAATATTGGAGCCCTAAGATCATATTCTCAATAGCAGGTGGCATAGGCACGCCTATCTCATTAGATGATGCAACAAACAATATAACCTATGGTCATTTTGCCAAGGTTCTAATAGAAATTAACCTGAAAGCTCATCTTCCAAATCAAATCTTGGTGGAACGTGAGGGATTTGCTTTTTTTGTTAACTTGGAATATGAAAATCTTCCTGAATTTTGCACAGGTTGTGAAGTCATAGGGCATATGATATCCAATTGTAGGAGAACTCTCAAGAAAGATCACACTGAGGATGTGACTAAAGCCAAGAAAAACAGCCCTGCTGCAAAAGTTACCTATGTGGAGAACACTCATGACTTGATCATAGACTTGGAACTTGACAATAGGGACATTAACCTTGACAACTTGGAAAGGTTAACTATATCCCCTGAATTGGAGTCTAATGAGGCATTAGAGGAGGAAAAAGGGGAAAACTCCAGAGTGGAAGACTCTTTGGTGGAGACCCCTTGTGAACCTGATCATGTGAACATCAATATTCAGAAGGAGTCTGAAGTTGCAAACCAGACAGTCATCCAAGATATGAGGATAGTTGGAAGGTTGTGGGCTGAGGATGAACCTGAGGATCAAATAGAAGAAGGATCCTTTACTTCAATTCTATCTAAATCTAAAAAAAAGGATGAAAAAGAAGACTCAATCAGAGAAGATTCACTATACCCGTAAGGGGGGATACCTCATTAGTGATCAATGAAAGTCATCTTCTGGAATTGTAGGGGGATAGGTAATATTAAAACCAAGTTAGTTTTAAAGAACTTCTGCTTGTCTAATAAGCCTGATCTGGTCTTTATTGCTGAACCAATGATTGCCAGAGAGGATGTGAATAACATGTTTTGGGATGAGCTAAATCTCAAGTTTTTTGCTTATAATGAAAGAGGTACCCTTTTGCCTAATCTATGGGGTCTCTGTAATAAGGATTTAAGCCCTCAGGTAATTGCCACTTCTAATCAACTCATTGCTGTTTCTGTAACCATGGAGGCTAAGCTGGTGCACTTATGTGCTGTTTATGCTCATAGTCATTATATTCAAAGGAGGGCCCTTTGGAAAGACATCATCTCTTTAATGAGACAACATGTTGGTGCTTGGAATTGCATAGGGGACTTCAATGTGGTGAGGGGTGCCTATGAGTGCAGAGGGTCTAGGCTGCCCTGCTCCAACATTTCTAAGGAGTTCATCTCTTTTTCTGAGGAGGGAAATTTGGTTCACCTTGAAACTAGAGGAGCTGAGTTCACATGGTCTAATAAAAGAAGAGGATCAGCTCTTACTGAGAAAAGGCTTGATAGGAGCATGTGCAATGATGATTGGTTATCTACTTGGAATTATGTCTCCTATTGCACTCTCCCTAAGATCTCCTCTGACCATCATCCCCTGCTTCTTACTTGTAGTCTCTCTGTTTCTAAAAGAACTTCTTCTTTTAGATTCCTCAAAATGTGGATGAATCATCCTGACTGCTCCAGGGTGATAGAGGAAGCTTGGAATGATAGCATTGTTGGATGCCCTATGTTCATTGTGTCTGAGAAGCTTAAAAGGCTGAAAGCTAAGCTAAAATCTTGGAACTGGAATGTTTTTGGCAACATTCATCAAAATGTCCAAAATTCAATGACTAATGTGGAGAATATTCAAGCTTGCATAAATAACTATGGCCCTAGTGATGATTTGCTTGATCAAGAGGGCAATGCTCAGTTAAATCTTTTAAAGGCTCTAAACATGGAAAATGATTTCTGGAAAGAGAAATCTAGAATTAACTGGCACATGAATGGTGACAGAAACACAAGCTTCTTTCACAAAGTCACTAAGATTAGGCAAGTTTCTAAGTCTATGACCATTCTCAAGGATGGAGACAGAATCATTACAAATCAGGAGGACATAGCCACTCACACTCTGGATTATTTCACCAATTTATTTGGCACTACTAATGACACCCTCCCTAATCATTTGATTCAGGAGGTCATCCCTCAAATGGTGCTGCCTCAGGAAAACAACATTCTCATCAGTATTCCTACTGAGGATGAAATTAGATCTGTGGTTTTCTCTTTAAATAGGGAGGGGGCCCCTGGTCCTGATGGGTTTGGAGGTAGTTTTTACCAAAATTATTGGAGTATAGTGAGTAAGGATGTTTGTTCTTCTGTTAAACAATTTTTTGCTCAAGGTT
>NC_032016.1:9337365-9340999 GCF_001865875.1 Lupinus angustifolius
AAAAAAAAATATTGTATTTTATTATCACACTTGAGGTAGAACTAAAACCATGGTCTGTTATTAATATAAAAATTACGAGATTCATTTAGAATGTGACAGATAATTAAAGACCATTTTAGACTCACATCTGCAACAAGTAATAAAATAAATGATGTAGAAAATAAAATGTATTACATGTCCTCATGATTTCACGAGACTTTATTTTGTTGAAACCTTAATGTAATTTTTTTTCATCACAATTTGTTTTAATCTCTCATTTTCACTTAAATTTTGACATTTAAATTTTACATATTTTCATATGATAAATATGGTTTCTCACTTTTTTCTCTGTTGAGGGTCTATAAACTATCACAACTAGACCAGAGTATTAAATATTAACATTCCATATTGAAGGATATATAGGGATTCAATAAGGACTTTCATGATTATACCTATCTCTTGTTATAATTAGTCTTTGTCCATTTAGAGAAACATATTTATTCTAGAATAAATGACATAGAAATTTTCAAAGTGTTGAAAATGTAAACTATTAGTGACCTTAGTATGACTACCTATACTTTGCACATGAATATAAAGGATATGTAAAAAATAATATTAATTGACAATAAACAAACAAAATTAGACCAGTAGAAATGTAAGTTTTTTTTCAAACTCGAAATGGACTCATGTACTCATCCCCAATTAATAATTTACAAAGTGCTTGTCATAAATTATATTACACAATTAGATATAATTATTATGTAATGCATTTGATCATTATTTATTCTTTTTTCTTTACTGATATTAATATTTTATATAATGTTCAAAATCATTGAATAAGCTTTATGTTAATGCAAGTTTGATTTAAAAAAAATATGTGCCAAGGAAAATGGGAATGCAATTTTTATATTTTCAATAACTAATATTTTAGAAGTGATCGGTAAGAGTACAATGTTTATCTTCAAATAAGTGAGATAACAAATTTTAAGGTAAAGAAAATATAAATAATAATTGGTATAAATTCTTCTTTCATTATAAAATATATCTTTTTTTTGGAATATGGGTATCACACCACCTTTAAGGTAATGAACTAATATTTTTTTAGAGTAAATGATTATTACTCCCAACAAATGTCATTTATAAATATTAACATGTCCACACCTGTGTGTGTGACAAGTTTGACACACATGACCCATAATTAATGGACGACCATTTTTTTTTTCAAATACATGAATAATATTTGTTTTTATACAGAAAAACTCACTATTATAGAACATGTGCATTTTTGCCTTTATTAATGAAGATATTTCACATATGAATTTATTAAGAATGTCACTAAAAATAAAAAATTATAGTGGATGATCTCTATAGAAAATGTGACTAAAATGTAAAGGTTATTAAGAATGTGACCAAAGATTAAAGCTCATAAAAAATATGAGATCATTCAAGGTCCATTAAGAATATGATTAAAATTTAAATATATATCGGAATCAAGTCTATAACAAGTAACAATAATAATTGAAAAAATGTATTACATTTCCTCACAGTTTTCATGAGACTCTTTATTTTTTGAAATGGTATTGCAAATTATTTTACATAATTAAATTATTTACATAATGAATGACAACTCATTCTTGTTCATGACTTGCTTTAAACTCTCATTTTTGTTTCAATTTTGACATCCAAATTTCACATATTTTCTTACGATAGATAAAGTCTATCACCTATTATTGGATATACTGAAATTTGAAATCATTATACCAACTTCTTATTATAATTAGTCTTTGACAATTCAAAGCAATACAATCATCTTAAAATAAATGAGATGACAAATTTTTTAATAATAAAAATTTAAATTATTAATTGGTATGACTCATCTTTTGAAAGTTGTAACATCCTCACCGCTATATAAAGAGGGTTCCATTGAATTATGATATTCATTCAAGATCTCTAAATTGATCAAGTGTGAAGTGTGGAAAATTTCTTGATGGTGAGAATGTCTATTGTTAAATTGGCTTTCGTTTTGGTTTTCATCTTTCTATCAGGTTAGAAATTTATCACTTATTTTATCACTTATAATTTATAATAAGTGATAAAATAATTGATCATCCAGCCGAGTATAATTTAAAATTTTAATTTAAAAAAAAATTGTCATCTTACTTATTCTAATATGAATGTGTTGCTCTAAATTGTGAAAGACTAATTATAACAAGAAGTAGATATAATAATTTAAGATCTCAGTAGATCCCTAGATATTGTACATTATCAAATTCTTTTGCTTAATACTTAGGGTCGATACTGACGTTTTATAGGCCATTCGCGAATAATAGGTGATATACTTTATTTATCATAAGAAAATATGCGAAATTTGAATGTCAGAATTAAGAGTTTAAAGCAAGTCGTGATGACAACAAGAATGAGTTGTCATTCATTATGTAAAGAATTCAACGTAGATGTAGGAAGTCATAAGGTGATTTGATGGTTAAAGTGTGAGTTTAAGGAATGACGTGAAAGATGTTATGAGTTCGAATCTCACACCGATAGAAAATTAAAAAAAATAAAATAAAAAGGGAGTTATAATGTGGTTTGATGGTTGGGAGTGAAGTGAAGGAGATTGAGTTCGAATCTCACTAACAACAAATACTAATATACTAACATTTGTTGATAAAATGACAGAAAAATTCCAAGGTGTTGATAATGTAAACTATTGGTTGACCTTAGTGTGACTACCTATACTTTGAACAAGAATATATAGGATATATAAAAAATTATGTTAACTCATAATAAATAAACAAAATTATACTGGTTGAAATCTATAAAAATTATTTTTGAAACTCGAAATCAACTCATGTACTCACCCGCGATTAATATTTTACAAAATGCTTGTGTAAAAAAAGTTGAAATGCCATAAATTACACTACATTATTAAATGTAATTATTATTTATTGTCTTTGATAATTATGTATTCCTTTTTATTCAAAGACAATAATATTTGAGCTAATTTCAAATTTCATTGAACAAGTTTTATATTAATGCAAGTTTGATTTAAAAAAGTATGTGCCAAGAAAAAAAATGTTAATCTAAGTTTTATATTTTCAAGAACTAATATTTTAGAATTGACTAGTAAGGGCAACAAATTTATCTTTAAATAAGTGAGATAACAAATTTTAAGGTGCAGCAAATATAAGTATTAATTACTATAAATTCTTATTTCAATATAGAATATATTTTTCTTAAAAACGGTATCAAATCACCTTATAGGTAATAAACTAATATCTTTTAGACGAATGACTGATTATCTCTCCCAACAAGTGTTGTTTATAAGTATTATCATGCCAACACCTAAGTGTGTGTGACAAGTTTGTCACACATGACCTATGATTAATGGACGACCAGTTTTTTTTAAATACACAAATAATATTTCTTTTTATACATAAAAACTCAATATTGTAGAATAATTGCATTTTTGACTTTATTAATTATTGTATTCCACATTCGAATTTATTAATAATGTCACTAAAAGAAATATTGGACTGGATGATCTACATATAAAATGCGACAGAAAAGTAAAGGTGACTAAGAATGTGGCCAAAGATTAAATGTTATATTAAATATGATATCACTCAAGGTTCATAAAGAATATGACTAAAAAAAA
>NC_032016.1:9341099-9344667 GCF_001865875.1 Lupinus angustifolius
ATATATATTCGAATCAAGTCTACGACAAGAAACAGTAATAAATTGAAAGAAAAATGGATTACATTTCCTCAATGTTTTCATGAGTCTTTTTATTGGTTGAAATGTTATTTCAAATTGTTTTAAGTAATTAAATTCTTTACATAATGAATGACAACTCATTTTTGTTATCATCATGACTTGTTTTAAACTCTCATTTTCATTTCAATTCTGACATTTAAATTTCACATATTTTATTACGATAAATAAGGTCTCTCACGTATTCTCTGTGAATGGCCTATAAATACAGACCCTATGTATAAAGCTTAAGCATTTAATAGTGTACAATATCTAGGGATATAGTAAGATCTTATATCATTATATATACTTCTTGCTATAATTGATCTTTGGCAATTCAAAGCAACATATTTATCTTAGAATAAATGAGTTGACAAATTTTCTAGTATTAAAAATATAAATTATTAATTGGTGTAACTCATCCTTTGAAAATTGAAACACCTTCATGACTATATAAAGAGGGTTCCAGTGAATTGTGATATCCATTCAAGATCTCTGAATTGATCAAGTGTGAACTGTTGAAAATTTCTTGAGTGTGAGGATGTCTATTGTTAAATTGGCTTTCGTATTGGTTTTCATCTTTGCATCAGGTTAGAAATTTTATTTTACTTCAAATTATCATTATGTCTCTCGTCCATATGTATGAATCATATTCTATATCACAAATTACTTCCCACAATACTCTAATTATTCATCTAAAGTTACTTGTATTGTATGATACGGATTTTTTGTTCATGTATTTTTTATGTGAATACAGATATGTGCAGAGAATCAGATGCATTTGGTCCCATTACGCATATTCCTTGTAGCTCAGACAAACAATGTGAAATAATTCATGGTCCAGGTTGCAAATGTATTAAAACATTTTGTTGCCCACCACCATCTTTTGACAAAATCCAAAGCAAAACATCCCATGAATGAGTATGAAATAGTGTGAGGTGGAATAGGAAAATGTTAATAAGGATGGATTATATCTTATTTTGTAAGACTAAAATTTATAAAGTCATAATAGTTAAGATTTAAACATTTTCCTCAATCATAATCTTATTTACATAATTTCGTTATATATTATCATAATCCATATGATATCCAGTATTACGTAGTCCAATTGAAATTGTGAAATAGAAGCAAGTTCTTCGTTGCTGAAAAAGGTAGACTCGTATATGATTTGAGAAATATTTATCATCCTAAAAAAAGAAAAAACAGAGTCTTTGTGTAGCATTTTAAATTATGCCTGAATAAAATAATTAAAAAATTATCAAACATCTATTTTTTCCTCTTATTTAAATATTGGATGAAAAATTAATTCGAAAACTGGAAAAAGTGTTGCCTCTGCTAGGGCATTGAACACGAAATCTTGAGCTCCAACATTCTTGGAACTCTTCTCCTATGTTCTGGGAGATCATTCCAACTTTNTTATGCCTGAATAAAATAATTAAAAAATTATCAAACATCTATTTTTTCCTCTTATTTAAATATTGGATTTTCAAATATAGTTGAAGATTTCAACTAATATTATCACGTAATATCAAAATGTATATATATATATATATAAGCTTATGAAAATGTTGAATAAAATTTAAACTTTTAACATTATGAATAATCTTTTTATATGGATCTTTTCATTTTATTTATTAAATAAAAGTTTGACCATAGATATGTGTAACATGTCCTATCGTTTGTGAATAATGTTAACTCGAAACTAATTTAATTTTCTCACTACAAATACTAATTTCCATGAACCATGTCAAACATGAATATATTGAGTGATTTCATCTCTAATATTAGAGATTACAATACTAAAATGTGAGGTAAAGGGCAAGCTTAATAATTTATAATTGTTTTTATGAAAAAATACTTTAAAATCTAATCATTAAATTTTTTTCAAGGACAAATGTCACCATCTTCATCTACTATTGGCTCCTCAAGTACTGAAGAAAATATAATTCTTGTTTGTACATGGTTAATATTTGAGATATATAATCAATTGCAATTAATATTCTACACGCTGAGTGACTGTTTATTTTTGGCTAAAGGATCTCCAATAAAAACAAAAAAATTTTAAAAAATATGAAGGACTCGTATGATCTCAATGTATTCAATTTATTACTTATTTTTATGAATACAATAAATTGAAGAGAATAAAGTATCTTTCGTATAAGGGGTTAAGTTATCTCTTCCAGCCACTAAAATCATGACATGTGTCCTATTTAACCATTTTCTGCAAAACATATTTCTAAAAAGTAACAAAAATAGGACATTGTCATGATTTTAGTGGCTATAGGAGATAAGTAACTTATCTCTCGTATGAGAAGATACTTCATTCCCTAAATTGAAAAGGGTTAATAGAATCACACGTTATAATATTAAGAAGATTAACATCAACACACATGATTTGCGCCCTATTAAATTGTCTCTTTGTAAACATATTTTTTTCAAATTCATTTACGATTTTTGAATTTCAAGAAAACAATAATAACTACATATACATTTCTATCCATACTACTAATAGCTATTTTTTATGTTCGTGTGTACTTTTTTAATAAATGAAATTTTTAGTGAGAAAATAAATAATTTCTAAGGGATACGAGACATAAAGGATCAATATAAAATGAAAAATAAAAAAAGTCACATGCCTTAACTACACTAATTGTGTGATAATGTATGTTTTCCCCCTCACGATAGGGTTAAATAGGAAGAAATGGTGTACATTGCAATCCACACACATTATTTTACTATATGCATGCACATTAATTATTACAAGGTTCTTTTTCAATTGTAATTTGTATTTATCGTGTTATCATTATAGGCAACAATATATTCTATATGTTTAATAAAAGCATTACATGGCAAACAAAACTGTATTTGTAGATGTATAGATATAAAAACACACAAAAACCAAAGGCCAGAGTAAAATATTAGAGATGTGTGGTAAACCTGTCAAACGCAATCGGTGGGAAGTTGTTGATCATTAATTCAAAGTTTCGAGTTCTTGTAAATGTATCTACGTTAATTATATTTTGTATATGGAGATATTATCCTCATAATAACCTCTAAAACAATATTGGATTCATGGATAGTATATTATGTTTCAAAAAAACAATATTGGATTCATGGATAATACAAATGAATTTATTAAATATTTATTATTGTAGTAATCACTGTGTTGTACTATCAAACTTGAGGTAGAAATGAAATCGGGGTCTATTTTCAATCTAAAAAATATGAGATCCATTTAGAATGTGACTAGTAATTAAAAACTATTTTAGACTCACATCTCTGATGGGTAATAAGAATAAATGATGTATAAAAAAGAAATTGAGTTACATGTTCTCACGATTTCATGAGACTCTTTTTGTTGAAACTTTAATGTAAATTATTTTTATAATTAACCACTACTCTTCTTTTCATCTTGATTTGTTTTAATCTCTCATATTCATTTAAAATTTGACATTCATATTTTATATATTTTTTTATGATAAATATGGTCTCACACTTACTATCTATTAAGGGT
>NC_032016.1:9344767-9345087 GCF_001865875.1 Lupinus angustifolius
TCTATAAACTGTCGTAACTAGACCCGAGTATTAAACATTAACATTCAACATGTTATGATATATATGTATTCAGGGAGGTCTTAAATAGTTGTACCAAATTCTTGTTACAATTAGTCTTTTTCCATTTAAGAAACATATTTATCCTAGAGTAAATGACAGAAAAATTCCAAGGTGTTGATAATGTAAACTATTGGTTGACCTTAGTGTGACTACCTATACTTTGAACAAGAATATATAGGATATATAAAAAATTATGTTAACTCATAATAAATAAACAAAATTATACTGGTTGAAATCTATAAAAATTATTTTTGAAACTC
>NC_032016.1:9345187-9345535 GCF_001865875.1 Lupinus angustifolius
AAATAAATATTGGATTTTCAAATATAGTTGAAGATTTCAACTAATATTATCACCATTTTTGTTTGAAAAATTGCACTTATTTCTCATAAATGAGTAGTTAGTGTAATGTATGTATAAAAATCAAAGAGTTTTTTATAGGTTCAAAAAATGAAAGGATAATTTATGTAATTTCACTAAAACTCAGGGGTGTCAATATAATTTATCTATTGCAATTATTTTTATATAATTAAATTCTTTACCTGATGAATAACAAATCATTTTTGTTGTCATGATGACTTGCTTTAAACTGTCATTTTTGTTTTAATCCTAATATTCAAATTTCACATATTTTCTTATGATAAAAAAAAG
>NC_032016.1:9345543-9349257 GCF_001865875.1 Lupinus angustifolius
TCTCTCATCTATTTTTCGTGAATGATCTATAAAAGTCTGTATCTACCATAGGTATTAAGAAAAAGCATTTGATATTGTACAATATCTAGGGATATATTGAGATCTTCAATTATTATATCAACTTCTTGTTATAATTAGTTTTTCACAATTTAAAGCAACACATTTATCTTAGAATAAATAATATGACAAAATTTCTAATATTAAAAATTGTAATTATTAGTTGGTATAATTCATCGATCTTTTGAACTGCATAAACACCCTCATGATTATATAAAGGGGGTTCACATGAACTGAGATATCATTTAAGATCTTTGAATTG
This sequence comes from Lupinus angustifolius, assembly GCF_001865875.1. Taxonomy (NCBI): domain Eukaryota; kingdom Viridiplantae; phylum Streptophyta; class Magnoliopsida; order Fabales; family Fabaceae; genus Lupinus; species Lupinus angustifolius. The sequence goes on from NC_032016.1 coordinate 9,345,863, forward strand.
ATCAAGTGTGAAGTGTGGAAAATTTCTTGAATGTGAGGATATCTATTTTTAAATTAGTTTTCTTATTGGTTTTCATCTTTTCATTATGTTAGAAATTTTGTTTTACTTTCAATTATCATTATATCTCTTATCCAAATGTATGAATCTTATTTTATATCCTAAATTACTTCCACAATACTCTATCTATTCATCCAAAATTACTTGCGTTGTATGATACAATTTTTTGTTCATGTGTTACTTATGTAATACATATATGTGCAAAATAATTCATGGTCCTCGTTGGAAATGTATTAACACATCTTGTTGCCCATCACCATTGTTTGGCAAAATCCAAAGCCAAAGATCCCAAAAATGAGTATAAAGAAATGTGTGCTGGAATTATAAAATGTTAATAAAGATGGATTATATCTTAATATTTAAGATCAAAATTTATAAAGTTGTTAAATGTTAAATAAAACTTAAAATTTAAACATTTTCCATAATCATAAACTCATATACATAATTTATTACATATTATCATAATCCATATGCTATCAATTACTATGAAACAAAAGCAAGTTCTTCTTTATGAAAAAGATAGACTTATATATGATCCGAGAAATATTTACCATCCGAAAAAAAAAACAGATTCTTTATATAAGATTTTAAATTATGTCTGAATAAAATAATTAAAAATTGTAAAACCTCTATTTTCTTCTTATATTTCAATATGGAATTGTCCAGTATAGTAGAAGATTTCAACTCATATTATTACATAATATCAAAATGTATATATATTAGCTTATGAAAATGTTGAATAAAATTTAATCTTTATACATTTTGCTTAATCTGTTTTGATGGAATTTTCATTTTATTTATTAAATAAAAATTTGACCATAGATATGTGTCACCTGTCCTATATTTTGTCCATAATGTTAATCTCAAAAACTAATTTGTTTTTTCACTACAAATAATAATTCCCATTAACCATGCCAAACATGAATATATGGGGTGAAGTCCTCTCTATTACTCCAGATTCCAATACTAGAATATGAGGTAAACGATGATTTTAATAAAATACTTCAAAATCTTATTGTTAAAACATTTTCAGAGATACATGTCATTATTTTTGCCAGTATTCGCTCCTTTAGTACTAAAGACAATATGATTCATGAATATACATGGTTAATATTTGAGATGTATAATGAATTGCAATTAATATTCTACATGTGTGTGACTATATATTTTTAGATAAAGGATCTCCAATAAAAAACAAATAAATTTAAAAAATATGAAGGACTCCTTTGATCTAAACTTATTGAATTTATTATTTATTTTTTTGGGTACATAGATTATTACTTATTTTTATGAATACTATAAATTGAAAAAGGTTAATATACTCACATGCTATATTATTATATTGATCCATATCAACATACATAATTTGTGTTCTATTTAATTGTGTTTTTATTAAACATATTTTTTTCATATTTATTTACTATTTTTGAATTTCAAGAGAGCATTAATAGCTACACATACAAAAATAATATTAATTGACAATAAATAAATAAAATTATACTTATAGAAATATATAAAATATATTTTTGAAAGTCAAAATCAACTCACCTACTTGTTACAAATTTATAATTTACAAAATGCTTGTCTAAAAAAGTTGAACTACCATAAATGATAGTACAACAGTAAATGTAATTATTGTTTATTGTTCTTGATCATTATTTATTCTATTTCCTTTACTGATAATAATATTTAATGTATGTTTTATATTTTCGATAAATAATATTTTAGAATTCACCGTCACCGTCTCTAAGCTATTAATTTCATATAAAAAATAATTAAAAAACTATCATATTACATGATTAAATATTGAATTTTTATAGTAAGGTCATGGTTCGAGTCATCTATAACTTCTCTAAAATAGGAAGAAGGTCTATAACCAACACCGTTTCTAAGCTATTATTTCTATTCAATGAAAACAATCATATATTATAAATATTTTAAAATCAATAAAAATCAACTCCACCAAAATTATTGATATTTTCCAAATCAACGAAATTCAATGAAACTAATCAATCAATTTTTAAACCAGAACTATGTAGTCTTGATTTTTCTATTGCACCTAGGGATACGTATGAGCAAGATGAACTGTTGTCAATCACAAATATAAAAAAATAAAATATTTTGTTGTATTTTAATAAATAATGTTTAAGGGTATAAAAGTTCATGTTATTAGCAAGGATACCGTTTGAATATGGGCGGACAATGTGTTAATAACTTTCTTGATCCGTAATCGACTCTCGAGCTCAGAATCTCTGTTTAAAGACCATTTTTATCCAATTCAGGTATAAAGAGAGTTTTCTACATTTTAACTGCAAAAAAGTAGTGGCGACTCGAAATCAATTGGGAGAGGTAGAAATCGAGTTCACCTCTTCCTAAGTTGCAGAGTCGATCTTGCAAATGAAAATCAGGTTGCGACAAAGTGAGATCACATGTTTTAGTTGAAAATAAGAAAAGAATTAATCGTTATAAATTTATCCATTATTTTTATTATAGAATATATCTTCTCTTTCTTTGTTAAATAAGGTATCACGTTACCTTATATAGATAAAGAAACTAAAATCTTCTATAATGAGTGATAATATTTTTCAACAAATATCACAAATAGGTATTAATGGAGTTAGCCCTATGCATGCGGCACAAGTGGTCCATAATTTGCGCGACATAATTTTTCACTTAAATAATTTTTATTTTCACATTTTTTTATATTTTTTACATAAAAAACTTATATAACATTTGAATTCTTGTTTTTATTAATTATTACATTTCACATATGATTTATTCAATATTATATCGCACACAACAATTTATTAAATATTTATTATTGTAATAATCATTGTATTTTATTATGACAAGATGTGAAGCTCTCTCTCCTAGGTTTTAGCATATTCCAATCTTCTTGGATCGGATCTCCAGCTTTCTTGGAATCACTAACATTTTCCGTGGATCTTCTCCAGCATGAATACTAAGTCTTTTGTCCCATGGCATTTTCTCGAAGGCACTACAGGGCAAGAAGAAGTTTCAACAACAAAAGCTGCTCCTATAGTGAAGAAATCTTTCGCCCAGGCTTTAAAGAACTCGTGCAATATTGCAGTGTCTCAGCTCCCACAACCCTGCATAAAGGGTGATGCTATAGCAGTAAAAATCCCTGAGGAGGAATACCAAGCTGGTCTACAAAGGTGCAAGAACCATCTTCATGGTAGACTCATCCTCTCAAAAGGAGATTCCTCAATTAAATTTGCAAATCTAAAAAGCAAACTGTGTTCCATGTGGAGTATGATTGGCAAATGGAATGTTATATCCCTTGGGAGGGGTTTCTATGAGTTCTCATTTTCCTCGGT
>NC_032016.1:9349357-9350771 GCF_001865875.1 Lupinus angustifolius
CAGTCCCATACTCAATGTTGGGTTAAGATACAGGGGCTGCCACAGGAATATTGGAGCCCTAAGATCATATTCTCAATAGCAGGTGGCATAGGCACGCCTATCTCATTAGATGATGCAACAAACAATATAACCTATGGTCATTTTGCCAAGGTTCTAATAGAAATTAACCTGAAAGCTCATCTTCCAAATCAAATCTTGGTGGAACGTGAGGGATTTGCTTTTTTTGTTAACTTGGAATATGAAAATCTTCCTGAATTTTGCACAGGTTGTGAAGTCATAGGGCATATGATATCCAATTGTAGGAGAACTCTCAAGAAAGATCACACTGAGGATGTGACTAAAGCCAAGAAAAACAGCCCTGCTGCAAAAGTTACCTATGTGGAGAACACTCATGACTTGATCATAGACTTGGAACTTGACAATAGGGACATTAACCTTGACAACTTGGAAAGGTTAACTATATCCCCTGAATTAGAGTCTAATGAGGCATTAGAGGAGGAAAAAGGGGAAAACTCCAGAGTGGAAGACTCTTTGGTGGAGACCCCTTGTGAACCTGATCATGTGAACATCAATATTCAGAAGGAGTCTGAAGTTGCAAACCAGAAAGTCATCCAAGATATGAGGATAGTTGGAAGGTTGTGGGCTGAGGATGAACCTGAGGATCAAATAGAAGAAGGATCCTTTACTTCAATTCTATCTAAATCTAAAAAAAAGGATGAAAAAGAAGACTCAATCAGAGAAGATTCACTATACCCGTAAGGGGGGATACCTCATTAGTGATCAATGAAAGTCATCTTCTGGAATTGTAGGGGGATAGGTAATATTAAAACCAAGTTAGTTTTAAAGAACTTCTGCTTGTCTAATAAGCCTGATCTGGTCTTTATTGCTGAACCAATGATTGCCAGAGAGGATGTGAATAACATGTTTTGGGATGAGCTAAATCTCAAGTTTTTTGCTTATAATGAAAGAGGTACCCTTTTGCCTAATCTATGGGGTCTCTGTAATAAGGATTTAAGCCCTCAGGTAATTGCCACTTCTAATCAACTCATTGCTGTTTCTGTAACCATGGAGGCTAAGCTGGTGCACTTATGTGCTGTTTATGCTCATAGTCATTATATTCAAAGGAGGGCCCTTTGGAAAGACATCATCTCTTTAATGAGACAACATGTTGGTGCTTGGAATTGCATAGGGGACTTCAATGTGGTGAGGGGTGCCTATGAGTGCAGAGGGTCTAGGCTGCCCTGCTCCAACATTTCTAAGGAGTTCATCTCTTTTTCTGAGGAGGGAAATTTGGTTCACCTTGAAACTAGAGGAGCTGAGTTCACATGGTCTAATAAAAGAAGAGGATCAGTTCTTACTGAGAAAAGGCTTGATAAGAGCATGTGCAATGATGATTGGTTATCTACTTGGAATT
>NC_032016.1:9350871-9412487 GCF_001865875.1 Lupinus angustifolius
GATGAGGATGAGGAGGAGGACGAGGATTAGGATAGGATGAGGAGGAGGATAGGATGAGGATGAGGATGAGGAATTGGAGGAGGAGGATAGGATGAGGATGAGGAGAAGGATAGGATGAGGATTAGGATAGGATGAGGGTGAGGACGGAGATGAGGATGAGGATGAGGATTAGGATAGGATGAGGATGGGGAAGAGGATGGGGATGAGGATTAGGAAGAGGATGAGGACGAAAAGGAGCGTAGGATGAGTATGAGGATGAGGTAGAGGATAGGATGTGCATAGGGATGAGGATGAGGAAGAGGATAGGATGTGCATGGGGATGAGGATGACGACGATGATAGGATGAGGATGAGGATGAGGACGAAGAGGAGGGTAGGATGAGGACGTGGATAGGATGAGGATGAGGATGAGGATAGGATGAGGAGGAGGAGGACGAGGATGAGGATAGGATGAGTATGAGGATGAGGATGAGGTTGAGAATGATGATAGGATGAGGATGAGGAGGAGGATAGGATGAGGAGGAGGAGGAGGATGATGATAGGATGAGGACGAGGATATGATGAGGATGAGGAATTGGAGGAGGANCTGTCCATTGGCAACTCAAATCTGGAATTGGATTAAGGGAATTTTCAACATCCATCTGGACTTTTCCTCTGCTAAAGCAATCCTCTTGGCCAGTAAAGCTGATTGGTGTGATCAGGTGCATCACCTCTTCACTGCTTGCATTATTCATGCAATCAGCACGATTTGGTGGTGTAGGAACCAATGCAGATTTCACAACAAAGACTATAGCATTGGCTCTGTCATCAATAGAATCATAACGACAACCTCTCTTTCAGCTAGCTATTCCAAAGTTTCAAGCAAGCCTTCTTTGATCGACCTTTGTATCCTTAAAGCTTTCAAAGTTGCTATCAATTATCCTAAGGCTCCTTCAATATTGGAGGTAATTTGGCAGCCCCCTACGAGAAACACCATCAAGGTTAACACTGATGGTGCAGCTAGAGGTTATCCTGGCCACGCTGGGGGAGGAGCAATCTTCAGAGATCACAGTGGTCAGTGCATTGCCTGCATGGCTGATTACTACGGCATTGAGGATGCTTTATTTGCTGAGTTTAATGCTGCTTTATCAGCAATCCTCTTTGCTATATCCAAGGGTTGGATGAATCTCTGGCTTGAATGTGATTCCACATTGGTGGTGGAAATTCTCAATGGAAATCATAATCCTCCTTGGAAGCTCATAAACAAATGGATTCAGTGCAAAGCAAAAATGGTTGGAATGAATTTCAGGGTGTCTCATATCTATCGAGAAGGCAATTCTTGCGCGGATAAATTGGCTAATTATGGGATTAACTCCAAAGTTAGTTCGAAATGGATGTCTACTCCTAATTTCATTCATCATGAATTCTTGCGTAATAGGAACCTTCTTCCTAGTTATAGATTCTCTTCTTCTTATCACTAATGTATCGTTGTTCCATCTAATATATTTCGAGGTGTAGTTGCACCTTCGGCTAAAAAAAAATATTGTATTTTATTATCACACTTGAGGTAGAACTAAAACCATGGTCTGTTATTAATATAAAAATTACGAGATTCATTTAGAATGTGACAGATAATTAAAGACCATTTTAGACTCACATCTGCAACAAGTAATAAAATAAATGATGTAGAAAATAAAATGTATTACATGTCCTCATGATTTCACGAGACTTTATTTTGTTGAAACCTTAATGTAATTTTTTTTCATCACAATTTGTTTTAATCTCTCATTTTCACTTAAATTTTGACATTTAAATTTTACATATTTTCATATGATAAATATGGTTTCTCACTTTTTTCTCTGTTGAGGGTCTATAAACTATCACAACTAGACCAGAGTATTAAATATTAACATTCCATATTGAAGGATATATAGGGATTCAATAAGGACTTTCATGATTATACCTATCTCTTGTTATAATTAGTCTTTGTCCATTTAGAGAAACATATTTATTCTAGAATAAATGACATAGAAATTTTCAAAGTGTTGAAAATGTAAACTATTAGTGACCTTAGTATGACTACCTATACTTTGCACATGAATATAAAGGATATGTAAAAAATAATATTAATTGACAATAAACAAACAAAATTAGACCAGTAGAAATGTAAGTTTTTTTTCAAACTCGAAATGGACTCATGTACTCATCCCCAATTAATAATTTACAAAGTGCTTGTCATAAATTATATTACACAATTAGATATAATTATTATGTAATGCATTTGATCATTATTTATTCTTTTTTCTTTACTGATATTAATATTTTATATAATGTTCAAAATCATTGAATAAGCTTTATGTTAATGCAAGTTTGATTTAAAAAAAATATGTGCCAAGGAAAATGGGAATGCAATTTTTATATTTTCAATAACTAATATTTTAGAAGTGATCGGTAAGAGTACAATGTTTATCTTCAAATAAGTGAGATAACAAATTTTAAGGTAAAGAAAATATAAATAATAATTGGTATAAATTCTTCTTTCATTATAAAATATATCTTTTTTTTGGAATATGGGTATCACACCACCTTTAAGGTAATGAACTAATATTTTTTTAGAGTAAATGATTATTACTCCCAACAAATGTCATTTATAAATATTAACATGTCCACACCTGTGTGTGTGACAAGTTTGACACACATGACCCATAATTAATGGACGACCATTTTTTTTTTTTCAAATACATGAATAATATTTGTTTTTATACAGAAAAACTCACTATTATAGAACATGTGCATTTTTGCCTTTATTAATGAAGATATTTCACATATGAATTTATTAAGAATGTCACTAAAAATAAAAAATTATAGTGGATGATCTCTATAGAAAATGTGACTAAAATGTAAAGGTTATTAAGAATGTGACCAAAGATTAAAGCTCATAAAAAATATGAGATCATTCAAGGTCCATTAAGAATATGATTAAAATTTAAATATATATCGGAATCAAGTCTATAACAAGTAACAATAATAATTGAAAAAATGTATTACATTTCCTCACAGTTTTCATGAGACTCTTTATTTTTTGAAATGGTATTGCAAATTATTTTACATAATTAAATTATTTACATAATGAATGACAACTCATTCTTGTTCATGACTTGCTTTAAACTCTCATTTTTGTTTCAATTTTGACATCCAAATTTCACATATTTTCTTACGATAGATAAAGTCTATCACCTATTATTGGATATACTGAAATTTGAAATCATTATACCAACTTCTTATTATAATTAGTCTTTGACAATTCAAAGCAATACAATCATCTTAAAATAAATGAGATGACAAATTTTTTAATAATAAAAATTTAAATTATTAATTGGTATGACTCATCTTTTGAAAGTTGTAACATCCTCACCGCTATATAAAGAGGGTTCCATTGAATTATGATATTCATTCAAGATCTCTAAATTGATCAAGTGTGAAGTGTGGAAAATTTCTTGATGGTGAGAATGTCTATTGTTAAATTGGCTTTCGTTTTGGTTTTCATCTTTCTATCAGGTTAGAAATTTATCACTTATTTTATCACTTATAATTTATAATAAGTGATAAAATAATTGATCATCCAGCCGAGTATAATTTAAAATTTTAATTTAAAAAAAAATTGTCATCTTACTTATTCTAATATGAATGTGTTGCTCTAAATTGTGAAAGACTAATTATAACAAGAAGTAGATATAATAATTTAAGATCTCAGTAGATCCCTAGATATTGTACATTATCAAATTCTTTTGCTTAATACTTAGGGTCGATACTGACGTTTTATAGGCCATTCGCGAATAATAGGTGATATACTTTATTTATCATAAGAAAATATGCGAAATTTGAATGTCAGAATTAAGAGTTTAAAGCAAGTCGTGATGACAACAAGAATGAGTTGTCATTCATTATGTAAAGAATTCAACGTAGATGTAGGAAGTCATAAGGTGATTTGATGGTTAAAGTGTGAGTTTAAGGAATGACGTGAAAGATGTTATGAGTTCGAATCTCACACCGATAGAAAATTAAAAAAAATAAAATAAAAGGGGAGTTATAATGTGGTTTGATGGTTGGGAGTGAAGTGAAGGAGATTGAGTTCGAATCTCACCAACAACAAATACTAATATACTAATATTTGTTGATAAAAAAAATTAAGGTAGATGTATTTATAGGAAGTCGAAACTTTGAAGTAATAATTAACAAATTCACACAAATTGCATGTGATTGATAGGTTTACCACACTTGTCTAATATTTTAGTCTAGCCTTTGATTTATTTTTGTGTTTTATGTATCTATATATCTACAAATGCAGTTTTGTTTGCCATGTAATTTTCTTATTTAACTTATAAAATAAATCGTTGCATATAGCAATGACACGTGAAATACAAATATATAATTTGAAAAAAGAACTTTGTATAAATTGATATATAAGCATATAGTATTATATGTGGGGTGTGTTACCCCCTTTGCTTAAAAAAAAATAACGCTATCTTGAGAGAGAAAACGTACATTGCCACAAAATTAGTATACCTAACACATGTGTTTTTTTATTATTTTATTTTTATATTGACTCTTTATCTCTCATATCCCTTAATAATTATTTATTATCTCACAATTTCATTTATTAGAAAAGTAGATACGAACATACAAAATAGCTATTAGCCGTAAGGATAAAAATATATATTTAGCTATTAATGTTTTCTTGAAATTCATAAATCGTAAATAAGTATGAAAAAATATGTTTACCAAAGACAATTAAAAAGGACACAAATTATGTGTGTTGATGTTGATGAATGTAATAATATAACATGTGAGTATATTAAAGCTTTTCAATTTATAGTATTGTAAGAAATTCAATACGTTTAGATTTAGATAATAGGAGTCCTTCATATTTTTTAAATTCGTTAGTTTTTATTAGAGATCCTTTACCCAAAAAGATATAGTTACACAAATGTAGAATATTAATTGCAACTGATTATACATCTCAAATGTTAACCATGTATATTCAAGAATCATATTCTCATTAGTTTTATGAATCTTTTCATTTTAGATATTTGTAACATTTCCTATTAATCTCAAAACTAATTTAATGTTTTTACTACAAATACTAGTTCCCATTAACCATGTCAAAATACTGGTCAAATTTTTATTTAATAAATAAAATGAAGAGATCCATAAAAAATATGCAAAATGTTAAAAGTTGAATATTCTATTATTTTATTCAGACATAATTTACAATCTTAGATAAAAACTATGTTTTTTTCTTTTTCCAGATGGTAAATACTTTTTAGATCATATATGAATCTACTTTTTTGCGAAAGGAAGAACTTCATTCTGTGTCATACTTTCATTTGGAATACGTAGTGTTGGGTATGATACGGATTTTAATATGTAATCCTTATGTATATAAGAATATGATTATGGAAAATGTTAAAATCTTAAGTTTTATTTAACATTTCATGATTTTATAAACTTTGATCTTACAAAATATGATAACAAGATGTAATCCTTCCTTATTGACCCTAAAATATGATAAATAAGGTATATCATCGCGAATGGCCTATAAAAATCAGTATCGTTCGTAAGTATTAAGCATAAGAATTTGATATTGTTCAATATCTAGGGTTATATTGAAATCTTAAATTGTTATATCCACTTTTTGTTATAATTAGTGACAATTCAATGCAACACATTTATCTTACAATAAATGAGATGACAAATTTTTTAATATTAAAATTTTAAATTATATACTATTGAATGATTAATTATTTTATCACTTATTTTTAATATTAAAATTTAAATTATTAATGGGTGAGATTCATCTTTTGAAAGTTGTAACACCCTCATCACTTTATACAGAGGGTTCCATTGAATTGTGATTTCCATTCAAGATCTTTAAATTAATCAAATGTAAAGTGTGAAAAATTTCTTAATAGTAAATATGCCTATTGTTAAATTGGCTTTCGTTTTGGTTTTCATTTTTGCATCAGGTTAGAAATTTATCACTTATTTTATTACATTTATCACATATTTTAAATTTATCACTTATTTTTATGGAGACTATAAATTGAAAAGGGTTAATATACTCACATGTTATATTATTATATAGATCAACATCAACACACATAATTGATGTCCTGTTTAATTGTGTCTTTTTTGAATCTATTTTTTGGTATTTATTTACGCTTTTTGAATTTCAAGAAAACATTAATAGCTAAATATAAAATTTTATACTTACTGCTAATACCTATTTTTTGTGTTCATGTATATTTTTCTGATAAATGAAATTGTTAGTGGAAAAATAAATAATTACTCTAACATAAAGTGTCCATATAAAAAATAATATAAAATAAGTCGCATGTGTTAGCTATACTAATTGTGTGATAATGTATGTTTTCCCTCCCAAGATAGCGTTAAATAGGAAGAAATGGTGTACATAGCGATCCACACACATTATAATACTATATACATGCACATTAATTTATACAAGGTTCCTTTTCAAATTATATATTTGTATTTCTCGTGTTATTGCTATATGCAACAATATATATTATAGGTTAAATAAAAAAATTACATGGCAAAAATAACTTCGGTTAGTAGATATATAGATATATAAGACACACAAAATCAAAGACTAGAGTAAGATATTAGACATGTATGGTAAACCTATCAATCACAATTGAAGGGAAGTTGTTCACAATTAATTCAAAGTTTCAAGTTCTTGTAAATGCATCTACCTTAATTATAATTTGTATGGAGATATTATAGCTCATAGTAACCTCTAATACAATATTGCATTCAGGGATAAAATACGTGTTTCAAAGCACAATAAAATATACAGCAACATTGCAAATTATCTTAATGAGAACTAAGTAGATATTCAAAAGTAAGATTTGGTCATGAAAAAAATTTCAATAAGGCGTACATTTAATATATAATAAATATTCAATATTGCACTTTCTTGTATAAATTTCACTTATTTATTTTAATGATGGATGTCATGACTCCTAACGGCATTCATTAACTTAACTTTAAATAAATAAACAAAAAAAATATATATATATATGTATATATATATAGTTTGATATGAGGAGTACAATTCCTCTACTCAATTGACTTAGTTTATGATATAATTATTTTTTTATTGACAAAATAAAATTTTATTAGAAAATATAAAATATAAAATTGTTTATTTGAGAGATATTTTGTAATAGAGTTCCTTGCTATATATATAAGAGTGTCAGCTTATACTTTTTACAAGAATATAAGGATAAATAACAAAAATATTAATTGACGAAAAATAAACAAAATTATAAATTTAGAAATCTGTAAAATTATTTTTGAACAATGAAGTCAATTTATTTACACCATTAGAAATCATAATTTAAAAATTGTTTGTCTAAAAAAGTTCGAATGCCATATGTTATACAACAACACGAAATGTAAGTAACTTTTATTATTTTATATGTTCCTCGATAATTAATTAATCTTTTTGGTTTTTTTGATAATAAAATTTTATACTATGTCAAAAATACATAGAAAGAGATTGACATGAATGCTAGAGTATTATTGTGTATTCTTTTTTTATCTCAAAATATTTCTTTTTTTTAAGCTAGGATGCTAAAGCACCCCAAAGAATTTATTAAAGAAAGACAAAGAGAGCCATTACAAGTTGGAGAATCTATAGTTGGGTAACCCCAACCAATTTTTATTACAATCCATAAAGATTAGTCTAGGGATTGAATCCCACCAAGTAAAAGTCCTAGATTGGATCCCATGGTTAGCTAGCAAATCCACACAAGAACTGCCTTCCCTAAAGATGTGAGAAACTGTCCAAGATATAGAGGTTAAAAGTTTTTTGCAGAGAAGCCATATGCTTGAGAAGATCCAGGGAGGATTTATTGACCCTTTGAAAATTCCCACCACCAATGTTGAATCACTCTCAATCCATATCGAATTCCAGCCCTTTGCATAAGCAAATTCGATTGACAAGATAACAGAGAGAAGCTCTGCATGAAGAGCATTCTGGATATCATAAAAGGCAGCAAAACAACCCACAAATTTGCCTAGGTGGTATCGGAAAATCTCCCCCTCCAGCCAAGTCAGGGCTACCATTGGCTGCTCCATCAGTATTAACCTTTAGCCAACCTGTACGAGGAGGTTTCTAGATGACCTCTTGGATATTAGAACTCCTTTTGAATCTCATAGGGATGCAAAGACTCCTTAGAATGCCAAACTCCTGGGGATATTATTTGTATAAGACTTTAAGCCCTTAGCATCAAAAGAGATGTCTAGCTTTAGCTTCTCAAAGGCTTTTGCAACTGAGATCAACCTATTCTCAAACCTTGCTTTGTTTCTGCAAAACCAAATTGCACTAATTGTATGAATTATGCAAATGGATAAGACCTCTTTTAGCTGAGGATTCTAGGCCCTGTTGCATATCCTCCAAAGAGCAGAGCAAGAGGAAGTATCCATTAGAATTGATAAAGTTGAATTTAGCCAGCTCCATATATGATGAGCAAAGGTACAATTGAGGAAAAGATGGTTAGAGCTTTCATAATCCCCCTTACAAAGGCTGCACATAGAAACCACATTACATCCCCTTCTCTGAAGATTTTCATCAATAAGGATTTTTTTGTGCTTCCATCTCCAAGCTATGAAGGACTTAGAAGGAGGGATTGTAGCTGACCAAATAGATTTGAACCAAGACACAGTGGTAGCAGGGGGCTTAATGTAGGAGTAGGCAGCTTTAAGAGATAGAATGCCATCAATGATGCCTTGCCAAACTATCCTATCTTCACAAACAGAATTAAAGTCCTTGAGATTTTAGAAGAAATGTCTTGGGAAAAGTTTCACCAATTGCCTAGGAATTGTCCACTTACCCTGTGTATTCAATAACTAATATTTTAGAATAAATGTTTGACTATTATAAGCATCACATTTATCTTAAAATAAGTGAGATCACATATTTTAAAGGGTTGAAATATAAAGTATTAATCATTATAAATTCATCTGTTATTTTTATTATAGAATATATCTTTTTTTTTTTTTATTAAATAAGGTATCACATCACCCTCATAGGTAAGAAACTAAAATCTTCCACAATGAGTGATAATAGTTCCCAACAAATATCGCATATAGGTATTAATTGGGACAACCATATGCATATGCAAAAAGTGTCCAATAATTTATAGGACAACTTTTTTACTTTCGTAAATAATTTTTATTTTCACATTTTTATTATTTTGCACAATGATTATTTATAACATTTCACAATGATTTATTCAATATTATATTGCACATATGAATTTATTAAATATTTATTATTATTGTAATCAATGTATTTTATTATCACACTTGAGGGAAATTCTTGTGCCGATAAGTTAGCTAACTATGCAATAGATTCTAGGCATAATTCTAAATGGAACAATTCTCCTACCATTATAAAGGATGAGTATAATAGAAATAGACTAGGCCTCCCTAGCTATAAGTTTAACAATTTGTAATTTGTTCTACCTTGTTTGTTTTATCTAATATATTTCTGAGGTGTAGTTGCACCTTTGCTTAAAAAAAAGGTAGAACTAAAATCATGATATGTTATCAATATAAAAATATGAGATCAATTTAGAATGTGAAAGATAATTAAAAACTATTTTAGACTCACATATTATATATCACAAATTACTTCAACAATACTCTAATTATTCATCCAAAGTAACTTATATTGTATGATACGAATTTTTTGTTCATGTATTTTTTATGTGAATACAGATATGTGCAGTGAATCAGATGCGTTTGGTCCATTACGCATATTTCTTGTAGCTCAGACAAACAATGTGAAATAATTCATGGTCCAGGTTGTAAATGTATTAAAACATTTTGTTGCCCACCACCATCTTTTGACAAAATCCAAAGCAAAACATCCCATGAATGAGTATGAAATAGTGTGAGGTGGAATAGGAAAATGTTAATAAGGATGGATTATATCTTATTTTGTAAGACTAAAATTTATAAAGTCATAATAGTTAAGATTTAAACATTTTCCTCAATCATAATCTTATTTACATAATTTCGTTATATATTATCATAATCCATATGATATCCAGTATTACGTAGTCCAATTGAAATTGTGAAATAGAAGCAAGTTCTTCGTTGCTGAAAAAGGTAGACTCGTATATGATTTGAGAAATATTTATCATCCTAAAAAAAGAAAAAACAGAGTCTTTGTGTAGCATTTTAAATTATGCCTGAATAAAATAATTAAAAAATTATCAAACATCTATTTTTTCCTCTTATTTAAATATTGGATTTTCAAATATAGTTGAAGATTTCAACTAATATTATCACGTAATATCAAAATGTATATATATATATAAGCTTATGAAAATGTTGAATAAAATTTAAACTTTTAACATTATGAATAATCTTTTTATATGGATCTTTTCATTTTATTTATTAAATAAAAGTTTGACCATAGATATGTGTAACATGTCCTATCGTTTGTGAATAATGTTAACTCGAAACTAATTTAATTTTCTCACTACAAATACTAATTTCCATGAACCATGTCAAACATGAATATATTGAGTGATTTCATCTCTAATATTAGAGATTACAATACTAAAATGTGAGGTAAAGGGCAAGCTTAATAATGTATATTTGTTTTTATGAAAAAATACTTTAAAACCTAATGATATATATGTATTCAGGGAGGTCTTAAATAGTTGTACCAAATTCTTGTTACAATTAGTCTTTTTCCATTTAAGAAACATATTTATCCTAGAGTAAATGACAGAAAAATTCCAAGGTGTTGATAATGTAAACTATTGGTTGACCTTAGTGTGACTACCTATACTTTGAACAAGAATATATAGGATATATAAAAAATTATGTTAACTCATAATAAATAAACAAAATTATACTGGTTGAAATCTATAAAAATTATTTTTGAAACTCGAAATCAACTCATGTACTCACCCGCGATTAATATTTTACAAAATGCTTGTGTAAAAAAAGTTGAAATGCCATAAATTACACTACATTATTAAATGTAATTATTATTTATTGTCTTTGATAATTATGTATTCCTTTTTATTCAAAGACAATAATATTTGAGCTAATTTCAAATTTCATTGAACAAGTTTTATATTCATGCAAGTTTGATTTAAAAAAGTATGTGCCAAGAAAAAAAAAATGTTAATCTAAGTTTTATATTTTCAAGAACTAATATTTTAGAATTGACTAGTAAGGGCAACAAATTTATCTTTAAATAAGTGAGATAACAAATTTTAAGGTGCAGCAAATATAAGTATTAATTACTATAAATTCTTATTTCAATATAGAATATATTTTTCTTAAAAACGGTATCAAATCACCTTATAGGTAATAAACTAATATCTTTTAGACGAATGACTGATTATCTCTCCCAAAAAGTTTTGTTTATAAGTATTACCATGCCAACACCTAAGTGTGTGTGACAAGTTTGTCACACATGACCTATGATTAATGGACGACCAGTTTTTTTTAAATACACAAATAATATTTCTTTTTATACATAAAAACTCAATATTGTAGAATAATTGCATTTTTGACTTTATTAATTATTGTATTCCACATTCGAATTTATTAATAATGTCACTAAAAGAAATATTGGACTGGATGATCTACATATAAAATGCGACAGAAAAGTAAAGGTGACTAAGAATGTGGCCAAAGATTAAATGTTATATTAAATATGATATCACTCAAGGTTCATAAAGAATATGACTAAAAAAAATATATATATTCGAATCAAGTCTACGACAAGAAACAGTAATAAATTGAAAGAAAAATGGATTACATTTCCTCAATGTTTTCATGAGTCTTTTTATTGGTTGAAATGTTATTTCAAATTGTTTTAAGTAATTAAATTCTTTACATAATGAATGACAACTCATTTTTGTTATCATCATGACTTGTTTTAAACTCTCATTTTCATTTCAATTCTGACATTTAAATTTCACATATTTTATTACGATAAATAAGGTCTCTCACGTATTCTCTGTGAATGGCCTATAAATACAGACCCTATGTATAAAGCTTAAGCATTTAATAGTGTACAATATCTAGGGATATAGTAAGATCTTATATCATTATATATACTTCTTGCTATAATTGATCTTTGGCAATTCAAAGCAACATATTTATCTTAGAATAAATGAGTTGACAAATTTTCTAGTATTAAAAATATAAATTATTAATTGGTGTAACTCATCCTTTGAAAATTGAAACACCTTCATGACTATATAAAGAGGGTTCCAGTGAATTGTGATATCCATTCAAGATCTCTGAATTGATCAAGTGTGAACTGTTGAAAATTTCTTGAGTGTGAGGATGTCTATTGTTAAATTGGCTTTCGTATTGGTTTTCATCTTTGCATCAGGTTAGAAATTTTATTTTACTTCAAATTATCATTATGTCTCTCGTCCATATGTATGAATCATATTCTATATCACAAATTACTTCCCCAATACTCTAATTATTCATCTAAAGTTACTTGTATTGTATGATACGGATTTTTTGTTCATGTATTTTTTATGTGAATACAGATATGTGCAGAGAATCAGATGCATTTGGTCCCATTACGCATATTCCTTGTAGCTCAGACAAACAATGTGAAATAATTCATGGTCCAGGTTGCAAATGTATTAAAACATTTTGTTGCCCACCACCATCTTTTGACAAAATCCAAAGCAAAACATCCCATGAATGAGTATGAAATAGTGTGAGGTGGAATAGGAAAATGTTAATAAGGATGGATTATATCTTATTTTGTAAGACTAAAATTTATAAAGTCATAATAGTTAAGATTTAAACATTTTCCTCAATCATAATCTTATTTACATAATTTCGTTATATATTATCATAATCCATATGATATCCAGTATTACGTAGTCCAATTGAAATTGTGAAATAGAAGCAAGTTCTTCGTTGCTGAAAAAGGTAGACTCGTATATGATTTGAGAAATATTTATCATCCTAAAAAAAGAAAAAACAGAGTCTTTGTGTAGCATTTTAAATTATGCCTGAATAAAATAATTAAAAAATTATCAAACATCTATTTTTTCCTCTTATTTAAATATTGGATTTTCAAATATAGTTGAAGATTTCAACTAATATTATCACGTAATATCAAAATGTATATATATATATATATAAGCTTATGAAAATGTTGAATAAAATTTAAACTTTTAACATTATGAATAATCTTTTTATATGGATCTTTTCATTTTATTTATTAAATAAAAGTTTGACCATAGATATGTGTAACATGTCCTATCGTTTGTGAATAATGTTAACTCGAAACTAATTTAATTTTCTCACTACAAATACTAATTTCCATGAACCATGTCAAACATGAATATATTGAGTGATTTCATCTCTAATATTAGAGATTACAATACTAAAATGTGAGGTAAAGGGCAAGCTTAATAATTTATAATTGTTTTTATGAAAAAATACTTTAAAATCTAATCATTAAATTTTTTTCAAGGACAAATGTCACCATCTTCATCTACTATTGGCTCCTCAAGTACTGAAGAAAATATAATTCTTGTTTGTACATGGTTAATATTTGAGATATATAATCAATTGCAATTAATATTCTACACGCTGAGTGACTGTTTATTTTTGGCTAAAGGATCTCCAATAAAAACAAATAAATTTTAAAAAATATGAAGGACTCGTATGATCTCAATGTATTCAATTTATTACTTATTTTTATGAATACAATAAATTGAAGAGAATAAAGTATCTTTCGTATAAGGGGTTAAGTTATCTCTTCCAGCCACTAAAATCATGACATGTGTCCTATTTAACCATTTTCTGCAAAACATATTTCTAAAAAGTAACAAAAATAGGACATTGTCATGATTTTAGTGGCTATAGGAGATAAGTAACTTATCTCTCGTATGAGAAGATACTTCATTCCCTAAATTGAAAAGGGTTAATAGAATCACACGTTATAATATTAAGAAGATTAACATCAACACACATGATTTGCGCCCTATTAAATTGTCTCTTTGTAAACATATTTTTTTCAAATTCATTTACGATTTTTGAATTTCAAGAAAACAATAATAACTACATATACATTTCTATCCATACTACTAATAGCTATTTTTTATGTTCGTGTGTACTTTTTTAATAAATGAAATTTTTAGTGAGAAAATAAATAATTTCTAAGGGATACGAGACATAAAGGATCAATATAAAATGAAAAATAAAAAAAGTCACATGCCTTAACTACACTAATTGTGTGATAATGTATGTTTTCCCCCTCACGATAGGGTTAAATAGGAAGAAATGGTGTACATTGCAATCCACACACATTATTTTACTATATGCATGCACATTAATTATTACAAGGTTCTTTTTCAATTGTAATTTGTATTTATCGTGTTATCATTATAGGCAACAATATATTCTATATGTTTAATAAAAGCATTACATGGCAAACAAAACTGTATTTGTAGATGTATAGATATAAAAACACACAAAAACCAAAGGCCAGAGTAAAATATTAGAGATGTGTGGTAAACCTGTCAAACGCAATCGGTGGGAAGTTGTTGATCATTAATTCAAAGTTTCGAGTTCTTGTAAATGTATCTACGTTAATTATATTTTGTATATGGAGATATTATCCTCATAATAACCTCTAAAACAATATTGGATTCATGGATAGTATATTATGTTTCAAAAAAACAATATTGGATTCATGGATAATACAAATGAATTTATTAAATATTTATTATTGTAGTAATCACTGTGTTGTACTATCAAACTTGAGGTAGAAATGAAATCGGGGTCTATTTTCAATCTAAAAAATATGAGATCCATTTAGAATGTGACTAGTAATTAAAAACTATTTTAGACTCACATCTCTGATGGGTAATAAGAATAAATGATGTATAAAAAAGAAATTGAGTTACATGTTCTCACGATTTCATGAGACTCTTTTTGTTGAAACTTTAATGTAAATTATTTTTATAATTAACCACTACTCTTCTTTTCATCTTGATTTGTTTTAATCTCTCATATTCATTTAAAATTTGACATTCATATTTTATATATTTTTTTATGATAAATATGGTCTCACACTTACTATCTATTAAGGGTGTATAAACTGTCGTAACTAGACCCGAGTATTAAACATTAACATTCAACATGTTATGATATATATGTATTCAGGGAGGTCTTAAATAGTTGTACCAAATTCTTGTTACAATTAGTCTTTTTCCATTTAAGAAACATATTTATCCTAGAGTAAATGACAGAAAAATTCCAAGGTGTTGATAATGTAAACTATTGGTTGACCTTAGTGTGACTACCTATACTTTGAACAAGAATATATAGGATATATAAAAAATTATGTTAACTCATAATAAATAAACAAAATTATACTGGTTGAAATCTATAAAAATTATTTTTGAAACTCGAAATCAACTCATGTACTCACCCGCGATTAATATTTTACAAAATGCTTGTGTAAAAAAAGTTGAAATGCCATAAATTACACTACATTATTAAATGTAATTATTATTTATTGTCTTTGATAATTATGTATTCCTTTTTATTCAAAGACAATAATATTTGAGCTAATTTCAAATTTCATTGAACAAGTTTTATATTCATGCAAGTTTGATTTAAAAAAGTATGTGCCAAGAAAAAAAAAATGTTAATCTAAGTTTTATATTTTCAAGAACTAATATTTTAGAATTGACTAGTAAGGGCAACAAATTTATCTTTAAATAAGTGAGATAACAAATTTTAAGGTGCAGCAAATATAAGTATTAATTACTATAAATTCTTATTTCAATATAGAATATATTTTTCTTAAAAACGGTATCAAATCACCTTATAGGTAATAAACTAATATCTTTTAGACGAATGACTGATTATCTCTCCCAAAAAGTTTTGTTTATAAGTATTACCATGCCAACACCTAAGTGTGTGTGACAAGTTTGTCACACATGACCTATGATTAATGGACGACCAGTTTTTTTTAAATACACAAATAATATTTCTTTTTATACATAAAAACTCAATATTGTAGAATAATTGCATTTTTGACTTTATTAATTATTGTATTCCACATTCGAATTTATTAATAATGTCACTAAAAGAAATATTGGACTGGATGATCTACATATAAAATGCGACAGAAAAGTAAAGGTGACTAAGAATGTGGCCAAAGATTAAATGTTATATTAAATATGATATCACTCAAGGTTCATAAAGAATATGACTAAAAAAAATATATATATTCGAATCAAGTCTACGACAAGAAACAGTAATAAATTGAAAGAAAAATGGATTACATTTCCTCAATGTTTTCATGAGTCTTTTTATTGGTTGAAATGTTATTTCAAATTGTTTTAAGTAATTAAATTCTTTACATAATGAATGACAACTCATTTTTGTTATCATCATGACTTGTTTTAAACTCTCATTTTCATTTCAATTCTGACATTTAAATTTCACATATTTTATTACGATAAATAAGGTCTCTCACGTATTCTCTGTGAATGGCCTATAAATACAGACCCTATGTATAAAGCTTAAGCATTTAATAGTGTACAATATCTAGGGATATAGTAAGATCTTATATCATTATATATACTTCTTGCTATAATTGATCTTTGGCAATTCAAAGCAACATATTTATCTTAGAATAAATGAGTTGACAAATTTTCTAGTATTAAAAATATAAATTATTAATTGGTGTAACTCATCCTTTGAAAATTGAAACACCTTCATGACTATATAAAGAGGGTTCCAGTGAATTGTGATATCCATTCAAGATCTCTGAATTGATCAAGTGTGAACTGTTGAAAATTTCTTGAGTGTGAGGATGTCTATTGTTAAATTGGCTTTCGTATTGGTTTTCATCTTTGCATCAGGTTAGAAATTTTATTTTACTTCAAATTATCATTATGTCTCTCGTCCATATGTATGAATCATATTCTATATCACAAATTACTTCCCCAATACTCTAATTATTCATCTAAAGTTACTTGTATTGTATGATACGGATTTTTTGTTCATGTATTTTTTATGTGAATACAGATATGTGCAGAGAATCAGATGCATTTGGTCCCATTACGCATATTCCTTGTAGCTCAGACAAACAATGTGAAATAATTCATGGTCCAGGTTGCAAATGTATTAAAACATTTTGTTGCCCACCACCATCTTTTGACAAAATCCAAAGCAAAACATCCCATGAATGAGTATGAAATAGTGTGAGGTGGAATAGGAAAATGTTAATAAGGATGGATTATATCTTATTTTGTAAGACTAAAATTTATAAAGTCATAATAGTTAAGATTTAAACATTTTCCTCAATCATAATCTTATTTACATAATTTCGTTATATATTATCATAATCCATATGATATCCAGTATTACGTAGTCCAATTGAAATTGTGAAATAGAAGCAAGTTCTTCGTTGCTGAAAAAGGTAGACTCGTATATGATTTGAGAAATATTTATCATCCTAAAAAAAGAAAAAACAGAGTCTTTGTGTAGCATTTTAAATTATGCCTGAATAAAATAATTAAAAAATTATCAAACATCTATTTTTTCCTCTTATTTAAATATTGGATTTTCAAATATAGTTGAAGATTTCAACTAATATTATCACGTAATATCAAAATGTATATATATATATATATAAGCTTATGAAAATGTTGAATAAAATTTAAACTTTTAACATTATGAATAATCTTTTTATATGGATCTTTTCATTTTATTTATTAAATAAAAGTTTGACCATAGATATGTGTAACATGTCCTATCGTTTGTGAATAATGTTAACTCGAAACTAATTTAATTTTCTCACTACAAATACTAATTTCCATGAACCATGTCAAACATGAATATATTGAGTGATTTCATCTCTAATATTAGAGATTACAATACTAAAATGTGAGGTAAAGGGCAAGCTTAATAATTTATAATTGTTTTTATGAAAAAATACTTTAAAATCTAATCATTAAATTTTTTTCAAGGACAAATGTCACCATCTTCATCTACTATTGGCTCCTCAAGTACTGAAGAAAATATAATTCTTGTTTGTACATGGTTAATATTTGAGATATATAATCAATTGCAATTAATATTCTACACGCTGAGTGACTGTTTATTTTTGGCTAAAGGATCTCCAATAAAAACAAATAAATTTTAAAAAATATGAAGGACTCGTATGATCTCAATGTATTCAATTTATTACTTATTTTTATGAATACAATAAATTGAAGAGAATAAAGTATCTTTCGTATAAGGGGTTAAGTTATCTCTTCCAGCCACTAAAATCATGACATGTGTCCTATTTAACCATTTTCTGCAAAACATATTTCTAAAAAGTAACAAAAATAGGACATTGTCATGATTTTAGTGGCTATAGGAGATAAGTAACTTATCTCTCGTATGAGAAGATACTTCATTCCCTAAATTGAAAAGGGTTAATAGAATCACACGTTATAATATTAAGAAGATTAACATCAACACACATGATTTGCGCCCTATTAAATTGTCTCTTTGTAAACATATTTTTTTCAAATTCATTTACGATTTTTGAATTTCAAGAAAACAATAATAACTACATATACATTTCTATCCATACTACTAATAGCTATTTTTTATGTTCGTGTGTACTTTTTTAATAAATGAAATTTTTAGTGAGAAAATAAATAATTTCTAAGGGATACGAGACATAAAGGATCAATATAAAATGAAAAATAAAAAAAGTCACATGCCTTAACTACACTAATTGTGTGATAATGTATGTTTTCCCCCTCACGATAGGGTTAAATAGGAAGAAATGGTGTACATTGCAATCCACACACATTATTTTACTATATGCATGCACATTAATTATTACAAGGTTCTTTTTCAATTGTAATTTGTATTTATCGTGTTATCATTATAGGCAACAATATATTCTATATGTTTAATAAAAGCATTACATGGCAAACAAAACTGTATTTGTAGATGTATAGATATAAAAACACACAAAAACCAAAGGCCAGAGTAAAATATTAGAGATGTGTGGTAAACCTGTCAAACGCAATCGGTGGGAAGTTGTTGATCATTAATTCAAAGTTTCGAGTTCTTGTAAATGTATCTACGTTAATTATATTTTGTATATGGAGATATTATCCTCATAATAACCTCTAAAACAATATTGGATTCATGGATAGTATATTATGTTTCAAAAAAACAATATTGGATTCATGGATAATACAAATGAATTTATTAAATATTTATTATTGTAGTAATCACTGTGTTGTACTATCAAACTTGAGGTAGAAATGAAATCGGGGTCTATTTTCAATCTAAAAAATATGAGATCCATTTAGAATGTGACTAGTAATTAAAAACTATTTTAGACTCACATCTCTGATGGGTAATAAGAATAAATGATGTATAAAAAAGAAATTGAGTTACATGTTCTCACGATTTCATGAGACTCTTTTTGTTGAAACTTTAATGTAAATTATTTTTATAATTAACCACTACTCTTCTTTTCATCTTGATTTGTTTTAATCTCTCATATTCATTTAAAATTTGACATTCATATTTTATATATTTTTTTATGATAAATATGGTCTCACACTTACTATCTATTAAGGGTGTATAAACTGTCGTAACTAGACCCGAGTATTAAACATTAACATTCAACATGTTATGATATATATGTATTCAGGGAGGTCTTAAATAGTTGTACCAAATTCTTGTTACAATTAGTCTTTTTCCATTTAAGAAACATATTTATCCTAGAGTAAATGACAGAAAAATTCCAAGGTGTTGATAATGTAAACTATTGGTTGACCTTAGTGTGACTACCTATACTTTGAACAAGAATATATAGGATATATAAAAAATTATGTTAACTCATAATAAATAAACAAAATTATACTGGTTGAAATCTATAAAAATTATTTTTGAAACTCGAAATCAACTCATGTACTCACCCGCGATTAATATTTTACAAAATGCTTGTGTAAAAAAAGTTGAAATGCCATAAATTACACTACATTATTAAATGTAATTATTATTTATTGTCTTTGATAATTATGTATTCCTTTTTATTCAAAGACAATAATATTTGAGCTAATTTCAAATTTCATTGAACAAGTTTTATATTCATGCAAGTTTGATTTAAAAAAGTATGTGCCAAGAAAAAAAAAATGTTAATCTAAGTTTTATATTTTCAAGAACTAATATTTTAGAATTGACTAGTAAGGGCAACAAATTTATCTTTAAATAAGTGAGATAACAAATTTTAAGGTGCAGCAAATATAAGTATTAATTACTATAAATTCTTATTTCAATATAGAATATATTTTTCTTAAAAACGGTATCAAATCACCTTATAGGTAATAAACTAATATCTTTTAGACGAATGACTGATTATCTCTCCCAAAAAGTTTTGTTTATAAGTATTACCATGCCAACACCTAAGTGTGTGTGACAAGTTTGTCACACATGACCTATGATTAATGGACGACCAGTTTTTTTTAAATACACAAATAATATTTCTTTTTATACATAAAAACTCAATATTGTAGAATAATTGCATTTTTGACTTTATTAATTATTGTATTCCACATTCGAATTTATTAATAATGTCACTAAAAGAAATATTGGACTGGATGATCTACATATAAAATGCGACAGAAAAGTAAAGGTGACTAAGAATGTGGCCAAAGATTAAATGTTATATTAAATATGATATCACTCAAGGTTCATAAAGAATATGACTAAAAAAAATATATATATTCGAATCAAGTCTACGACAAGAAACAGTAATAAATTGAAAGAAAAATGGATTACATTTCCTCAATGTTTTCATGAGTCTTTTTATTGGTTGAAATGTTATTTCAAATTGTTTTAAGTAATTAAATTCTTTACATAATGAATGACAACTCATTTTTGTTATCATCATGACTTGTTTTAAACTCTCATTTTCATTTCAATTCTGACATTTAAATTTCACATATTTTATTACGATAAATAAGGTCTCTCACGTATTCTCTGTGAATGGCCTATAAATACAGACCCTATGTATAAAGCTTAAGCATTTAATAGTGTACAATATCTAGGGATATAGTAAGATCTTATATCATTATATATACTTCTTGCTATAATTGATCTTTGGCAATTCAAAGCAACATATTTATCTTAGAATAAATGAGTTGACAAATTTTCTAGTATTAAAAATATAAATTATTAATTGGTGTAACTCATCCTTTGAAAATTGAAACACCTTCATGACTATATAAAGAGGGTTCCAGTGAATTGTGATATCCATTCAAGATCTCTGAATTGATCAAGTGTGAACTGTTGAAAATTTCTTGAGTGTGAGGATGTCTATTGTTAAATTGGCTTTCGTATTGGTTTTCATCTTTGCATCAGGTTAGAAATTTTATTTTACTTCAAATTATCATTATGTCTCTCGTCCATATGTATGAATCATATTCTATATCACAAATTACTTCCCCAATACTCTAATTATTCATCTAAAGTTACTTGTATTGTATGATACGGATTTTTTGTTCATGTATTTTTTATGTGAATACAGATATGTGCAGAGAATCAGATGCATTTGGTCCCATTACGCATATTCCTTGTAGCTCAGACAAACAATGTGAAATAATTCATGGTCCAGGTTGCAAATGTATTAAAACATTTTGTTGCCCACCACCATCTTTTGACAAAATCCAAAGCAAAACATCCCATGAATGAGTATGAAATAGTGTGAGGTGGAATAGGAAAATGTTAATAAGGATGGATTATATCTTATTTTGTAAGACTAAAATTTATAAAGTCATAATAGTTAAGATTTAAACATTTTCCTCAATCATAATCTTATTTACATAATTTCGTTATATATTATCATAATCCATATGATATCCAGTATTACGTAGTCCAATTGAAATTGTGAAATAGAAGCAAGTTCTTCGTTGCTGAAAAAGGTAGACTCGTATATGATTTGAGAAATATTTATCATCCTAAAAAAAGAAAAAACAGAGTCTTTGTGTAGCATTTTAAATTATGCCTGAATAAAATAATTAAAAAATTATCAAACATCTATTTTTTCCTCTTATTTAAATATTGGATTTTCAAATATAGTTGAAGATTTCAACTAATATTATCACGTAATATCAAAATGTATATATATATATATATAAGCTTATGAAAATGTTGAATAAAATTTAAACTTTTAACATTATGAATAATCTTTTTATATGGATCTTTTCATTTTATTTATTAAATAAAAGTTTGACCATAGATATGTGTAACATGTCCTATCGTTTGTGAATAATGTTAACTCGAAACTAATTTAATTTTCTCACTACAAATACTAATTTCCATGAACCATGTCAAACATGAATATATTGAGTGATTTCATCTCTAATATTAGAGATTACAATACTAAAATGTGAGGTAAAGGGCAAGCTTAATAATTTATAATTGTTTTTATGAAAAAATACTTTAAAATCTAATCATTAAATTTTTTTCAAGGACAAATGTCACCATCTTCATCTACTATTGGCTCCTCAAGTACTGAAGAAAATATAATTCTTGTTTGTACATGGTTAATATTTGAGATATATAATCAATTGCAATTAATATTCTACACGCTGAGTGACTGTTTATTTTTGGCTAAAGGATCTCCAATAAAAACAAATAAATTTTAAAAAATATGAAGGACTCGTATGATCTCAATGTATTCAATTTATTACTTATTTTTATGAATACAATAAATTGAAGAGAATAAAGTATCTTTCGTATAAGGGGTTAAGTTATCTCTTCCAGCCACTAAAATCATGACATGTGTCCTATTTAACCATTTTCTGCAAAACATATTTCTAAAAAGTAACAAAAATAGGACATTGTCATGATTTTAGTGGCTATAGGAGATAAGTAACTTATCTCTCGTATGAGAAGATACTTCATTCCCTAAATTGAAAAGGGTTAATAGAATCACACGTTATAATATTAAGAAGATTAACATCAACACACATGATTTGCGCCCTATTAAATTGTCTCTTTGTAAACATATTTTTTTCAAATTCATTTACGATTTTTGAATTTCAAGAAAACAATAATAACTACATATACATTTCTATCCATACTACTAATAGCTATTTTTTATGTTCGTGTGTACTTTTTTAATAAATGAAATTTTTAGTGAGAAAATAAATAATTTCTAAGGGATACGAGACATAAAGGATCAATATAAAATGAAAAATAAAAAAAGTCACATGCCTTAACTACACTAATTGTGTGATAATGTATGTTTTCCCCCTCACGATAGGGTTAAATAGGAAGAAATGGTGTACATTGCAATCCACACACATTATTTTACTATATGCATGCACATTAATTATTACAAGGTTCTTTTTCAATTGTAATTTGTATTTATCGTGTTATCATTATAGGCAACAATATATTCTATATGTTTAATAAAAGCATTACATGGCAAACAAAACTGTATTTGTAGATGTATAGATATAAAAACACACAAAAACCAAAGGCCAGAGTAAAATATTAGAGATGTGTGGTAAACCTGTCAAACGCAATCGGTGGGAAGTTGTTGATCATTAATTCAAAGTTTCGAGTTCTTGTAAATGTATCTACGTTAATTATATTTTGTATATGGAGATATTATCCTCATAATAACCTCTAAAACAATATTGGATTCATGGATAGTATATTATGTTTCAAAAAAACAATATTGGATTCATGGATAATACAAATGAATTTATTAAATATTTATTATTGTAGTAATCACTGTGTTGTACTATCAAACTTGAGGTAGAAATGAAATCGGGGTCTATTTTCAATCTAAAAAATATGAGATCCATTTAGAATGTGACTAGTAATTAAAAACTATTTTAGACTCACATCTCTGATGGGTAATAAGAATAAATGATGTATAAAAAAGAAATTGAGTTACATGTTCTCACGATTTCATGAGACTCTTTTTGTTGAAACTTTAATGTAAATTATTTTTATAATTAACCACTACTCTTCTTTTCATCTTGATTTGTTTTAATCTCTCATATTCATTTAAAATTTGACATTCATATTTTATATATTTTTTTATGATAAATATGGTCTCACACTTACTATCTATTAAGGGTGTATAAACTGTCGTAACTAGACCCGAGTATTAAACATTAACATTCAACATGTTATGATATATATGTATTCAGGGAGGTCTTAAATAGTTGTACCAAATTCTTGTTACAATTAGTCTTTTTCCATTTAAGAAACATATTTATCCTAGAGTAAATGACAGAAAAATTCCAAGGTGTTGATAATGTAAACTATTGGTTGACCTTAGTGTGACTACCTATACTTTGAACAAGAATATATAGGATATATAAAAAATTATGTTAACTCATAATAAATAAACAAAATTATACTGGTTGAAATCTATAAAAATTATTTTTGAAACTCGAAATCAACTCATGTACTCACCCGCGATTAATATTTTACAAAATGCTTGTGTAAAAAAAGTTGAAATGCCATAAATTACACTACATTATTAAATGTAATTATTATTTATTGTCTTTGATAATTATGTATTCCTTTTTATTCAAAGACAATAATATTTGAGCTAATTTCAAATTTCATTGAACAAGTTTTATATTCATGCAAGTTTGATTTAAAAAAGTATGTGCCAAGAAAAAAAAAATGTTAATCTAAGTTTTATATTTTCAAGAACTAATATTTTAGAATTGACTAGTAAGGGCAACAAATTTATCTTTAAATAAGTGAGATAACAAATTTTAAGGTGCAGCAAATATAAGTATTAATTACTATAAATTCTTATTTCAATATAGAATATATTTTTCTTAAAAACGGTATCAAATCACCTTATAGGTAATAAACTAATATCTTTTAGACGAATGACTGATTATCTCTCCCAAAAAGTTTTGTTTATAAGTATTACCATGCCAACACCTAAGTGTGTGTGACAAGTTTGTCACACATGACCTATGATTAATGGACGACCAGTTTTTTTTAAATACACAAATAATATTTCTTTTTATACATAAAAACTCAATATTGTAGAATAATTGCATTTTTGACTTTATTAATTATTGTATTCCACATTCGAATTTATTAATAATGTCACTAAAAGAAATATTGGACTGGATGATCTACATATAAAATGCGACAGAAAAGTAAAGGTGACTAAGAATGTGGCCAAAGATTAAATGTTATATTAAATATGATATCACTCAAGGTTCATAAAGAATATGACTAAAAAAAATATATATATTCGAATCAAGTCTACGACAAGAAACAGTAATAAATTGAAAGAAAAATGGATTACATTTCCTCAATGTTTTCATGAGTCTTTTTATTGGTTGAAATGTTATTTCAAATTGTTTTAAGTAATTAAATTCTTTACATAATGAATGACAACTCATTTTTGTTATCATCATGACTTGTTTTAAACTCTCATTTTCATTTCAATTCTGACATTTAAATTTCACATATTTTATTACGATAAATAAGGTCTCTCACGTATTCTCTGTGAATGGCCTATAAATACAGACCCTATGTATAAAGCTTAAGCATTTAATAGTGTACAATATCTAGGGATATAGTAAGATCTTATATCATTATATATACTTCTTGCTATAATTGATCTTTGGCAATTCAAAGCAACATATTTATCTTAGAATAAATGAGTTGACAAATTTTCTAGTATTAAAAATATAAATTATTAATTGGTGTAACTCATCCTTTGAAAATTGAAACACCTTCATGACTATATAAAGAGGGTTCCAGTGAATTGTGATATCCATTCAAGATCTCTGAATTGATCAAGTGTGAACTGTTGAAAATTTCTTGAGTGTGAGGATGTCTATTGTTAAATTGGCTTTCGTATTGGTTTTCATCTTTGCATCAGGTTAGAAATTTTATTTTACTTCAAATTATCATTATGTCTCTCGTCCATATGTATGAATCATATTCTATATCACAAATTACTTCCCCAATACTCTAATTATTCATCTAAAGTTACTTGTATTGTATGATACGGATTTTTTGTTCATGTATTTTTTATGTGAATACAGATATGTGCAGAGAATCAGATGCATTTGGTCCCATTACGCATATTCCTTGTAGCTCAGACAAACAATGTGAAATAATTCATGGTCCAGGTTGCAAATGTATTAAAACATTTTGTTGCCCACCACCATCTTTTGACAAAATCCAAAGCAAAACATCCCATGAATGAGTATGAAATAGTGTGAGGTGGAATAGGAAAATGTTAATAAGGATGGATTATATCTTATTTTGTAAGACTAAAATTTATAAAGTCATAATAGTTAAGATTTAAACATTTTCCTCAATCATAATCTTATTTACATAATTTCGTTATATATTATCATAATCCATATGATATCCAGTATTACGTAGTCCAATTGAAATTGTGAAATAGAAGCAAGTTCTTCGTTGCTGAAAAAGGTAGACTCGTATATGATTTGAGAAATATTTATCATCCTAAAAAAAGAAAAAACAGAGTCTTTGTGTAGCATTTTAAATTATGCCTGAATAAAATAATTAAAAAATTATCAAACATCTATTTTTTCCTCTTATTTAAATATTGGATTTTCAAATATAGTTGAAGATTTCAACTAATATTATCACGTAATATCAAAATGTATATATATATATATATAAGCTTATGAAAATGTTGAATAAAATTTAAACTTTTAACATTATGAATAATCTTTTTATATGGATCTTTTCATTTTATTTATTAAATAAAAGTTTGACCATAGATATGTGTAACATGTCCTATCGTTTGTGAATAATGTTAACTCGAAACTAATTTAATTTTCTCACTACAAATACTAATTTCCATGAACCATGTCAAACATGAATATATTGAGTGATTTCATCTCTAATATTAGAGATTACAATACTAAAATGTGAGGTAAAGGGCAAGCTTAATAATTTATAATTGTTTTTATGAAAAAATACTTTAAAATCTAATCATTAAATTTTTTTCAAGGACAAATGTCACCATCTTCATCTACTATTGGCTCCTCAAGTACTGAAGAAAATATAATTCTTGTTTGTACATGGTTAATATTTGAGATATATAATCAATTGCAATTAATATTCTACACGCTGAGTGACTGTTTATTTTTGGCTAAAGGATCTCCAATAAAAACAAATAAATTTTAAAAAATATGAAGGACTCGTATGATCTCAATGTATTCAATTTATTACTTATTTTTATGAATACAATAAATTGAAGAGAATAAAGTATCTTTCGTATAAGGGGTTAAGTTATCTCTTCCAGCCACTAAAATCATGACATGTGTCCTATTTAACCATTTTCTGCAAAACATATTTCTAAAAAGTAACAAAAATAGGACATTGTCATGATTTTAGTGGCTATAGGAGATAAGTAACTTATCTCTCGTATGAGAAGATACTTCATTCCCTAAATTGAAAAGGGTTAATAGAATCACACGTTATAATATTAAGAAGATTAACATCAACACACATGATTTGCGCCCTATTAAATTGTCTCTTTGTAAACATATTTTTTTCAAATTCATTTACGATTTTTGAATTTCAAGAAAACAATAATAACTACATATACATTTCTATCCATACTACTAATAGCTATTTTTTATGTTCGTGTGTACTTTTTTAATAAATGAAATTTTTAGTGAGAAAATAAATAATTTCTAAGGGATACGAGACATAAAGGATCAATATAAAATGAAAAATAAAAAAAGTCACATGCCTTAACTACACTAATTGTGTGATAATGTATGTTTTCCCCCTCACGATAGGGTTAAATAGGAAGAAATGGTGTACATTGCAATCCACACACATTATTTTACTATATGCATGCACATTAATTATTACAAGGTTCTTTTTCAATTGTAATTTGTATTTATCGTGTTATCATTATAGGCAACAATATATTCTATATGTTTAATAAAAGCATTACATGGCAAACAAAACTGTATTTGTAGATGTATAGATATAAAAACACACAAAAACCAAAGGCCAGAGTAAAATATTAGAGATGTGTGGTAAACCTGTCAAACGCAATCGGTGGGAAGTTGTTGATCATTAATTCAAAGTTTCGAGTTCTTGTAAATGTATCTACGTTAATTATATTTTGTATATGGAGATATTATCCTCATAATAACCTCTAATACAATATTGGATTCATGGATAATATATTATGTTTCAAAAACCAATATTGGACTCATATATAATACAAATAAATTTATTAAATATTTATTATTGTAGTAATCATTGTGTTGTACTATCAAACTTGAGAACCTGGAAAGGTCACTCTCTATCCATAATGGGCAGAGTTGAGCTAGTTAGGTCAGTCATTCAAAGCATGCTCTCTTACAGCTTCCACATATATGCTTGGCCTAATCAATTGCTCAAGTTTGTGGACACTAGCATCAGAAATTTCATATGGTCTGGAGATACTAAAATCAGCAAGCTAGTTACTGTGGCTTGGAAGAAAGTGTGTCAACCTCTTAAAGTTGGTGGGCTTGGATTAAAATCAATCAAGAATCTCAACCATGCTGCTTTGTTAAAACTGGCCTGGGAGATGTCCTACTCCAATCAGGAATGGGCAACTTTCTATAGGCAGAGGTTTGGGACCTATAATATGGCTAGATACATAAAATCTTCTATCTGGCCTGGAATTAAAAGCAAATGGCATCAGGCAACAGACAACTCCATATGGATAGTTGGCAATGGGAGCAGAATCAACTTTTGGAGAGACAATTGGTTAGGGGATGCTTTGGTGAATTATTTACAAATTCTTGTCTCAATTCAACCTCTTTTGCAGGCTCAAGTGGTTGACTTCATTATTGATTCGAAATGGTTCATTCCTAACTCTTTGGCTATCAGGTTCCCAGAATTAATCAGGAAAATTTCTCAAATTAATATTTCGGGTAACCCTGACAGATTCATCTGGAAATCTTCTGTGGATGGATTGATGACTCTAAGGGACGCTTCTGCTTGGATAAATGTTAACCCTCAGCCTTCAAATTGGTGTAAGATAATTTGGTCCTCCTCCATCCCCCCCTCAAAATCTTTCACAACTTGGAGATTTAGGCATGGTAAACTCCCTACTGATGAGAATCTGCAAAAGCGAGGTTGCTCCTTGGCTTCAATGTGTAACCTTTGCAAGTCTTCAAATGACAACTCTGAGCACATCTTCCTAACTTGCCCTTTTGCAGTGAGAATTTGGAATTGGCTTGGCAAAACATTTTCAATAACCATAAACAATCATTCAATCTCTGCCATTCTTGCTCTATGCAATAGACAATGGAGTCCTCAAGTGCATCATGTTCTGGCTGCTAGTGTGGTGCATATCATAAATACAATTTGGTTTTGTAGGAATCAAGATCGTTTTCAGGACAAAAAAATTAACTTCAACTCTGCTATTTCCAGGATCAAATTGGCCATTGCCCTTTCTGGTAACCAATCTAAGCTCATTGCTAGCAATTCAATGCGGGATTTCAACATCCTTAGGAGCCTGAATGTGGCAATTAATTACTCCAAAGCTCCTAAGATTGTGGAAGTTTGTTGGTATCCTCCTCTACCTGGTATCCTCCTCTTCATGACAGAATCAAGATCAATTCGGAAGATGCTGCTATGGGCAGTCCTGGTAGTGCTGCAGGGGGAGCTCTGTTCAGGAATCATAGAGGCGATTTCTTGGGAGGTTTTGCCGATTTCTTTGGCATACATGATGCTCTTTATGCTGAATT
Source organism: Lupinus angustifolius (assembly GCF_001865875.1). Lineage (NCBI taxonomy): Eukaryota > Viridiplantae > Streptophyta > Magnoliopsida > Fabales > Fabaceae > Lupinus > Lupinus angustifolius. Next base: position 9,380,723 of record NC_032016.1, read on the forward strand.
ACTCTCGGCAATCATGGCTATCAATTTGGCTCATAAAAAAGGTTGGTTATCTATATGGTTGGAAAGTGATTCTGCTCTAGTTGTTGAAATCTTCAAGGGAAAGGCAATGGTTCCTTGGAAGCTCATAAACAAATGGGATCAATGCAAAGATTTATTATCTTCATTGGATTGTATTGTTTCTCATATTTATAGGGAGGGGAATAGTTGTGCTGATAAATTAGCAAATCATGGGCTTCATCATAGGACCTTCACTTGGTGGAACTTTGTTCCTAACTTCCTTACTCATGACTTTTCTAGAAATAGGATGGGTCTTCCTAATTATAGGTTCACATCATTGTAACTCTTTGTTTCTTTTCTGGTCTCATCTTTAATATATTTCGGCAGTAGCTTTTATAAATAAATAAAAAATAAAAAAAATAAATAAATAAAAACTATCAAACTTGAGGTAGAAATGAAATTAGGGTCTATTTTCAATATAAAAAAATATGAGATCCATTTAGAATGTGACCAGTAAATAAAAACTATTTTAGACTCACATCTCTATGGGTAATAAGAATAAATTATGTATAAAAGAAATTGAGTTATATGTTCTCACAATTTCATGAGACTCTTTTTGTTGAAACTTTAATGTAAATTATTTTTATAATTAACCACTATTCTTCTTTTCTTCTTGATTTGTTTTAATCTCTCATATTCATTTAAAATTTGACATTTTTATTTTATATATTTTCTTATGATAAATATGGTCTCACACTTACTCTGTATTAAGGGTCTATAAATTGTTGTAACTAGACCCGAGTATTAAACATTAAAATTCAACATGTTATGATATATATGTATTCAGGGAGGTCTTAAATAATTGTACCAAATTCTTGTTACAATTAGTCTTTGTCCATTTAAAAAACATATTTATCCTAGAGTAAATGATAGAAAAATTCCAAGATGTTAATAATGTAAACTATTGGTTGACCTTAGTGTGACTACCTATACTTTGAACAAGAATATATAGGATATGTAAAAAATTACGTTAACTGACAATAAATAAACAAAATTATACTGGTTGAAATGTATAAAAATTATGTCTAAATTGAAAAGGGTTAATATAATCACATGTTATATTATTAAGTAGATTAACATCAACACATGATTTGTGTCCTATTTAATTGTCTCTTTGTAAACATAATATTTCAAATTCATTTACGATTTTTGAATAGCCCAAAATTATATTACTATAACAAGAAAATAGAAGCTCATCATAGGAGCCTAAAAGGTTACAGACCAAGGGATTGGACTTATCTTCATACTAATGGAGTTAAGTTTGCAAGCCAGGTCTTTCTGTCATATTACTAAACATCATTTTGAGTATTAAAGTCAAAATTGACAATGACATATTATCTTACAGTGATGAACTGAAAATATCAAACCTGAATGAAAATGAATATGTTGCATATTAGGGACAGGACAATATGTTAGTCAATAAGAGAGCAAGACCACTAGTCTATAATAATAATAATAATAATAATAATAATAATAATATTTATTTAAATACATGATTATTAAAACACTTTTTCAGGATGACTTAATAACTATATCAATATGGGTATCATGTGTGTCAAGAGAGCCAAGACCACTGTCAATGTCAAGTGTAAAGCTCCTCCCTTGTCACTTCTGCCTTTTCCGTTTGATGGAGAGACATTAATTGGCTTTGAACCTGTATCAGAAATATTTGATTTAATTATATTTGTTACTCTTAGCTTTACATAACTTTATAGTAGTTGAGATTAAGTGAAACTTACAATTATAGTTTGTCCATCCAATTCGTTGTTTAGCAAGATCGTAGACAAAAATTTTGTCTTTTAATACAATGTCTGTCATAATAGATATATTGTAGTCAATATCTTAATCTTAAAGAAGAGATAACATAATCACTAACAAAATAAACAAGAATAGTACTTTTAAAATATACAAAACTTATTTTACATATTATTTTAATATATCTCACCAAATAAAATGAACAAATGTAAGTAGTTTTTTAATGTCAATATACCTCCTAGAATTGTTGTATCTCGAGTTTTGTGAAAGCCAAGGCACCACCTTTCACTATTAAACTGTAAAACATTGATCATCATCAGAATAGTAAAATAACATGAAAATAAATAGTATAAGAATGATACTAATTGATGTATATGAGGAATAATAGCATGTAATTATTCAAATCATACAACCATGCCTAAAATTAGCCAAGAAAGTATTTGCAAATAATGAATACAGACTAATCATATTAGAAATTTGAAGCTTAAATACTTACCATTGAAAACGGTAACAGGTAATCTTGTGGTCTTAAAACCAGAGATGCATGGTTAGCAAAATTCAAACTTATTGCCGGAAAGATGTCAGTGAAGTTTAACACACTGGAAAAGAAAGAATTGTTTAGAGTGTTAGAAAATTCTATAATTTTAACATGCAGTCAGTTAAAAAAAGTCAGGAAATAATCCACAAGGATATATATTAATAGTTCAACTTAACCTGTTGGTTACCAAGTAACAGTGAAATCCATTGGAATCACTAGTACCTACATATTGTGGAATTGCACGAGTAATCTACACAAATAATATACTTGTCATTAATTATTGATAAATCTCGGGGGGGAAAGAAAATCGAAAATCTCAATATTCTTAAAAACACATGGAGTGCATGAAAAAGCGAAGAAATATCTATCGAAATAATTTAAGCAAAACTTACCATGTCAACAATGGGATTGTAGACCCCTTCGATAAAATATGCCAGAGTTGTTCCAGAATCAATGGAGGTACCTTTATTACTTGATGTTTTAAAAACTTCTGGATCAATCTCCAACATCTGTCCATTAATAGTGATGCTCTCCAGATTTAAATTGTAATGAGACCTGAAATATATTCCAAATAAATTATTAGTATAAATATTTTCCAACAAATTTTAACTCAAGTAATTCCAATATACATATTTTTTGTGCAATAACATATTTAATCCAACTTTTGCATGTAATCTGACACTATAATTAACACACATCTTTGGTTAAAAAATAAAGAAAGCAAAAATGACAAGACATGATGATAACCGTAAAAGAAGGGACAGATAATTTGTTATGCTACATTTTACCAAAGAATGGATATTATCAACATATATAGCACTTAACAAACACCATAGAAAGTGTTACATGTAGAAATTAAAACATAGCATTTTATTCTAGATACAACACACTTACTGTTTTGGAATAAGTGGACTATAGACAATATTTGGCTCCGCAGCCTCACCAAGAACTAGTGTGCCCCCACCGCTAATGTCTCCTTTGAGGCAATGAGAAAAGACTTTTGGAGCTACTCCTTGTGAGTGGAGCTGAGAGATGAAAGACACCTCATGTTTCCCAAACCCAAATATCCCATCAAGTGCTATTTCAGATGATGTCAAGTTCTCAGTCCGGAGGTTGCTACAACTGGTCCATAATACAACAAGGTAACATTTCCAAAGTTTAAAACTTTCAGGAAGAAAGACAGGAGTTACTAAAAACAAAAGGAATATGAAAATTATTTTAAATTATCTAAGACTCATGATAACTCACCCAAAAAATAACGGCACAGAAGATTTTGGTGCCACTGATCCCTCTACAATATTGGCTAAATGCAATAAATCCGAAACAAAGTAGCCTGATGTCATGCTACCTTCTACGTATTGCACTTCAAAACTACAATACTTGTTGATGGGACAAGCTGCATTTCGTGAATGTACAATACTTCCACACTTGTGGTCTAAACAAGTGATAATTGATGAAGTCGATGAATTCATGGGGTCAAAATAATTGAGCTTATTCTGTAACAAAAGCAAACAATGATGATATTGATCTTAACGTTAAAAAATAGAAAAAACTTGGAATTGAATTTACAAACTAGGAAGAATAAATTTACTAGGAGCCCGCTTGTTTGAGGACAACCCTTGCATGATACACAATTAACCCATGGAATATCACTACCCGTGTCAATATCCACATGGAATTCCCTTGGAGGAGAACCCAAGTGCACAGTTGTATAGTAAAGCCTGCACTAAGTCATACATTTCAAGTGTCACTACAAATGGTAATATGCACAAATTGTTGTCTTAAACACAAAACATAAACTTAATCAACATTACCAAAGGAAACATAATTGGTGAACACAAAAATATGAATGAATAGCACATCTACACATGAGCCAGCTATTACATGGAGTTATCAAATTGCAATCACCATTTGATTGGTTAATTAATCAAATAGTTAGATTAGCTTGAGGTTCAGTTAGATAAGTATATGTGCATAAGTACTATAGACCCAATGATTAAATACAGTTCATAAATTTTTTAATTGATTCATAATGATATCAAATCTCTTTCTCTTGGCAAATTCTTTTTTACCAGAGAGAATTAGTAATTTTTATTTTTTTTAAAATGACAGAATTGCCAGAAAATTGTTGGTGTAAGATCCTTCATTGATTATGCTCAACAAAGATATGTCATAAACTTTCTTATGTGGCTCAAAGATCATTTTTATAATGTTGGTAGTTATATTCTACTCATGGATTCTCTTCCCCTAATTTCCAAAAAAGGTATCTTTGGTGCTTCAATATGAAAAGCATCCATAAATTGAGATTTCTAAGAATACTCAACGTGGTCGTCTTGGTCACATTTTGGCAGTGGTTCAATGCCAAGCTTCTTTTTACCAATGGTTGAGGAGGGCCCGCTGGGCACCGAGGAGTAGGCCCTGTCCAACAACCCCAACAGCCAGTGCCAATGAGGCAATGATGATCCAGCAGATGGTTCCTAGGGGACGTGTCTATCATGACCCTCCTGGTCGCAACATGCAACATGTCTCCCTTATGGGAATGCTGCCAGCCCCTTATTACACGCCAATCTGCGATGCTGTGGGGAAGCCAATGCCCATTCAGGCTTTGGCTACAGCCCTTGCGAATACTCTTTATCATAATAAGTGAGATTTTGTACTAGTTAATAATTAACGTTGCAGATAATTGATTAATTCTGCAATGCAATAGTTAATCGATTAATACTATAGTTAATCGATTAACTGGATAGTTATTTCAGTTTGTTTCGGTTAGCTTGTGTATGATAATCGATTAATAAAGAGAGGTAATCGACTATCTACTTAACATATTATGTTTTCCAGTTGTTGCATATAAAGGGGTATTCCCCTAATCTTTGTAATTCAATTCATTAATGACAATATTATCGTTCTTTATTTCTTATTATTCTTTCTTTAAGTTTCTTTAAGCTTTCTTTCATATACTTCTTGATTCATCAAAAAAGCTTTCTTTTCATGACTCTTACCAAACTTTAACACTCCTTCCCAATAGCATAGGACTATGCTTCGCAAAGCGATCAGCTGGAACTCGATGCGGCAGCTAAAGTTACAGGCATGCTTTTGGAGATGGATCAGCCTGAGGTGTCGCACTATATTGAGTCGCCACATTTCTCAACCCAACCATGGATGTGCTGAGGAATGTCCCTCATAATTAATTCAAAGTTTCTAGTTCTTGTAAAATTTGCATGGAGATATTATCGCTCGTAGTAACCTCTGATACAAAATTGCATTCGGGGATAATATATGTGTTTCAAAGAATTTGCATGGAGATGTTATCTTTTCTTGTGTTTTTCTCTCTTCAATGAATTTGGTGTATGCTTAAAAAAAAACAACAAAACATACAGCAACATTGCAAATTATCTTAATCTTAATGAGAATTAAGTAAATATTTACACGTAAGAATTGTCATGAAAAAATTTTCAATAAGGTGTGCATTTAATACATAACAAATATTCAATAATGCACTTTCCTGCAGTGTTATAAAACTCGGCTCGAACTGGCTGGTTTGACCAGTTCAATTGTTAACTGGACATCTGATCGGTTCGAGCCTCTCATCTCACCGGTTTTGCATCAGATTCAGGTTGACTTAGTTAGTTTAAGCATAAAACTGATGACTCAAATAGTCGGACCGGTTGGACCAGCCGAGCATATCAAGAAAATATTTTTTTAAAAATACAATCAAATCAATGCCATTTTCGGTGAAAAATCAAGTACTTTTAACTTATTTGTAGTCATAGTTGTCATTTATTAACTTATGTTACAACAAAATCTTCGTTATTTAATTAAATTTTAAATTTATTGTACACTTTTGTTGTAGTTAAAACATAATTTATATGTTGTTTGATGATGTTTTCAACTTGTTTGTGTTATTTTATAGAAGTAAAATCTTTTTTGTTGGTTGTTTAGTGAGGTATGCTAATGGTTTTAAAATTTCAGTATACAATTATTAAATGTTGTTTATAGTATTTTTTTTAGAATATTTAATATAAAAACCGAGTTAACCGGTCCAACCATTCATCCACCGGTTGGACCAATGACTCATTGACTCAATACTCTGATTGAGTCGTTGACCGGTCTGAGTTTAATAAAAGTGTTTTCCTCTATAATTTCTGTTATTTAATTTAATGATGATTGTGGTGACTCGTAATGACATTCATTAACCTAGCATAAAATATATAATAAATAAATAAATAAATAATATATATATATATATAGTTAGATATGAGGAGCACAATTCCTCTACTCAATTGACTTAAATTGTGACTGCTTATACTTTTTACAAGAATATCACGGATAAATAACAAAAATCAAGTACTTTTAACTTCTTTGTAGTTATGATTGTCATTTATTAACTTATGTTATAACAAAATCTTCATTATTTAATTAAATTTCAAATTTCTTGTACACTTTTGTTTTAGTTCAAACATAATTTACATGTTGTTTGATGATGTTTTAAACTTGTTTGTGTTATTTTATAAAAGTAAAATCTTTTTTGTTGGTTGTTTAGTGAAGTATGCTAATATTTTTAAAATTTCAGTATACAATTATTAAATGTTGTTTATAGTATTATTTTTTTTAGAATATTTAATATAAAAACCGAGTTAACCGGTCCAACCATTGATCCACTGGTTGGACCAATAACTCATTGACTCAATACTCTGATTGAGTCATTGACATGTCTGAGTTTAATAAAAGTGTTTTCCTATATAATTTATGTTATTTAATTTAATGATGATTGTGGTGACTCGTAATGACATTCATTAACCTAGCATAAAATATATAATAAATAAATAAACAAAAAAGAAAAAAAAAATATATATATATATATAGTTAGATATGAGGAGCACAATTCCTCTACTCAATTGACTTAAATTGTGTCTGCTTATACTTTTTACAAGAATATAAAGGATAAATAACAAAAATATTAATTTTCAATAAATAAATAAAATTATAAATTTGGAAATCTTACCATTTTAAGTGAGTTTATTTACTCCATCAGAAATCAAAATTTAAATTTTTTGGAAGTAGTTTGAATGCCATATGTTATGCAACGGCACGAAATGTAAGTAACTTTTATTAGTTTATATGTTCCTTGATAATTCCTTATTCTTTTTTATTTGTTCATACTTCATAATAATAAAATTTTATATCATTTGAAAAATAGATAGAAAGTGGTTGGCATGAATGCAAGAGTACTACTGTGTATTCAATAACTAATATTTTTGAATAAGATTATTATAAGCATCACATTTATCTTTAAATAAGTGAGATCACATAAATGACATATAATTGTACCAACTTTTTGATATAATTTATTTTTTGTCAAGAAACATATTTATTCTAGAATAAATGACATATTAAATTTCAAAGTGTTGAAAATTTAAACTATTGTGACCTTAGTGTGACTACCAATATTTTGCACAAGATAGGTAAAAAAATAATATTAATTGACAATAAATGAACAAAATTAGACCGGTAGAAATATATATATTTTTTTAAACTCGAAATCAACTCAGCTAGTCATCCAGAATTAATAATTTACAAAAAATGTTTGTCTAAAAAAGTTGAAATGCCATAAATGATACTAGATAATTAAATGTAATTATTATATACTGTCTTTGACCATTATTTATTCTATTTTCTTTACTGATAATAATATTTTATATAATGTCAAAAAGTCATTGAATCAGTTTTAATTAATGGAAGTTTGATTTTACAAAAAGATGTGCCAAGAAAAATGGCAATGCAAGTTTTATATTCTCAAATTGCCTCACTCTCTCAATGACAATCTTATGTCTTAGATATTTATGATGCCAGCCTCTACTGCTATGGGAACCTGTTATGGTTTTAGTACTCCCTGTTTTTTATTTCTCCTGCAGACATCAATTTTAAACTACTTCAAAAAGATGAAGAAAAAAAATACAAAGTGAAGTAAAAGAGCATAAAGAGAATTCGTTACCCAGCTTGAGTAGGATCTGAGGTAAACCTATCAATCACAATTGGTGGGAAGTTGTTCATAATTAATTCAAAGTTTCTAGTTCTTGTAAAATTTGCATGGAGATATTATCGCTCGTAGTAACCTTTGATACAAAATTGCATTCGGGGATAACATATGTGTTTCAAAGAACAACAAAATATACAGCAACATTGCAAATTATCTTAATCTTTATGAAAATTCAGTAAATATTTACACATAAGAATTGTGATGAAAAAGATTACTATATCATACAATTTCTCCTGCAGACATCAATTTTGCACTACTTCAAAAAGAAGATGAAGAAAAAAAATACAAAGTGAAGTAAAAGAGCATAAAGAGAACTCGTTACCCAGCTTGAGTAGGATCTGATGTTCCGTGAACCGGGAGGTTGACAACATGGGATTGTGGCATTCTTCTATGCCTTTTCATGTCCATTTCTCTAAGCTTACTAAGCTCCATTCCATGGTTGGGAAATGAACGTTTCAGCATTAGAGAGGTGGGAGCAGCAGAAACTAGCAAGAAGAACACCAACAAGCATAGAAAAACAGCCAGCGTTGAGTATGCCATTGTCATGCTTCTCTTCTTAGAGGAGTATCAATCTGTTACAGAGACAAGAGTTGTTATACACTTCCAATAAATAACACAATCAAACATAGATTAAACATAAAGGAAAAACAAGAAAGGGAGGGAGAGCAGAACATAACCTTGAAATCCTTCTGAGTTATGAGATTAATTATGTAGAGTGAAGAACTTGAAATGTCTATTTATACAACAACTGTGGAAACGTTACATTGCTTAACCAGATAGCTTCCTTCCTCAAATGGATGTTCCTTTGAAAAATAAAATGCCACCATTTTTGGAAGGAAGGAAAAGAAAAAGTAGTTGAATTGCTGGAATATCACTATGAAATGCAGAAATAGGATAAAGGTTGATGTTCATGAACTTGGTGTTATCTTTGTTTCCATGCACCATCTTAGTTACTCAGAGTGTGAGAGAAGGCACAAGAGAGAAGAAAGAGATAAAGAGTAGAGTGTGAGAGAAGGCACAAGAGAGAAGAAAGAGATAAAGAGTTCTCACATGCTAAAGAGTTCCAACATCATCCATGTCTTTTCTATTCTATGTAAACGTACACAATTAGACTGTGTTCCATTAAATTAAAGATAAGAGAGAGACAAAGAGTTGTAACATGTTTTTTCTCTAGTGTCTAAACCCAAGGAAAGTGTGTTCCATGTCAGTAAAAAGAAATCAGAAATCATTATTTTGCTAAGTTATTTTACAAACTTTGAATGCTGAGTTTTCTAATAAGATGAAAAAATCTAATTGGTTAGAACAGAAGATGGAATAATATTTTGGGGCAGTTAATATCTATTCATTATAACATTGAGCTGATGGATGGATATAGTCCTCTGTGCATTTCACAAATAATTATTTATTTATTTATTTTGGTTTACTGATAATAATATATTTCATTACGTCTAAAATTCTTAGAAAAAGTTTTACAATAATGCAAGAATACTACAGCTGCAAATAATATTATATATATAAGTGAGGATTCACTTACTCCTTATCTTAGTCGTTAATTATATGAATATCTAATAATTTAGATTTATTCATTAATTTTCACTATTAAATTTCCCTAAAATTGATGGTTATGAGTAAATATCTCCTGCATATATATATATATATATATTGGAGAAATAATATTTTAGAATAAATATTTTACTATTAACAACATCACATCTTTAAATGAGTGATTGGAATCTGTTGTTCATTCATGTAATATACTATTCAAATAAGGAAACTGGTTTTTTTTCCATACTTTAAATGATTTCACTTTACTAGCTACTCCTACATTTTACAATACATGAAAACATAGGGTGCTAAAAATTGGTAGGTGCATTTTTATTCTTATTAAAGAAAAATCCATTAAAAGAGAATAGAAATGCATGGCTGGAGGTTCATGAACCCTTTCAATGTATCTATCTGAATTTATATTTATTTGATTAATTTTAAAGCATATAAGGTAACAGAATATTTATTTGATTATTTTATGTCTGCTTGTAATGCAATGTAAATGATGTCCATGTCTCCTTTCGTCAGCTTATAGGTTATAGCACTTGCTGAGTTCATATTTTGTGTCTTCTTTTAATGCAATCTTCACCTTTCAGACATTGACATGTGGCTTTCCCACATTTAGATTTAATCTTCTTTACAACTCAATTTAATCTTCTTTACTAAATCTGAATTTAATCTTCTTTACTAAATCATTACTTTCCACCACAACACCATTACAAGTACACTAGATGATAGAAAACTGTTGTTCTTTTATGTAATATATACTACTTAAATTAATAGCCCAAGTGGTTTCGTTTTTCTTTTGTGCTGCAGAATTGAAGAGAAAGTGTACGTTAATGAAAAAATATTGAGGGTAGGCATTGAGAATTGTGAAGATCTGAAGTAAAATCCAAAATTGTGGTAGGAATGAGTAAATGTGTAGACCAATAAGAACTTTGAAGTCCCTCTCACATGTCCATTTATGCAACAATAGGGCAAGGTTGAGGGTTGATAGATTGTTTATTTGGGTGGCATTTCTTCCCCAAATGGATGATCCATTGAAAAAGAAGATGCCACCATTTTTGGAAGGTGTGAAAAGCAGAAGTTGAATTGACGGACATAAAGATTGAGATTCATGAACTTGGTGTTGTTTTTATCGGGATTCACCATCTTAGTAATTCAAATAGAGAGAGGGCACAAGAGAGAGATAAAGTGTTGTAACATGCATGCATCTCTTTCCTAAACAAAACTCAATTATAATATAGCTAATGGATTGCTATAGTATGTGTGCATTTCATAACCCAAAAAATTGTCCTCCTAAATCTAAGCACCCACTTCAAATAATAATTCTTTTTTAAATCAACGTTTTGAATATTCTTATCAAAATTAAGTAGTTTAGTTAATATTGTTTCTAAATATATAAAAAATTAGATATATTTTTATAAAATCAACTTTATCATTATAATTCACATATTCACTTTTTACGTTGTTAATTAATTATTATTTTGGTAATAGAATCAATTAATATAATTAGAAAGATAGTTGAATTGTTGGAATATCATTATGAAATGCAGAAATAGGATAAAGGTTGATGTTCATGAACTTGGTGATGTCTTTGTTTCCATACACCATCTTAGTTATTAAGAGTGTGAGAGAAGGTGCAAGAAAGAAGAAAGAGATAAAAAGTTCTCACATACATGCTACTTCCATTACCATTACAAGAACACTAGACTAGATGATACGAATCTCTTCTTCATTCATGTAACATAAGCCAAAGTGGTTTCTTTATTTTGCTATACATGATTTTACTTTACTTTAGTAGCTTCAGGAAAACATAGGTTGCTAAAATTAATTGTCATTACAACCACTACACTAGATGATACGAAACTGACTCAAATTAATTGCCAAAGTGGTTTCTTTTTTCATTTTTGCTGCAAAATTTAACAAAAAGAGTACCTTAAGGGAAAAGGATTGAGGCTAGGTAATGAGAATTGCTTCAATGGGTGAGATTCCTTCTCCAAATGAGTGATCCATTGATAAAAAAGATTCCACCATTTTTGGAAGGAGGGAAAAGCAAGTGTGATAATTGAGGGGCATGTTATTATCACATTAATTTATCACATTAATTTATCACATTCTCACCTTAAATTAAATATTGTCATAAACACACAAAAATTACAATATAAAGTACATCGAATACGTAGTACCATGCAATATTGATTAGCAGATATGAAGTGTCTGTACACACTAATTAATGGATAACATTAATACATTTATGTCGAATTTCCATTATGATGATTTCTTGACATTATTGTAGAAGAATATGTTAATTGATATTAATCATGATCTTCTCAATCACATAATTAGGTAATAAACAAAATGATAACAAATTAAATATCATTCCATTTAATTTGAATACAATAAATGCTTAAAAAAGTGCTAATTACCATTTATAATGTAATAATTAGCATTTTCCATTGCAAAGAAAATTTCGTCATATAATAAGTGGCATATTCCATTTAGCACTCAATCACATTTTAAAATATTCTTTCAACAATTGTAAATTAATACTTGTCAAATTCTCACTTTACTTTCTTTTTCATTTTCCAAAGATAACAAATTTATGAATTATGATTTTTTTCTGAAACTTCGATTGTTGTATCTTTTTGTTGATTGTTGTTTTTGTTTCTTTGATTTTACGGTGAAAAAATGGTTTTAGATGAAAAACTTCACATTTTTTAAAAGGTGCCAAAAACAATTGGATCAAATATTATTAACTTATTCTCTTTAAAAATGTTATTTTTTATAAGAAGTAAATAGAGTACCTTAAATTTCTAGGAATGCTTACCTCTAAACATGCTTGTGTATATAAACATACTTTCAACTCTTGGCATGTTAAATTGACTTGTTATATTATATCACATATGTCAAGTGCGCCCTCACCCCTCAGGCAAAAAAAGTTTCTTTATAAATACAAATTAATTGTACTATCTGGCGAGGTATGTGATTGTGATCCAATGAAAAAGAAAAACAGTTTGTATTTATTTTAATTAATGGGCATAATAAAAATCTTAACTTGGACATCCAAAAAATACGTGCACTGTAAAGTTTTTTACAGTGGTCATCATATCATCCACCATTGATTTGCATTATTTTTGTTTGATAGTTAATAATGACTAATAAATTAATAGTGAATGATTTAATAAAAGTGTAAAAACATCAAATATACATATTAAATATTTTCCACTTTTTCCTTCCCATACTTTTTCTTTGCAACATAAGTAATCAGAACTGTGACAAACCCACATGGGTGTTTGGTACTTTGGTTACGTGTCGTACGGACTATTCAAATAAAGAAAAGGCATTGCACCTTTTTCTACACAAACAACAAAACTATTATTTGCAACAATTTTCCCATTTACAGTACAAACCTACCCTCTAACAAAACTTTAAACAAAAATACCAATTTCATCTAATTCCCCCTTTTATGAAGACAATCCATATTTATTTCAAAGTTGAGTTTATGCCTATATTATGGACTTATGGATCCTGATTTTCTTGAATTAAGTAGCACTTGTATAGTTGTATATCAAACCTTTTTTAATTGAAAGTTATGAATCAAACAACAGATCTAGAAAGTGTACGTTAATGAAAAAATATTGAGGGTAGGCATTGAGAATTGTGAAGATATGAAGTAAAATCCAAAATTGTGGTATGAATGAGTAAATGTGTAGACCAATAAGAACTTTGAAGTCCCTCTCACATGTCCATTTATGCAACAATAGGGGCAAGGTTGAGGGTTCATAGATTGTTTATTTGGGTGGCATTTCTTCCCCAAATGGATGATCATTGAAAAAGAAGATTCCACCATTTTTGGAAGGAGAGAAAAGTAGAAGTTGAATTGACGGACATAAAGATTGAGATTCATGAACTTGGTGTTGTTTTTATTGGGATTCACCATCTTAGTAATTCAAATAGAGAGAGAGGGCACAAGAGAGAGATAAAGAGTTGTAACATGCATGCATCTCTTTCCTAAACAAAACTCAATTATAATATAGCTAATGGATTGCTATAGTATGTGTGCATTTCATAACCCAAAAAATTGTCCTCCTAAATCTAAGCACCCACTTCAAATAATAATTCTTTTTTAAATCAACGTTCATGTAATATAAGCCAAAGTGATTTCTTTATTTTGCTGTACTTTGAATGATTTTACTTTACTTTAGTAGCTTCATGATAACATAGGTTGCTAAAATTAATTGCCATTACAATCACTACACTAGATGATTGACTCAAATTAATTGCCAAAGTGGTTTCTTTATTTTGCTGTACTTTGAATGATTTTACTTTACTTTAGTAGCTTCATGAAAACATAGGTTGCTAAAATTAATTGCCATTACAACCACTACACTAGATGATACGAAACTGACTCAAATTAATTGCCAAAGTGGTTTCTTTATTTTGCTGTACTTTGAATGATTTTACTTTACTTTAGTAGCTTCATGAAAACATAGGTTGCTAAAATTAATTGCCATTACAACCACTACACTAGATGATACGAAACTGACTCAAATTAATTGCCAAAGTGGTTTCTTTTTTCTTTTTTTGCTGCAGAATTTAACAAAAAGAGTACCTTAAGGGAAAAGGATTGAGGCTAGGTAATGAGAATTGCTTCAATGGGTGAGATTCCTTCTCCAAATGAGTGATCCATTGATAAAAAAGATTCCACCATTTTTGGAAGGAGGGAAAAGCAAGTGTGATAATTGAGGGGCATGTTATTATCACAGCATCAAAACAAGAATGAGTACAAGTACCATGTACATATGCATTAATGTTGGAATAAAGAGAAAGAATTCTCACATGCTACTTCCATTACTATTATAAGAACACTAAACTAGTGATATGAATCTCTTTTTCATTCATGTAATATGAGCCAAAGTGGTTTTTTATTTTTGCTGTGCCTTAAATAATTGTATTTTACTTTACTGGTGTGGCTAAAATTTTATGGCCGGATGACACAAGAGAGAAACAAAGAGTTCCAACATGCATTCATGTCTATTCCATGTCAGTAAAAAGAAATCATAAATCATTGCTTTGCTAAGTTATTTTACAAACTTTTAATACTGGTTTTTTTAATAAGATGAAAAAATATAGTTGATTAGAACAGAAGATGGGATAACATTTTTGAGAGTTAATTTCTATTTCATTATAATTTAGAGCGACTGGATGGATATATACACTGTGCATTTCACAACCCAAAAAATTAACTTCCAAATTATTAGTTCCCACTTTAAATATTAATTCTTTATTATATAATATTCTTATCAAAATTAAAATTAAGTAGTTTAGTTAATATTATTTGTTTTATTAAATATATCAAAGAGTATAATATTTATGTATTACTTGTGTAATATAATATTCATTTTTATTACTTTTCTAAAAATTAATGATTAAAAATGAATGATTGACTCACATTATATAAAAAAATTTACATTGTTATCACATATTTTTCTCATAAAAAATTAGATATATTTTATAAAGTCACCTTCATTACTATTCATATATTTACTTTTTCAATTTTATGTTAATTAATTAGTATTATTAGTATTTTGGTAATGTAATTAGAAATAGAAAATAGACTATATATATTCTTTTTACACCATAAATATATCATATTGTGTATTGTGTTAATGTCTCTCTTAAATAAAAAATAATAATACACATAAATGGTGAATGATAAATATATTGATAGTGTAAAATATTGTACACTAAAATTGTATATATATTAAACTTAATTTGAAATTCTGGAAGAAATTGTATAAAAAATGTCTAAAATCAATTTAAAAAAAATCCTATTAAAAAGGCTTGAGCTAATATTATTTAACCAAAATAAAGAGTTAATCTTAAGTGTTAACTGGTTTAAGGATACAAAATTGTTTTTAACTTTAGCATTAAATAATGCTTGACAATAATAAGCCATTGGTTATAGCTTATTAGACATATTGTAATTTTTTGTTTCAGTCCACAAGTTAGTGCAATTACAGATATAACTAGCACACAACAACAGTGTAGAGTCTAGAATTTGACACGTCCATTTACACAACAACAGGCAACGTTAGATAGCTTAGATGGCTTCCTTCCCCCAAATGAATGATCCATTGAAAAAAATGTCACCATTTTTGGAAGGAGGGAAAAGCAAATTAAAAGTTGAATTACTGGAATATCACTAAGGAATGCCAAAATAGGATAAAAGTTGATGTTAATCAACTTGGTATTGTTTTTGTTGCCATTCACCATCTTAGTTATTAGAATGGGAGAGAAGGGCCAGAAGAGAAGAAAGTGATAAAGAGTTCTCACATGAATGCAAGTATTTCCAAAATAGAACTCAATTATAAATTTATAATATGAATTAATATGTATACATTTATAATGTAAGTATTTTTTACACTCTCAGTAAATTATTCACCATTTATATGTTAATTATTATTAACTCTCAAACAAAAATAATGCAAATTAACGGTAGACAATAAACTGACTGTATACAAAAACTTTACATTGACACTGGCTCCATCAACTTTAAACTCTTTATAACATAGCCAATTGATGTCCCAAAACTAACTGTGCACTATAAATATTAATTCTTTCTTATATCAGCATTTTGAATATTAAGAGTTTTATACCCTGTCAAATTATCATTTACCATTTATTTTTAATTATTATTGACTCTTTAGAAAAATAAACATAAATAAATAGCGGATAATGTGACTATATATAAATCCTTATACTAATAATATATAAATATTACACTCTTCACTAAATATAAAAAATATATTTTTTCAAAATCACCTTCATTATTATGATTCACATATTTACATTTTCCATTTGATTAATGAGTATTACGGTAATAGAATCAAATAATATAATTAGAAAGATAAAATAATTTGTGCACTAACATTGTAAAATAATTTTACACTATCAACATATATTCATTGTGTTAATGACTCTTAAATTAAATGAAAACAATACATGTTAAATAATATATTCGTTGTGTAAAAAATTAGAATGAAATTGTATAAAAAAAGGTCTATTATAAACATGTAAGATGACACGGAAACATATATTGAGACTAAAGTGAAAGGTAAAATGAGAATTATGTTAACTAAAAAGGAAAACTTATAAGCATTGCTAAAGCTAAGAGCAAGATCAGCAAACCCAAAACACTCACAACCAACTATAAAAGGGAGGCACAACCCACAAGCAAAAAGACAGCCATATAGTGAGATAGATCAGAGAAAAAAGCTCACACATATTTTTCAGAACACACATCACATGAGGGAAAGAATACTGATACCACACACATTGCATTAGATAATTCATAAACACATAAAGAAGACAGAAAATAGAGCATAGGCATACGCAGAGTTCTATCAGATTACACATACACACATAGCCCCAAACATAGAGCAGCGCGAATACAAGAGAACAAGGGAGAAAGCTTCACACATACAAAAAAGGGAAGGAACCAAAACGAAGGCTACTATTTAAAGATCAAGCAAAACAAGTATAGTCGCAACTATCTTTTTCATCCCATTCAAGTATTTAGAAATAGAAAAAAAATGCACTTTATTCGTCATGTTTTATGAATAGCAAATCATGCATACTTATCTCTCAAACATATCAGTAGGTATTTTAGCAAATTGTCAAAATTTCATGATGAGGCATTCTGAACAAAACTCCTTGCATACAATGAATTAGCAATAGTGAGGATTTGGGTTAATTTAGGTCTCTGGTTTAGGTTATTAAACAACAAAGTGGTGTGTTCCTGGATGACAAAAAAGGAACTAGTTAGTAATACCCGAAAATTGAGAGATACCCGAAAGGGGTGCATACTAGAGACGTGCCTACGCATTTTCATCAAAATTTAATTCCAAAGGGGACCCAATCCCCGAAACCCCATCGGTCGAATTAGAGCCACTTTGTTGTTTAATAAACTACTGCCCATCATTAATATACTGTGGTTCCATCATTTATTCTTATTACCCATCAGAGAGATGTGAGTCTAAAATAGTTTTTAATTACTAGTCACATTCTAAATGGATCTCATATTTTTTATATTGAAAATAGACCCTGATTTCATTTCTACCTCAAGTGTGATAGTACAACACAATGATTATTACAATAATAAATATTTAATAAATTTATTTGTATTATCCATGAATCAAATATTGTGTTTTGAAACATAATATATTATCCATGAGTCCAATATTGTATTAGAGGTTATTACGAGGATAATATCTCCAAACAAAATATAATTAACGTAGATACATTTACAAGAACTCAAAACTTTGAATTAATGATCAACAACTTTCCACCGATTGCGATTGACAGGTTTACCACACATCTCTAATATTTTAGTCTGGCCTTTGGTTTTTGTGTGTTTTTATATCTATACATCTACAAATACAGTTTTGTTTGCCATGTAATGCTTTTATTAAACATATAGAATTGTTGCATATAATGATAACACGATAAATACAAATTACAATTGAAAAAGAACCTTGTAATAATTAATGTGCATGTATATAGTAAAATAATGTGTGTGGATTGCAATGTACACCATTTCTTCCTATTTAATCCTATCATGAGGGAGAAAACATACATTATCACACAATTAGTGTAGTTAAGACATGTGACTTTTTTATTTTACTTTTTATATTGATTCTTCATGTCTCGTATCCCTTAGAAATCATTTATTTTCTCTCTAACAATTTCATTTATTAGAAAAATAGTCATGAACATAAAAAATAGCTATTAGTAGTAAGGATAGAGATGTATATGTAGCTATTATTGTTTTCTTGAAATTCAAAAATCGTAAATGAATTTAAAAAAATTTGTTTACAAAGAGACAATTAAATAGGATACAAATCATGAGTGTTGATGTTAATCTACTTAATAATATAACATGTGTTTATATTAACCCTTTTCAATTTAGAAAATGAAGTATCTTCTCATACGATGAGATAAGTTATAGCCACTAATAACATGACAATGTCCTATTTTTGTTACTTTTTAGAAATATGTTTTGCAAAAAATGGTTAAATAGGACACATCTCATGATTTTAGTGGCTGAAAGAGATAACTTAACTCCTTATTTGAAAGATATTTTATTCTCTGCAATTTATTGTATAAAAATAAGTAATAAATTGAATACATTGAGATCTTACAAGTCCTTCATATTTTTTAAAATTTATGTTTTTATTCGAGATCCTTTAGCCAAAAATAAATAGTCACTCACATATAGAATATTAAATGCAATTGATTATATATCTCAAATTTTAACCATGTATAATCAAGAATTATATTGTCTTCGGTACTTGACGAGCCAATAGTGGATGAAGATGGTGACATTTGTCCTTGAAATTTTTTTAATGATTAGATTTTAAAGTATTTTTTCATACAAAAAAAATGATAAATTATTATACTCGTCCTTTACCTCACATTCCAGTATTGGAATCTCTAATACTACACATGAACTCACTCAGTATATTCATGTTTGACATGGTTAATGAGAATTAGTATTTGTAGTGAGAAAATTAAATTAGTTTTGAGTTAACATTATTCACAAAGGATAGGACATGTTACACATATCTATGGTCAAACTTTTATTTAATAAATAAAATGAAAAGATCCATAAAAAAAGATTATTCATAATGTTAAAAGTTGAAATTTTATTCAACATTTTCATAAGCTTATATATACGTGATATATATATATACATTTTGATATTACGTGATAATATAAGTTGACATCTTCAACTATATTGGAAAATCCAATATTTAAATATGAGGAAAAAATAGATGTTTGATAAAAAATTTAATTATTTTATTCAGGCATAATTTAAAATCCTACACACAGACTTTGTTTTTTCCTTTTTTAGGATGGTAAATATTTCTCAAATCATATACGAGTCTACCTTTTTCAGCAATGAAGAACTTGCTTCTATTTCACAATTTCAATTGGACTACGTAATATTGGATATCATATGGATTATGATAATATATAATGAAATTATGTAAATAAGATTATGATTGAGGAAAATGTTTAAATCTTAACTATTATGACTTTATAAATTTTAGTCTTACAAAATAAGATATAATCCATCCTTATTAACATTTTCCTATTCCACCTCACACTATTTCATACTCATTCATTGGATGTTTGGCTCTGGATTTTGTCAAAAGATGGTGGTGGGCAACAAAATGTTTTAATATATTTGCAACCTGGACCATGAATTATTTGATACTATTTGTCTGAGCTATAAGGAATATGCATAATTGGACCAAATGCATCTGATTCTTTTCACATATCTGTATTCACATAAAAAATACATGAACAAAAAATATGTATCATACAATACAAGTTACTTTGGATGAATAATTAGAGTATTGTTGAAGTAATTTGTGATATAGAATATGAATCATGCATTTGGACAAGAGACATAATGATAATTTGAAGTAAAATAAATTTTCTGACCTGATGTGAAGATGAAAATCAATAGGAAAGCCAATTTAATAATAGACATACTGATAATTTCTGACATCCTCACATTATCATTATGTCTATTGTTAAATTGGCTTTCCTATTGGTTTTCATCTTTACATCAGGTCAGCAATTTTATTTTACTTCAAATTATCATTATGTCTCTCGTCCAAATGATTCATATTCTATATCACAAATTACTTTAACAATACTCTAATTATTCATCCAAAGTAACTTGTATTGTATGATACATATTTTTTGTTCTTGTATTTTTTATGTGAATACAAACGTGTGAAAAGAATCAGATGCATTTGGTCCCATTATGCATATTCCTTGTAGCTCAGACAAATAGTGTCCAATAATTCATGGTCCAGGTTACAAATATATTAAAACATTTTGTTGCCCACCACCATCTTTTGAAAAAATCCAGAGCCAAACATCCCATGAATGAGTATGAAATAGTGTGAGGTGGAATAGCAAAATGTTAATAAGGATGGATTAAATCTTATTTTGTAAGACTAAAATTTATAAAGTCATGAAATGTTAAATAATACTTAAGATTTAAACATTTTCCTCAATCATAATCTTATTTAAATAATTTCATTATATATTATCATAATCCATATGATATCCAGTATTACTTAGTCCAATTGAAATTGTGAAATAGAAGCAAGTTCTTCATTGCTGAAAAAGGTAGACTAGTATATGATTTAAGAAATATTTACCATCCTAAAAAAGGAAAAAACAGAGTCTTTGTGTAGGATTTTAAATTATGCCTGATAAAATAATTAAATTTTTTATCAAACATCTATTTTTTCCTCATATTTAAATATTGGATTTTCCAATATAGTTGAAGATTTCAACTTATATTATCAGGTAATATCAAAATGTATATATATAAGCTTATGAAAATGTTGAATAAAATTTCAACTTTTAACATTATGAATAATCTTTTTTGATGGATCTTTTCATTTTATTTATTAAATAAAAGTTTGACCATAGATATGTGTAACGTGTCCTATCCTTTGTGAATAATGTTAACTCAAAACTAATTTAATTTTCTCACTACAAATACTAATTTTCATTAACCATGTCAAACATGAATATACTGAGTGAGTTCATGTGTAGTATTGGAGATTCCAATACTAGAATGTGAGGTAAAGGGCGAGTATAATAATTTATCATTGTATTTGTATGAAAAACTACTTCAAAATCTAATCATTAAATTTTTTTCAAGGACAAATGTCACCATCTTCATCCACTATTGGCTCGTTAAGTACTGAAGAGAATATAATTCTTGATTATACATGGTTAAAATTTGAGATATATAATCAATTGCATTTAATACTCTACATGTGAGTGACTATTTATTTTTGGCTAAAGGATCTCGAATAAAAACAAATAAATTTTCAAAAATATGAAGGACTTGTAAGATCTCAATGTATTCAATTTATTACTTATTTTTATACAATAAATTGCAGAGAATAAAATATCTTTCAAATAAGGAGTTAAGTTATCTCTTCCAGCCACTAAAATCATGACATGTGTCCTATTTAACCATTTTCTGCAAAACATTTTTCTAAAAAGTAACAAAAATAGGACATTGTCATGATTTTAGTGGCTATAACTTATCTCATCGTATGAGAAGATACTTCATTTTCTAAATTGAACTTTTTTGTTTAAATGTTAATGTAATTTTTTAATAATTAACAACGACTCATTTTTTCATCATAGTTTTGTTTTATTCTCTCATTTTCACTCAAATTTTGACATTGAAATTTTATAGATTTTCTTACAATAAATATGGTCTCTCACTTTTTTATTTGTTGAGTTTCTATAAATTGTCATTATTAAACATTAACATTCGATATTGTATGATATAGGGATTTAATAAGGCCTTATATAATTGTTCCAACTTATTGATATAATTAGTCTTTATCCATTTATAAAAACATATTTATCCTAGAATAAATGACATAGAAAATTTCAAAGTGTTGAAAATTTAAACTATTTGTGGCCTTATTGTGACAACCTATACTTTGTACAAGACTATAAAGGATAGGTAAAAGATAATATTAATTGACAATAAATACACGAAATTAGCCTGGTAGAAATGTATAATAATTTTGTTGAAACTCCAAATCAACTCATTTACTCATCAACAATTAATAATTTACAAAATGCTTGTCTAAAAAAGTTGAAATGCCATAAATGATACTACAGAATTAAATATAATTATTATTTATAGTCTTTGATCATTATTTATTCCTTTTTCTTTACTGGTAATAATATTTTATACAATGTCAAAAACTCATTGAATAAGTTTTATATATATGGAAGTTTGATTTTAAATAAAGATGTGGCGAGAAAAATTGTAATGCAAGTTATATAATTTCAAGAACTAATATTTTAGAAGTAACCGGTAAGAGCACTATATTTATCTTTAAATAAGTGAGATAAAAAATTTGAAGGTGCAGAAAATATAAGTATTAATTGGTATAATTTCTCCTTTTATTATAGAATATATCTTCTTTTTTTGGAATAAGGGTATCACGTTACCTTCTAGGTAATGAACTAATATCTTCCAGAATGTATGATTATCTCTCCCAACAAGTCATGTTTATAAGTATTAACATGCCCAAACATATGTGTGTGTGACAAGTTTGCCACACATTACCCTTAATTAATGGACGACCAATTTTTACAAATACAGAAATTATGTCTTTTTATATACAAAAATTCATTATTATCGAATATGTGCATTATTGTCTTTATTAATTAATGTATTCACATATTAAGAATGTCACTAAAAATTTAAAAAAAAATTATACTGGACTAGATGATCCCCATAGGAAATGTGAGTTTTTTTTTTTTTAAGCAAGTGTGCTGAAGCACAAGAAATTTTATTAAGAGAACCAAGAAGGAGAAACAAAGAGGAGTTACATGTTCCTAAACCTATAATTAGGAAGACCAAGAAGGTTCCTATTATAATCATTGATAATGAAACAAGCTAATGTATTCCAAGTTGCACTAATTCTAGACTTGGCACCAAGAGAGGCCAATTTGTCAGCACAAGAGTTGCCCTCTCTATAAATGTGAGTGATTTTCCAATTGAGCAAATCCAGCATCTTGGTACACCTTTGCCACTTGTTATGGAGTTGCCAAGGGGGATTAGACTCTCCTTTGAAAATTTGCACCACGAAAACAGAATCAACCTCAAGCCAAATACTTAACCAACCTTTCTTGTAAGCCAAGGAAATTGCTTTGATAGCAGAAAAAAGTTCTGCATAAAGAGCAGACTGGATATTCAAATAAGAGCTGAATCCAAGGAGGAACACACCTTTATGATCTCTAAAAATGCCTCCTCCACCCGCATGACCAGGACAACCAAGAGCAGCCCCATCCGTGTTAACCTTTATCCAACCACTCGAGGGAGGCAGCCAGAGCACTTCTGTAATCTTAGGGGCAGAATTGTAGTGGACACTAACTTTGAATTGCTTGATAATGATTAGATCATTTATAGAAGGGTTAGCAGTGATTGTAGAGCAATTGCCTGAGATAGAAGTTTCCCTGATTATCCTAGCAATTGCTTGATTGAAGGTGACCACTCTGTCCTCAAATCTATGCTGGTTTCTACAGAACCAAATGGTTGCAATTGTGCTGACAAAGCAAATTAACAAAAGTTGTTGAAGCTGCTTGCTGAGATTTTGGTTGCAAGAGATGATCAACTCTTTAATGGAGTTTAAGTTGATTTTGATTGAGAATGTAGACATAAGCCAATTCCAAATATTGACAGCAAACGTGTAGCTAAGAAAGATATGACTTGTCTCTTCAATTGCCTTTTTACACAGATTGCATCTAGATGCTAAGACACAACCTCTCCTTTGCAAGTTAGTATCAGAAGGCATTTTCCCATGAATTATCCTCCAAGTGATGAAAGAGCTTGAAGGAGGAATCACCTTAGTCCAAACAAGACTGCACCAGTTGACAGGATTAGAAGAGTTAGAGACAAAATCATAAGCAGTCTTTAGAGTTAGCAAACCATCCTCAGTATGCCTCCACACTAGCTTATCAGCACCATTATATCTTATAGACTTAGCTATGCCATGAGCAACATCAGGGAAAAGATTCATAATAGGCACAGGAATTGACCACTTGTTGTTAACAATGAAGTCAGACACAGAGGCTAGAAGAGAGCTCTGTATTGAAGCAGGAATCCTCATAGTATCAGCAATAGGATCCCCTAGCCAGTTTTCCTTCCAGAAATTAACATTCTCACCATTTCCAATCAACCAAATTGAATTAGAAGAAGTGATGTACCAGTTCTCTTTAATGCCATGCCAGATTGAGGACTTAAAGTGCCTATTGGGGGTCTCCTTGAGGTTGCCAAACCTTTTCCTGCAAAATTCAGCCCAAGCTTGAGTATCACATCTCATATTCCAAGCAAGATGAAGAAGGGCAGCCTTGTTCAACATTTTAGTAGACCTCAGCCCCAATCCTCCCTGAGAGATGGGAACACAAACTTTGCTCCAGGCCACTGTGACAAGCTTCCTAGTGCCAATATCCCCTGACCAAATGAAATTTCTGATTCCTTTGTCCAAACAGTCAATCAAAGAAGCAGGCTACTTGTAAACATAGAAGCTATAAATAAGCATACTGTGTATAATTGACCTCACCAATTCAACTCTGCCCATAAAAAGTAAAGGTGATTAAGAATCTAAGCAAAGAATAAAGGTCATATAAAATATGAGATCATTCGACGTCTAGTAAGAATATGACTAAAAATTAAATATATATTGGAATCAAGTCTATAACAAGTAACAATAATAATTGAAAAAAATGTATTACATTTCCTCACGGTTTTCATGAGACATTTTATTTGTTGAAATGAAATTGCAAATTATTTTACATAATTAAATTCTTTACATAATGAATGACAACACATTCTTGTTGTCATCATGACTTGCTTTAAACTCTCATTTTCGTTTCAATTCTGACATTCAAATTTCACATATTTTATTATGATAAATAAGGTATATCACCTATTCTTCACGAATGACCTATAAAAAGTCAATATTGACCCTATGTATTAAGCATAAGAATTGATATTGTATAATATCTAGGGATATACTAAGATCTTAAATCATTATATCAACTTCTTGTTAAAATTAGTCTTTGATAATTCAAAGCAACACACTTTTCTTAGAATAAATGAGATGACAATTTTTTTAATATTAAAATTGTAAATTATTAATTGGTGTAACTCATCTTTTGGAAGTTGTAATACTCTCATCACTATATAAAGAGAGTTCCACTGAATTGTGATATCCATTCAAGATCTCTAAATTGATCAAGTGTGAAGTGTGAACAATTATCTTGAGTGTGAGGATGTCTATTGTCAAATTTGCTTTCGTTTTGGTTTTCATCTTTGCATCAGGTTAGAAATTTTATTTTACTTTCAATTATCATTATATCTCTTGTCCAAATGTATGAATCATATTCTATATCCTAAATTACTTTCATAATACTCTCTTTATTCATCCAAAATTTCTTATGTTGTATGATACGAATTTCTTGCTCATGTATTATTTATGTGAATACAGATATGTGCAAAGAATCAGATGCGTATGGTCCAATTACACATTTTCCTTGTCACTCGGACAAACAGTGTGAAGCAGTTTATGGTCCTGGATGCAAATGTATTAACACAGATTGTTGCCGACCACCGTTGTTTGACAAAATTCACAGCCAAGCATCACAAGACTGAATTTCAAAAAGTGTGTTAGAATAATAAAGTGTTAATAAGGAAGGATTACATCTTATTATCATATTTTGTTAGATCAAAGTTTATAAAGTCATGAAATGTTAAATAAAACTTAAGATTTTAACATTTTCCATAATCATATTCTTATATATATAAGGAATGCATATTATCAAAATCCATATGATATCCAATACTACATATTCCAATTGAAATTGTGACACATAAGCAAGTTCTTCGTTTCTGAAAAAAGATAGACTCATATATGATCTGATAAATATTTAATTACCATCTGAAAAAGGAAAAACGGAATCTTTATCTAAGATTTTAAATCATGTCTGAGTAAAATATTTGAAAAAATTATCAACCCTCTATTTTCCCTCATATTTCAATATGATTTCAACTGAAATTATCACTTAATATTAAAATGTATATATGTAAGCTTATGAAAATGTTGAATTAAATTTCAACTTTTTAACCTTTTGCATAATCTTTTTTATGGGTCTTTTCATTTGAATGAAAATTTGAGCATAGATATGTGTAACATGTCCTAACTTTTGTGAATAATGTTAATCTCAAAACTAATTTACCTTTTGACTAAAAATCATAATTTTCATTAACCATGTCAAATATGAATATATGAGCTAAAATCCTCTCTACTACCGAAAATTCCAATAATAGAATATGAGGTACATGGTGGGTGTAATAATTCATAATTCTCTTGTTTAAAAACACTTTAAATTCTATATGTTTAAAGCTTTTCATAGACATGTGTCACCATCTCCATTCAGTATTGGCTCCTCCAATAGTAAAGGCTATATGATTTCTCAGTATAATGGTTGACATTTGAGATGTATAATCAATTTCAATTAATACTCTACATGTGTGTGACTATATATTTTTGGTTAAAGGATCTCCAGTAAAAACAAATAAATTTTCAAAAATATATTGAATTTATCACTTATTTTTATGAATACTATAAATTGAAAATGGTTAATATACTCACATGTTATATTATTATATTGATCAACGTCAACACACATAATTTGTGTCCTGTTTGTCGCGACCCGATTTTCGGTTGGAAGACCGGCCCTGCAACTTAGAGAGAGTTGAACTCGGTTTCTACCACTTCTGATTGATTTGGAGTCGCCACTACGTTTTTTGCGGTTAAAACGTAGAAAACTATAATAAGCCCAATTAGGATAATATGGTCTTTAAACAAAGATTCTAAGCTCGGGAGTCGATTACGGATCGGGAAAGGTATTAGCAATCCGTCCGCCCGTATTAAAACGATACCCTCGCTAATAACATGAACTTTTATACCCTTAAACAATTTATTTAATAAGAATTTAATTACTAAAGGAAAATATTTTTATTTTTTATATTTGTGTCTGACAAGAGGTTATCTTGCTCCTACGTATCCCCAGGTGCAATAGGGAAATCAAGACTACGTAGTTCTAGTTCGAAAATTGTTTAGCTACTTTGGTTGATTGTTTGTAATTTAGAAAATACCGATAGGTTTAAGAGTATTAATTTATTATTTATACATATAGAATTTAATGATAAAGTAGTTTATTAATTATATATATATATATGGAATTAACAATTTAGAGACAATGTTGGTTGCATTATCCACGGCTGACTCTTTGGGTCACTCACATGAATGCTCTTATTTTTTTAGTATTCTTGGTTGCTTTTGATTGCTCATTATTGTTTTAATTGTAATATCTTGATTTAAGGATGATGGATCACTTATTATAAGCTTTTAATCTCCACAACAACCATCACTAATATTTTGCAACTGTTATCAATTGCAGGGTTCTCACCAGTGGGAGGCAACAAAAAGGTTATGGTTATCTTCTCAATCTCTTTATGTTTCGTTTTTCTATCATTTCCTTATGGTGCTTAATGCGTGTGATTTCGATTAAGCATGTTAAACTGGAATAACATGTTGATAAAATGAACCCAAGGCAGCGTTGTTCTGTTCTGGTTTATATTGTTCAGGATAGCTCTCAATTTTAGTATGTCGCTGATCATCCTTACATTCAAATGAATGCTCATATCACTTTACAAGCACATATATTTTCCAGAATATAAGTTTTCAGTGCAAACATAAATTTTTAAATACACATTTCCTTCGTGGCTTGATTTTTATTTGTTCTGGAGATGCTAGAATTGGTGAATCTGAACTATGTTGATTGCTTGTTGATAGGAAGATGAGTAAATGGCCAGTATACTCTTTTTTAAGCAAAGGATAATGCTCACTACTTGGTTATGTGTATGTATGTTCTGTCTTTGCTTCATATTGATAAATTTGTTTGTTTTCTTTTTGCTATGTTGCCTTGACAGTAATAACAAAAGGTGATGTTTTGTTTTGGTTTAGATTTGACAAAAGGAGCTTCCAGAGTTCCAACTCAAAATTGTTCAACGAAGACAAAATCCTCTTGATGGGTCCTTGCTCATGCTTTGGCTTTAGCGACTAAGCTTCCACGCTCTGTTGTATTTTGGCTGCTCAATTACTGAACTTATGATCTTAGCATATCAAATGAAGATTAAACATGCGGCTTACTATTTTATGAATTCATCAAGAAATCTCTTGATTTAATGCATATACATTCTGCACTATATACCCTTTTATTTCAAATATGTGCCACTGTTTGTAGGATAAGGGGTGTAGGCTCTTGTAACTTTATGCCCAAGTTGTGAAATTCTCAATTTATATTGCTATTATCAAAACATATGTTCGACATGCTAGTTTGGTGGACGAATATTGGATTGTTTATATCAGTAACAATAATTAAATTATCAAAAATAGAAAAGCGTAATGGTAGCAACTATAAATTTTACACAGTTAGCTTAACAAAAATTAATTTAGGAAATAACTTGAAAACTGAAATTTTCCTCTGTTGAGCATCAAATTGCTATTTTTCAGATTATCCGCCACACCGAAGGTTTAAATCGAAAGAGTATTGTCAATGAGTCTAAATATATCATTGCATTATGAATTACTTTACATCGCGAGAAAGATATCGGCTAGGAAAAACTGAGTGTTCACCCTATTTAATTGTATCTTTTGTGAACCTATTTTTTCATATTCATTTACCCTTTTTGAATTTCTAAAAAAACATTAATAACTAAATATACAATTTTATCTTTAATGCTACTAACTATTTTTTTTGTTCATGTCTATTTTTCTGATAAATTAAATTGTTAGTGGAAAAAATAAATAATTACTCTGTTGGAGATAAAGTGTCCATATTAAAAAACAAAAATCACATGTGTTAGTTATACTAATTGTGCGATAATGTATGTTTTCCCTCCAAATATAGCATTAAATAGGAAGAAATGGTGTACGTTGCAATCCACACACATTAAATAGGAAGAAATGGTGTACGTTGCAATCCACACACATTATAATACTTTATACATGCACATTAATAAATACAAGGTTTTTTTTAATTTATATAGTTGTATTTCTCGTGTTATTGCTATATGCAACAATATATGTTATAAGTTAAATAAAAAAATTACATGGCAAATATAACTGCCATTTGTACATATATAGATATATAAAACTCAAAAAATTCAACGACCACGGTAAAATATTAGACTTGTGTGGTAAACCTATCCATCAAAATTGGTGGGAAGTTGGTCACAATTAATTCAAAGTTTCGAGTTCTTGTAAATACATCTATCTTAATTATAATTTATATGGAGATATTATCGCACATAGTAACCTATGATACAATATTGCATTCTGGAATAATATACGTGTTTCAAAGCACAATAAAATACACAACAGCATTGCAAATTATCTTAATGAGAGCTACGTAAATATGTCTAAATATTCAATATTGCACTTTCCTATATAAATTTCTGTTATTTAATTTAATGATGGATGTTGTGACAACTAATGACATTCGAAGAAAATGTTAAACCGGGAAGATGATGTTAGATGCCTCTGCTAGGGCTTTGACCACAAAATCTTGAGCTCCAACATTCTTGGAACTCATCTCCAAGGTTCTGGGAGATCACTCCAACTTTCTTGGATCTTGTTCTGCTTCTTTCTTCTACACAATGCCAGCTGAAAACTTTGTCCCATGGTCTTTCCTTTCTGATTCGCAATGCACAAATGAAACACAAGCTCCTCCTTCACACACGAGGAAGACCTTTGCTCAAGCTGTCAAAAACTCTTGCAACATCTCAGTCTCTCAACTCCCTCAGCCGTGCCTTAAGGGAGATGCTATAGCAATCAAAATACCAGAGGAGGACTATCAAGAAGGTCTCCAAAGGTGTAAAAACCACCTGCACGGTAGGATCATTTTATCAAAGGGTGACACTCCATTAAAGTATGTGGATCTAAAAGCTAAGCTCACAACTCTCTGGAACTCCTTAGGGCAATGGCAGATGGTTTCCCTAGGAAAAGGTTTTTACGAGTTCTCATTCTCCTCCTTGGAAGATATGAGATCAGTGTGTGCCACTGGTTCAAGGAATCTAAGGCCAGGGTTCCTGAGATTGTTCTTATGGACACCTGATTTCAATCCCAGTATACAAAAATTATCTCACTGCCAATGCTGGGTTAAAATTTCTGGCCTTCCCCAAGAGTATTGGTCTCCAAGGATTATTTTCTCCATTGCTGGTGGTATAGGAACTCCAATATCATTAGATGAAGCAACTAACAACAGAACTTTTGGACACTTTGCAAGAGTGTTGGTGGATGTTAGTCTAAAAGGAAACATCCCCAATCAGATTCTGGTTGAGAGAGAGGGGTATGCTTTCTTTGTAGGAGTTGAATATGAAAACCTTCCAGATTTCTGTTCAGGTTGCCAATCAATAGGCCATTTGATATCAAACTGCAGAAGGAAAAAAGACAATGAAGTTCCTAAAAAGCCTGAGAAAAAGCAGATTTCTCAGAAAGATTCATCTCAAGCTAAAGAGATTCCTTTGAGAGTTAATGATTTGGTCATCAATCTAAACATGGATGTTAATGATACTCTACCTAGTCCTAACAGGGTCATGCCTCAGGTAGACATGGACTCCTCAGAGGAGGAATTGGAAGTCACACAAGTTAGAGACACTTTAGAATCTCTGGAAATTGATAAGTCAGCACCAGAAACAGAGTTGGCTATGGATAACAATGAAGCTGATATGGCTATGGATAACAATGAATTTTCAGTGCTGCCTTTGGAGGATATGGAAAATCTCAATGCAGTGAATGACATGAGAATAGTTGGTAAACTATGGGCTAATGAGGTTGAAGAAGCTGAGGAAGAGGTGGAAAATGAGGGTGCCTTCACTGAGGTGGTATCCAAGTCTCAAAAAAGGAAACAAAAGAGAAGGAGTGGTCAGGGCAAGGTTCACTATACCCGAAGGGGTGGATACCTACACACATCTAAATGAATACCATATTCTGGAATTGCAGGGGAATTGGCAACCTCAACACTAGGTTGGTGCTAAAAAATTTGGTCCTGGCAAACAAACCAGACCTTCTGTTTATTGCTGAGCCAAAGGTGGATTTCAATGAGATTCATCCTTCCTATTGGTCTCAAAT
>NC_032016.1:9412587-9414072 GCF_001865875.1 Lupinus angustifolius
AGGCCATCCAGGGCATGCTGGAGGGGGAGGAATATTCAGGGATTACAATGGCTTGTTCATGGGTGCTTTCTCTACTTATTTTGGAATACATGATGCTCTCTATGCTGAGCTTTCTTCAGCCTTTTTAGCAATTCAAAAGGCTCACAGCATGGGATGGCACACAATTTGGTTAGAATGTGATTCATTGTTGGTCACAAAAATCCTCCTAGGCTCTATGGTCATCCCTTGGAAACTAATGTCAACTTGGAGGTCATGTAAGATGCTCTTTGTCGTGACCCGATTTTCGGTTGGAAGACCGGCTCTACGACTTGGGAGGAGGCGAACTCGATTTCTACTCTAATGCATCTAATCTCATTATAGATAATGATTTTGGAGCAATGATATGTGAACTTGACTGGACAGTATAATCACTGAACAAATTTGCAAATTGTCTAGATTTATACTTTTAAATAAATAAGGGTTTAGATCGCTTTAAACTTTAAAAATTCCTTTTCACTTTAATAAATTGGATTAGATCGAAAAGCTAACCACATGATTAACTTAAAATTTCAAAAAAATGGAAAGACACTACTAAAATGTTTTACTTTATTCAAATTCAAAACAATGATAAACATTACTCCAATAAATTAAATATAATTATGGATTAAATATAGTTATTTTTTTTTATATTAAAGCTTTATAATGAGTCATCCAATTTTACATCTAATTCATGTTTCATAACATTGCATGATGTTGAAGTTTTTTCAGAGGCAAAACCTATTTAGTCTCATGGAGGAACATATATAGTGTCCATTTGATCTTTGAAGAACTAATTTAGAAGAAATAATCTTTAAGGAAGTAAGTTGGTTGGCCAAAAACATTTAAAGGATCCAAATGATGTTTTATTCAAAATATTTTAATATGGGACTAATTCAAATATTTTAATTATAATTACAAAATTTTAAAAAAAATTACATTGTAGTCTTTACAATCATTTAAAAAATATTATTAAAATCATTGAGACTAATTTTACAAACAAAAAAGTTGTAGATACAAAGATAATTACTTAACTAATTTAATAATTAATTGTAAAAGTGGGAAGGTATAACTTACAAATAAATAGAAAGATTTGATAGTAAATTGTGAAAATAAAGTTGGTAACATGATTATTTAATTAATCATAAAACTAATATCATTAATGTTTATATCCAATTTTGATAAGTTATGTCCTAAAATCAATTGAAGAAAATTTAGATATTAATATGTTTCCTTAAATAAGTTGAATTTTATTGATCCATATTTATGTTGATTATTTTTACATTATTTTCTGGTCCTTACTTCAAGATGCATTTTAGAAAGTTGTTATGGACCTTTTTATATGTGTGTTTACATTTTTTATGTAATATTTATTATTTTGTCTCCATTTGCCCATCTTAATAGCTTTGACTATGTCTACTTTTTTATTTTAATAAAAAATATTAATTAATGAAGAATATTTTTTGGGTA
>NC_032016.1:9414172-9415410 GCF_001865875.1 Lupinus angustifolius
AGCTTCTGTCTCGTTCTTCGAATCTCTTGGTGGTTCACGGTGGTTATGGTGGGGTATGGTGGCTCGAGGTTCGGATCGCGGTGGTCTTCCAATTCGGGGTTCTTATTTTCGCGGTGGTCACCAAAGTAAGGTGGGGATTCAGCTATTCTCCTCGACTAATTATTTCCGAAAGTGTTAGGATTTATTTGGGGATGTTGACTTACCCTTATGTCTCTCCTGCATGCGGGATTTCTAGACGAGGTTGTGGTGCTCAAAGGATTCCTAATATCCCCAAATGCGAGAATCACAGTATCGGTGAAGAAGGTGATCATTGGAACCATAGGTCATGCGGTTGAGGCGAGGAGAACTCATAAGGTATCGCATCTCCTTTTTATTTGCTTTTATTTATCTTTTAGTGCTTAAAATTAGTTGATGATGTGCGTATGAAGATGTGTGGAATCCTGATTTGTTTAGCAATAAAGCAAATAGTGGTTTTATGATCGCCTTACACTCTTAGTTAGTACATATGTTTCTGGGGAATGGTTGTTGTTATATATGCAAAAAGAACAGGTCCTTTCGGTAACGATTTTTTTATCCTCTTCTTTCATTTGATTCTTTTACAGCCGGAATTTGATCGATCATATATAACCGATCTGGACAAACGGTTAACTAGGAATAAACCATAATACATATGAGTGTAAATGTGTATGTTTCTGTCAAAACCGATGAGTGTTTTACATGATCAATTGAAAATGTTTATGATTCAAGCATATAAGTCTATAACATGAATCGAATGAAACATAGCATTTTTTATGGTTTGAGTGCTTACCTGAGTGTATGCTCTCTGTTGTGTGATATGTATGCTGCCACTTTATGATGCTTGTGAAACGCAAGCCTATTTTTGGATTGAGTTTGCTTGGATGTATGGAGGTAGCGCTCTGGTTATGGTTGTGTATGATGCACGACTTTCCTCTGGGTTCTACTTCTTCTGTTGTAGATGTATGCCTGAATGTATTCTGATAGGTGGCTTAAAAGTATCCTTCTGATTGCTTATGTTTGTGTGATATCAATGTATGAGCATTCTATTTCCGCAGTATGTATATGTATGAGCTTTTTCTTTGATCTCTGAACGTATGTGTCTTTTGCTTTATCTCTGGAATGCTCTCTCTGGTCGTGAGTTCCCCTTTTTTGATAACCGTGT
The DNA here is from genome assembly GCF_001865875.1 of Lupinus angustifolius. NCBI lineage: Eukaryota > Viridiplantae > Streptophyta > Magnoliopsida > Fabales > Fabaceae > Lupinus > Lupinus angustifolius. The sequence goes on from NC_032016.1 coordinate 9,415,353, forward strand.
ATGATAGCCCCCTCTGTTTTTTCACTATGTTTACTGAGTGTTGATTCTTTGTCTACAG
>NC_032016.1:9415510-9418340 GCF_001865875.1 Lupinus angustifolius
GCATTGATGTTTCAGGCAGGTTTATATTTTCATTTTCCTAAATCTGTGGCATCTTTTGGCAATGCAGCAACTTGATATGTTGCACGAGCAATGGCAGGTGAAGGGAAGTTTAGGGAAGTTTGTAGCATAAGTCTCTTTGACTATCCTAAAATCCTTCAAGTCAGCCAATAAAATTGGTGCTTTAACAACCGATGAGCAGCTAGCACCACCAACTTTAAGGATTTCTCCCACATTTCTAGAAGTTGCTCTGTTTGATCTTCAACATTATCATAGATGAACCTTCCAGTCTGAGGAACAAGGCCAAGAACACCTGACACCAAAAGAAGGTTGGATTTGATAGCTCGAGAATATAGATCCAATGCTTCAGGGGCCTTTCCAGTTTGAACAACTTCCTTGGTGTCAACATGAGTAGAGATATTGTAATCAAATAATTCATTTCAGCTTTCAATCTAGTGATATTGTAAACATGATATTTTCCTTCAATACTACTCCTATATCATAGGCATAGTGTAATCATCACAGCCAATAACATGAGTATGTTACCTTATATATCATATGCGTTATGTTCACAAAGCAAACTTTACACATACTGGTTTATGCTAACTTGGATTAATGCAAAAATGCCAAAATCAGGTCGACATGAAATGAGAGTTCGGTGCTGTAAATTAATTCAAATTTAGAGGACGTAGTTGATTTTTGGGCCTTACCTGCATACGAATCATACCCAACTCAATTATATGAATGCTCACTCAAATCATGAAACCATGTTTTATTTTTTATTGAGTCTTGCATAAGATAAAAGTAAAGGTAGGACAAAATTAGGTGTTCACACTCTTGTCTTCCATGGATTGCTGGATAACACACATCTACAGGGAGGNACACTTGGTGGACTCATCCACCTTCTTTAGTGATTCCTCATTTGCATAGGAATAGTATTCAATTACCTTCCTATAGGTTTGTAAACTAATCTTGTATGTTTCCAAATTATTAATATATTATGGGCTAAGCCCCTTGCTTAAAAAAAAAACTAATGACATTCATTAACCTAACTTAAAATAAATAATAAATAAATAAACATTAATATATATATAGTTAGATATGAGGAATATGATTCCTTTACTCAATTGACTTAATTTATTGTATAATTGTTTTTTATTGGAAAAAGAAAATTTTATTAGAAGAAAATAAAAGATATAATTGTTTATTTGATATATGTTTTATAATAGAGTTCCTTACTACATATATAAGTTTGACTGCTTATACTTTTACAAGAATATAAAGGATAAGTAATAAAAATATTAATGGAAGATAAATAAACAAAATTATAAAGTTAGAAATCTTTAAAATTATTTTGTAACATTGAAGTCAATTTATTTACTCCTTCAGCAATCACAATTTAGAAATTGTTTTTCTAAAAAAGTTCCAATGTCATATGTTATACAAGAGCACAGAATGTAAGTAACTTTTATTATTTTATATGTTCCTCAATAATTACTTATTCTTTTTGGTATGTTGATAATAAAATTTTATACCATGTCAAAAATACATAGAAAGTGATTGACATGAATGCCAGAGTACTATTGTGTATTCAATAACTAATATTTTAGAATAAATGTTTGACTATTATAAGCATCACATTTATCTTTAAATAAGTGAGATTACATATTTTAATGAGTTGAAAATATAAAGTATTAAACGTTTTAAATTCATCTGTTATTTCTATTATAGAATATATCTTCTCTTTGTTCGTCAAATAAGGTATCACATCACTTTATAAGTAAGAAACTTATATCTTCCACAATAAGTGATAATACTTCCAACAAATATCGCATATAAGTATTAGTTGGGACACCCATATGCATGAGCAACTAGTGGCCCATAATTTAGGGGACAAATTTTTTACATTCATGACTAATTTTTATTTTCACATTTTTATTGTTTTGCACAAAAAACTTATAGAAAATTTGAATTCTTGATTTTATTATTTATTACATTTCACATATGATTTATTCAATATTATATTGCATATATGAATTTATTAAATATTTATTACTGTTGGAATCATTGTATTTTATAATCACACTTGAGAGGTAGAACTAAAATCATGGTCTCTTATCAATATAATAAATATGAGATCCATTTAGAATATGACTGATAATTAAAAACTATTTTAGACTGACATATTCAACAAGTAATAATAATAAATGATGTAGAAAATAAAATGTATTACTGGTCCTGACGATTTCATGAGACTTTTTGTTGAAATGTTAATGTAATTTTTTAATAATTAACAATGACTCATTTTTTCATCATAGTTTTGTTTTATTCTCTCATTTTCACTCAAATTTTGACATTGAAATTTTATAGATTTTCTTACAATAAATATGGTCTCTCACTTTTTTATTTGTTGAGTTTCTATAAATTGTCATTATTAAACATTAACATTCGATATTGTATGATATAGGGATTTAATAAGGCCTTATATAATTGTTCCAACTTATTGATATAATTAGTCTTTATCCATTTATAAAAACATATTTATCCTAGAATAAATGACATAGAAAATTCCAGAGTGTTGAAAATTTAAACTTTTTGTGGCCTTATTGTGACAACCTATACTTTGTACAAGACTATAAAGGATAGGTAAAAGATAATATTAATTGACAATAAATACACGAAATTAGCCTGGTAGAAATGTATAATAATTTTGTTGAAACTCCAAATCAACTCATTTACTCATCAACAATTAATAATTTACAAAATGCTTGTCTAAAAAAGTTGAAATGCCATAAATGATACTACAGAATTAAATATAATTATTATTTATAGT